>NW_022196912.1:129291406-129318941 GCF_008632895.1 Mastomys coucha | reverse complement strand
AAAAAAAAAAAAAAAAAAAAGAAGCAAGTTGTATTTAACAATTCTCTGAGCCAGTCAGTCTTTATTTTTACTCCCTTTGTCTGTAAACACACGGACTTATTTCTGACTCATGTCACTTCCAGATGGGGCTTTGGTTGCAACAACTTTCTACTATGCTTTCACATCAGGAACTGCAATGCCTCCAGCTTTGTGGCTTTGCTCAGAGTTAACTATTTGGGGTCCTTATGTTTCCATGTAAATTTTGTTTTTTTTAATGTATGTGAAAAATAAATAAATATAAAAATTTATATTTTAATAAGAATTGCATTTGATCTGTAGACAGCATTGGGTAATATGCACATTCTTAATAATATCAATTCTTTCCATTCATGAATATGGGCTCTTTGTAATACCCTCTTTAACTTCTTTCATAAATGCTAATTTCTATCTGTAGAGAACATCTTATTCCTAGGTTAAATTTATTTTCAGAAGCATTTTTGTAACTATTAAGATTGTTCTATTAATTTCCTTTTTAATAAATGTATCATGTGTTTATTAAAAAACTACTAAATTTTATGTTGATTCTCTACCTTACAACCTTAGTGAGTATGGTAGTTTTATGTTGATTCTCTACCTTACAGCCTTAGTGAGTATGGTAGTTTTATGTTGATTTTCTACCTTACAACCTTAGTGAGTATGGTAGTTTTATGTTGACTTTCTACCTTACAGTCTTAGTGAGTATGGTAGTTTGAGTGGGAATAATCCTCCTAGGCTCATATGCTTGAACCCTTGGATGCTAGTTGGCAGAATAATTTGGGAAAGATTAGCTATGTGGTTTAGCTGAAGTGTATATAGCTCTATTGAAAGAAATGTGTCAGCGGGGGTAGGCTTTGATGTTTTGAAAGTCCATGTGAGGCCCAGGCTCATGTTTGTGTTCTCTCTCTTACTCCCCACCTTCCTCAAACGTAAGGATCAGATGTGAACTCCAGCATCATGCCTACCTGCCTGCTGCTGTGCCCCTGCCATGATGTTCATGAACTAACCATATGAAACTTAAGCAAGTGCTGAATTAAATACTTCCTCTTATAAGCTCTCTTGGTCATAGTATCTCTTCACAGCAATAAAATAGTAACTAAGACAGAAATTGGTACCAGGGACTATAATATTATTGTGACAGGCCTAACCATGCTATTGTTTGTAGAAATATGAAAACTTTTAACTAGAATGTGGTTGAATGCTATAAGCAGGGCTTACTGGGTCATACCAGTAGGAACATGGGAGATGGTACAACTGAGGTTAATGCATACTATGGAAGCCCCACTCAAGAGGTTTCAGATGGGAAAAATATTACCAGCTGACCTGGAGGCCATTGTGATATTTTGGCTAAGAGTATGGTTGTTTTCTACCCTCAAAAAGGAAACTGAACCAGGCAGTAGTGGCTCATGACTTTAATCCCAGCACTCAGGAGATGTTATACAGAGAAACCCTATCTCAAAAAACCAACCTTCCCCCAAAAAACACCCCCAAAACTCTTTGAGGCTAAACTGAAATTCTTGGGATTAATGTCATAGGCATAGGAGATTTCAAAGCAACCTAGTATTGACTGTGTCTCATGTTTATTCATGAAAACCCTTATGCAGAACTATAATGAACAGGAGCAAGTGCAGCAAGGAAAACACAAAATGTACAGTTTGGTGACTATTTTGTTTCCCCTTCTGAATGAGACTTATTAATCTTCCCTTGCGCTCTCCTTATTATCCAGTTTCTTTGAGTGTGTGGATTGTAGCAAGGTTATCCTGCACTTTATGGCTAATGTCCTTTTATAAGCGAGCACATACCATATGTGTCGTTCTGGCTCTGGGTTACTTCACTCAGGATAATATTCTCAAGTTCTATGCATTTGCCTACAAAATTTATGATGTTTTTGTTTTTAATAGCTGAATAGTATTATATTGTGTCGATATACCACATTTCCTTTATCCATTCTTGAGTTGAGGGACATCTAGGTTGTTTCCAGTTTCTGGCTATTATGAATGAAATTGCTTTGAACATAGTTGAACAAATGTCCCAGTGATATGGTGGGATATCTTTTGAGTATATGTAACCAGGAATGGTATAGCTAGGTCTTGAGGTAGAACTATTCCCAATTTTCTGAGAAACCACCAAATGGATTTTGAAAGTGGCTGTACAAGCTTCCACTCCTACCAGCAATGGAGGAGTGTTCCTCTTGTTCCATATCCTGTGGTAGAGGAGATAAGGAGAAGAACAGGGATGACAATCAGGTAGGGATGCAGAAGAGGCTGAGAGTCAGAATGGAAATTGGAGGGAGGCATCTCTGGGACTAGTTGGAATGCTGGGATGGGGAAGGATATGGGGAGTCTTTGGGAGTGACCCTAGCTGAGATTACTACCAATAGGGGATATAGAGACTGAAGTGGCCAACCCCTGCAATCAGGTAGGACCTTCCAGAGGAGGGAGGGGGACATCAACCCATCCACAAAACCTTCAACTCAAAATCTGTCCTGCCTACAAGATGTGCAAGGATAAAGATAGAGCAGAAACTGAGGAAATGGCCAACTGATGACAACCCTAACTTGAGACCCAACCCCTGACACTATTAATGATACTCTGCTATGCTTCCAGATGGGAACCTAGCATAACTGTCTCCTGAGAGACTTCATTCAACAGTGTATGGAGGCAGATGCAGAGACTCACAGACAAACATCAGGCAGAGTTCAGGGAGTCTTGTGTAAGAGGGATAGAACTGAATGAGCCAAAGCATTCAAGGACACCACAAGAAGACCTACAAAGTCAACTAACCTGGGCCCATAGGAACTCACAGAGGCTGAACCATCAACCAAAGGTCATGCAGGGGCTGGACCAAGGCCCCCTACACAGTTGTAGTGGATGTATAGCTTGGTCTTCATGTGGGGTCTCCTAACAATTGAAGATGGGGCTGTCTCTGACTCTTTGCCTGCCTTGGATCTCCTTCCCTTACTTGGATTGTCTAGCTGGGCCTCAGCAGGAGAGGATGTTCTTAATCCTGCTGGGACTAGATGTCCCAGGGTGAGGTGGTATCCAAGGGGGCTTCCCCTTCTTTGAGGAGAAGAGGAGGGGTAAGGGGAAGGGATTTCTTAAAACAAGACTAGGAGGACAGGAAGGAGAGGGGTTTCCACTCCATAAAGTGAATAAAAAAATAAATTTTGAAAAATGTAAAGTTTGAGGAGGAGAGGGAGGGAGAGGGAAAGGGAAAGGAAGAGGAACAAGGACAGGGACAGGGAAAAGGAGAGGGAGAGGAGAGAGAATAAAATGTAATGTAGGAGCCAAGTCCTGTGCTCAAGGAAAGGAGAAACCGAAAGAAAATCCTGATGCTGAACAGAACAGAGGGAGTGGTACCTCAGGGCAAGACCCCACCATCTAATCCAGCAAACTGAGAAAGGAGAGGGCCTTCATCTACAAAGTATCAACAAGTCAAGGACTACTTAAATGTAATCCCAGGAGGGGGACAGATGCCATCCCAAACAAGCAGAACTTGGCAGCTCCAGCCACATGGTGGTTCTGGATTTAAGAGTCAGAGGACATGGGAAAAGGGTTGTAGACTCTTCCTCTACAGGTAAGGAAAGAAAATGAAAGCCAGGCTGGTGGTAGGGAAGTCCCCACCTGGACAGAAGTCATTGTGTGAAGCTGTAAAAGTGAAGCGTGAATTGTGTTAGATACTCTAAGATATTGGAGACGCCAGAACTGTGAGATGCCTACTGCGGAGAGCAACAGACAGGGTATAGAATCATCCCAAAAGAGAAAAGTGTGTTACAGTTAGCAAAGCTGGATGGAGTGGGATAGCAGGCAAGCCATCTAAGTCAGAGTTTGGAGTTTGCCCTGCTTGGTTTTGGTCTTACTTTAGTCCAGTATTTCCTCACCATGTTCCTTTTCCTGTCTTCTGGAATGGTACCGTATATTCTGTACCATCTTGTGTTGGAAGAATATAGTTTGAACCACTGCCCAGTTTGATCTTTAATAAAACAGACCCTCCCATCTGTTGAGTTTCCCCACGCACCTCATTGGCAGAACTTCCCAGGGTATCAGGTCCATGTTAGATGCTGGGTTCACGAGGCTTTAGTGACATCAGCTATAGGTGGATAGGAAGTCCAAGTATAGAATGAGAAGGCCAGAGAGAGGCAGAATGTCTGTGGGACTCAGTGTTGTCTGGTTCAAACTTGACATGATTTGAGGATAGGCAATTGAAAGCTCTGAGTTCTTGTCTTTCAAGCAATGTGTATTCCCATACACGGGGCAGACCAGCCAGGCCCAGTGTCTATGGTGCCTGGTCTCGCTTGCAAAGATAGAAGGAAGTCCACAATATACCTGTCTGGAAATGTTATTCATCAATGGAGGGGCTGAGAGTCTCACCTGACAGTTTGAATATGAAGGGTCCCCTAAGGTTTATGTGTTGGGAACTTAGTTCTTAGCTGGCAATTTTAATCACTGAGGAGTAATGAGACCATAAGAAGTTTGACCTCACCAAAGGATCAATACTTTGATGGATTCATAATTTATTGGTATTATTACTGGTGTATAAATAAGGGATGGGACCTCACTGGAAAAAGTAGGTTAGCATAGACATGCCCTATAAGGACAGATCTTGCCTACTTCCTTTCTCTCTCTGTTTCCTGGATGCCATGAGATGAGGAATCTTGACACATGCTTCCATTACCATGATATTCTGCCTCATCTCAAGCTCAAAGCAATGCATCTAACCATCCTTGAAACCATGAGCTGAAATAAATCCTTTTTTTCTTTCAAATTAATCTTTTAAGCATTTATCACAATGACAATAATAGAAATAGCCTGGCCTCCATACTTTGACTCATAGCTGTAATGGCCACTTCCTAAGGGACTACACCTGTTCTAGCTCCTGCTACATACCCAGACAGACAGAAAGACACATAGATAAACAGATATACATAGACACAAGAACAGACATATAACTCACACAACATACTCAGACATGCAGACAACACAAAGAGACATACATGGACACACAGATATGGAGACAACACACACCCACCAACAAATAGGAGCATACAGACATGCAGATACACAAAGACAGATACACAGAAATAAATACACCCACACTCATACACAATGACATGTAGATAGACAGACATTCAGACACACAATGATAGGCATGCATAGATATATAGACAGAGAAATACACAGAGACAAGCATATACAGACACAAACCTCACAGAACAACATTCTGTTTTATTTGTCTGGAATGTGGTGAGCCCTACCAACTCCTGTCAAGTTCTTCTTGGGTCATCTTTTAATCAGGTGACTGCAGATCAGATGGGTGATGGAGTTCCCTCACTTGCTCCTGGTCTGGTATCTCTCAGCCCACACCCATCTCCCAGATACAGCTGAAGCAACCACATCCTGCTCCACAGGCAGCCTTTGGTGCCAAACGGATGTTTAACTATGCCAATGCCTCTCTGGGGAAGGCTCCCACAGTGTCTGTGATTAAGCAGCAGCTTCCAGGGGCATGATTTACTCCTCTGCTAATAACTCTGTGGCTCTCCAGGCTCTGCAGAGACAAGAGCCACCTGAGTCTGAACAGGCCTGGGGGCCAAGCTCCTAAGCATCACAAGCCCTGGTAGCTCTGGCAGGAGCCCTGATTGCCTTGGGCCTTCTTCCCAGAATCCTAAATAAAACAATAGACTCTGATCGATGGGGTAGGCCTGGACTAGGAAGGGAGTGACCAGTGCCAAAGCCTTGACAGAGGAAGGTTGACATGCAAATGTGAAGGTTGAAATACAGAACTTTTACACAGAGCAGGGCATTAAGTAACTGCTTATAGTTCAGTGAAGCTAGAGCACTCCAGAAGGTATCAGAGTCTAGTGAACATTTCAGGGTTTTATAGGCATACTGATTCTGTGCACTGTGTAAAGGTTGTCCGTGTATTATTCAAATGCTGATTTCTCTGCCCTCATATCTTGTTTCAGACTGGACATGGCATTGTAATGCTTATGCCAAGAATCTCATCTCAAGTTTGTGTGTAAACAATTCTAACCACTTATTCTCTGCCTTGTCAATAAATGCTGATCACCCAGTGGCTGGGTAGAAGAGAGAATCAGGTGGGACTTCCGCCAGGCAGGAGAAGGGAAGAGAAAGGAAGGGAGATTCAGGCTAGCCATGAGGAGGAAGAAGAAGTTCTGAGAGTTTAGCCACCAAGGAAGGCCTAACTGCAAGTACTATTGGAATCATGGCTGGAAGGTAGCCAGATTATTTTAGGGTATTAAGATAGACTGCTCATGTACTGAGATGAATCTTTAAAATTAATCTTTTTATTTCATCCTGGAAACTAGCCAGGATAAAGAAATACAGCTGCCATACTAAGTTACTACATACATTTATATTAAAAATAATTTGCTCTACAGAATATTCTTCAAAATTATGAATTTGTAATGTCTGTTGCCACAGAACACCCAGTGGCCTCAGGAATGAGATTAGAGGATGAGCCTGGTAGACACACCAGATGGATCTTTAGTCAGAACCATTCTGGCAGGCCAGCAGCCCTGGCAGTTATACATGGTCTTACTGAAGCAAGAAACTTCTTAAAGACTAAAAAGACCAGCTAGAGTTGGATTTCATTCTCCTTACAAAACCCTCCGTACACTC
This sequence comes from Mastomys coucha, assembly GCF_008632895.1. NCBI lineage: Eukaryota > Metazoa > Chordata > Mammalia > Rodentia > Muridae > Mastomys > Mastomys coucha. The sequence continues at coordinate 129,312,288 of NW_022196912.1, read as the reverse complement.
TGATTCTGACTCACACCTCCTTATCCAGTGTGGTCTAGGCAATACCTCAGGCCTCCAAGGTGCCTGGTTAGGGCAGTCTACTACAATAGCTGACACTAATGCTAGGGTGACAAGGCACATCACATCATGGAGTCCTCCAGCAGGCAAGATGCTTTGCACAGAGGTAAATGCCTAAATAAGACCTTCAGAGACCTCAGTTCACCACCATGCTTGCCCTCTCGTCACCTACACTGGCTGAAGCCCCATGGTCTCGAGGGAGCTCTGAGATGGAGGGATACATGAAGTCGTAGGTCTTCAGTACCTCTCCTGGGCAGCACAATAGATCTGGCCCTGCTGGCTTGGGCTTGAGTGAGCTGGCCTTGAAGGCATGAGAGAAGAACTAGCTCTGCCCTTTGCTGGCTGCAGCATTGGGTGAGCTAGCCAGGGCAGTGCTGGAGAGCTCACCCTGGCAGTGTGGGTGCTGGAGAACTAACGAGTTGACCAGCTCAGCTACCACCCAGGCCTAGATCTAGGGCTTTGAGTTGGCCAATCCCAACATCTACCCCATCTATGAACTTCTGGAGCATGTGAGTTGGTCCTGCAGATCCAAAGCAGAAGGATCTTCATGACACACGGGTGTGGAGAGCCGTTTTCAGCTGCGCCACGAGAGTGAGTGGTCTCATAAACAAGCCCTCATTTGGCTAAGCTTGCTGCCATTGGTTGCTTCTGCATCTGGTGACCTATCCGCTTTTGCCACATGGCCCATTGGGATTGGCTAAGCTTGGGAGTACTTAACAGCCGAGGGTGGGCCGGAAGGCGGGGCTTAAGTAATGTCTCCAGAGAGGCAGGAGCAGCAGAAGGAAGGAGAACAGAAGTAGCAGCAGCAGAAGAAGGCAGGAGAAGCAGGCAGGAGGACCAGGAGGGAGAAAACTGTTACAAAGTTCCTGAATAAACTGCTAAAAGGAAGAGCCTCGGTTGCGTCTTTCTTGCTGGTCGAGGTGGATGTAACAGTTGGAGGCCCGGACAGGGAAGGAGAAACCTCTTGAGACTCAGAACCTTTTGCAGTCAGGGTAGCGGGCTTGGTAAGTTCCCAGGTAAGTGGAACAATAAGGACCTCTGAAGTAGAGGCTATAAGAAGTAGTGAACTGAAAGTAAAAGAAAAGTAAAAAAAAAAAAAAAAGGGTAACAAAAGTAACCATGGGTGTTTCAGAATCGCACCCAATTTTTCTGACTCTTCAAGAGCTGTTAAGACCTGTGTGGAAGCTCATTAGGAGCTGTTTGGAAGATCAGTGCTGTTGTAAGGCCATGGAAGAGGGGAAAGCTGCATTCTCCTTTCAGGTTTCCCCTCAACTGCTGCCTTCAGCACGCAGCCCTATGCAGGGGTGGGGGAATTCAGCTTGGGAGATACTAGCCACCTGTTTCTGGTTAATGTTAACCCTGGCAGCAGCTTGATATCCCTGGGAAGTCCAAGACCTTAGGGAACTAGAGAAAGCAGTGGCAGAGGATGGCCCTCATTCACCCTGGGTAGAGACCATCCTTGAGGGCTGTGCCCACCAGGCTCTCACCCTCAGAGATTGGAAGGAAATGGTCAAGGCTGTGTTCCCCTCACCCATGTTCCTTAAATGGATGCACTTTTACCAGGAGGAGTGTGGAGTGCAGGAGGAACAGAACCAACATTGTATCTTTAAGGGAAGAAATGTTTCAATTCGACTGTTTAGAACAAATCCTCAGTCTATAGTTACTCCCTTCAGGATGGTTAATTTTACCTGGCTACAGAGAAACAATGAGCATATAGCCCTGGCCCTCAAAGGCTTCCTGGGTGAGATTAACTGCCATTTTGGTCCCCATAGATGGATGAGCCCATTTTCTAGGTTAGAGTGGAAGCCTCCCAGACTCTTTTTATCTAAACCTGATCCTAATTCTCCCAAGGTCTTTACTGATGGTGGGCGACTGGGATCCTCAGTGGTCGTCTATCCCTCTTTTGGGAAAAATGATGAACCTGGACCTGTTAGTTCTAAGGTGTATGAGATAGAGGGGTCAGCCCAATTTAAAGAGTTCTTTGCTGTAGTGATGGCATTGGATTCCATCCCTAATATGTTTAATTTGTTTTCAGATAGTTTATATGTGGTTAACTTATTGCCCAGTTTGCCTAAAGCCCATATTAGGCTAGATTCTAATCCAATATCCCCTTTGATGATTGAAGCATGTACCCTCCTTAGACAAAGACAAAACCCTATTTATATTCAATATCTCAGAGATCACCAAAATCTCCTAGGCTTTTTGTCAAAGGGAAACAGCCTGGCTGACCAGGCCACATCTGGACTCCAATGTCACACTGTCTCGGAGACCACCCACTTTCACCTCTTGACCCATACTAACTGGAGGGGCCTCCGTTATAGGTTCCCCCATATACCAGTCAAAGATCTTAAAAGGATTGTCCCCACACATGCAAGTCTTGCCAACTTTTCCTCCAGGTGCCTCCCCTCCAGACTTTGGGGAGCAATCCTCGTGGACTTTGATCCAACCATTTATGGCAGATAGATGTTACTCATCATTCTTCTTTTAGAAAGCTTAAATATGTTTTTGTATCTGTTGATACCTTTTCCCATGCCTGCTGGGCTAAATGGGTCAGGTGGAGAGACCCACTGACCAGAGCTTGGAGAGGTCCAGACCCGCTCTTGACAGCTAGAAGAGGGTTTGGCTGTGTTTTCCCCAAAAATGAGAAAAGACCAATCTGGATACCAGCCAGAGACATAAAATACTTGCCCCAACAGGGGGATGACAATATTAATCACTCCAGGGACCTTTCCAGCCCTGAGAGCCCTCCTTCTGCTTCCTTCACAGAGTCATCAAGAAAAAAGAATGAAGATTCCCCCTGTCATCGACAATGAATATCCTGAAAAAGATTGATGGGGGGATCCGATGATCCAAGAAGACTTAGAGAAGAGGAGGAGAGAGTTTCAAGATTATTGTCCCATATTCTGTTCATCAGGTTAAAGTTTTGTGTGGTACCATTGATGATTGGGCCATCCTTCAGTGTGGGTTTGCAGGATTAATAGATAATCATTATCCCAAGCATCCTTTATTATCCTTCTTTAGAGAGCATCCCGTGATCTTTAAGTTTAGATGTTCCATTTTTGCCTTTAGATTGGTTGGTCTCCTATTGCTGGTCTGCCTTGTGGGCCTGTGGTATATATGCAGGATCAGGTTCACTCAGAGAAGGAATGCAGCCATGATTGTGCAAGCATTTACGGCCATTGAGGCAGGACAGTCTCCCCAGGCATGGCTGGCAGTCATGCAAAAATGATCGTCACGTTCAGGCTGCAAGGTGAAGCACTGCACTCAGGGTCACCTTCTAGCGGCCCCGAGAAGAGCACGTCTGATTGCATGCGGGTTGGTACCCCAGACCCAGTCTCTGAGAAAAAGGTATTGGATGGTCTGGTACTCTTTGGGTGGATGACACCTAAATGAGGATCAGTACAATGTCCCTGTTTCCAGCATCAGAGATTAGACCTCTACTCTTGCCTGTTTCGTTTAAAAACTAAAAGGGGGAACTGTGGAGAGGCGTTTTCAGCTGTGCCCTGAGAGTGAGTGGTCTCATAAACAAGCCCTCATTTGGCTAAGCTTGCTGCCATTGGTTGCTTCCACATCTGGTGACCTATCCGCTTTTGCCATGTGGCCCATTGGGATTGGCTAAGCTTGGGAGTACTTAACGGCTGAGGGTAGGCCGGAAGGCAGGACTTAGATGGCAGGAAGGCGGGGCTTAAGTAAAGGCTCCAGAGAGGCAGGAGCAGCAGAAGGAAGGAGAACAGAAGTAGCAGCAGCAGAAGAAGGCAGGAGAAGCAGGCAGGAGGAGCAGGAGGGAGAAGCAGGAGGGAGAAAACTTTTACAAAGTTCCTGAATAAACTGCTAGAAGGAAGAGCTTGGGTTGCATCTTTCTTGCTGGTTGAGGCAGACGAGACACAGGGCAATAGGATGTTGGAGACAAGTCTCAGTGAGAATCAGCATTTATAGTGTAGCAGAAGTCAGAGGCCTTGGGCCAGGCCAATGACTCACTGCAATGAACATTTGCAAGTAAAGATTTGTGAACAAAAGGATATACTGTGGGACACACTGTGACATGCTATAGCTTCTACAACATTTTTTTTTTCCCTTGAGGGGTACAAGAGTAAAGGGTAGGTACAAGTGGATAGGGAGATAAGTGTGATTGGAGTGCATTATGTAAAATTCACAAAGAATCAATAAAAAGTAAGAAGAAAGGAAGGAAGGAAGGAAGGAAGGAAGGAAGGAAGGAAGGAAGGAAGGAGCTGAGATATATGTCATGCCTGGAGACTGGAGGTGGAGGTCAGGTGCTTGCCCTCCTTGAAGTGAAGAGTCTGCAGCTCCCTATAACTTACTGCAATCCTGAATGGTACTTCTTTCATCACAGGCCCAGCCTCAGAGCTTATCACCTCCTGAAGGCACTACTCCCGGATGCCATTCCTTGAAGTTAGGAGACACTGTAACAGGAAGAGGGGACAGCCAGCCCTGTCCTCTATCTGTTCTCTATGTGGGAAAAATCATAAGGACGAACTGCAACCCAAGCAGCGAGTGGATGCAGATGAATGCAGTGACCCCCAGAGCCAGCCATGTTAACAGTCAGACTCTGCTTGTCTCCAGCATAAACAGCCATGTTAACATCACTTATTATTAATAGACCATTTAGCACTTAAGAGCAGCAGCTCCTATTCTTATGCAAAGCCAATATACTACTGGAAGCCTGAAGAAGTTTGTGTGGCGTTGATCCATGTAAAAAAACACACTTCATGACCACGGGAAGAAGAACTGACTAGCATTCTTCAAAACACACACACACATTAAATAAATGAAAGTATAATTTGAAACAGGAAATTGTTCTTTGGGAACAAAGGCAAGGACAGAGTAAACAGGATACCCAAGAAACGCCTCTACAAAACCACGAGGTTCAAAGGGCATGTTGTCATATAGACATGACGTAGATCTGAGTCAGGCCTCCATGTCCCTTGTAGTCAGGGTCAGATTAGGCCTATCCGCAACCTCTCACACGCCCATACATAGTACTGGGCTGTGATCCACACACCCCATGGCAGTCACACAGACATGTGATCACAACAGAATGGAAAAGCAGCATTATATGCAGCCACACCAAAAATGACAGGATCCATCTGAGGAGAGATGGGTCTTTCAGGAATACACCTGGGACTCTTGACTACAGATGCCATCTGACATTAGCACTTCCATGGCAAAGCACCAAGATGAGAACACATGCTTTACCAGAACAGTGGCTTCCCTCAGAATCTCAGAGAAGGTCTTGGTTTTATACTGCAGACTCCTGACTGGGACTTCAAACTCTGGCTGAGATCTAAGCACCTTACCACAAACAGGAAACCTAGGAACATCCATGGAATGGGATCCTTTGTCACCCTGACATGCTTTCTCCACATGAAAAGGAGAAACAGATTTATCTGAGCAGGCATTGCTACCACACCATACATGAGCAAACCAAGACACAGAATTGCTGAACAGCACTCCCCAGATCATGCCCAAGGCCTAGGTGTTGACCATGGGACTGCTCTAAATCTTGGCCATTTCTTTTTCTTTAAATAAATAAATAAATAAATAAATAAATAAATAAATATAAATAAAATAAATAAAGCATATCTATTATGAATAAATTTGTAGGAGCGGGGGTCGCACTGGCATAGAAAAACTTAAGTGTTAGCTCCCAAGGAAGAAAGAATAGAGAGGGGCTCATGGTGACTAGGACGTCCTCTGGTCCCTAGGCCATTTGTTTAAGCTATTGGCTGACCTAACCCCCAGCTCTAAGACACAGCACAGCACCCTAGCCTTTAGTTGGAGAGCAGTCTGGGTTTTGAACTTCCTCTATCAAAGAAGTCTAAAGGAAAAAGATCTTTTATCTCCATTAGCTTGCTCTGGTGGGAGGTGGGTATAAGAACACCCTTTCCCTAGAAGTTGGCTGCTGCTTTCTGCTTCAGCTCCCCACACTCTCAGTTTCTGTCTGTGCATGGAGACAATTAGAAATCAGAGGAAATCTCATGGTTCTCAAAGTACAGCACAGCTAACATCACATCTTCCCATGATTAAATGGTCCATATTGCCTACCAGATCTAGCTAGAGAATTCCTCTACTGCACACCTCATTACTGTGACCAACAGGCTGACAAGGCTAAATGTGGTTAACATTTCTACACTTCACACAAAATCTATTAGCTATTACACAGGCACACTTATTTTGGGAAAGCTTTTTATTGTTGCCATGTAAAATGTCAAAGCTAAAGCCTGTCAGGTCTGTCCAGACCTCTAGATTTTGCTCATTAACAGGCATAGAGGCTCCTGCCACACAAGGACTTTGGCAAGCAGGTCCCCAGTGAGGCCACAAGTTAATTAGCAGAGAGGAAGTATATACGCCTGAGGAGACAGAGGCTGACCAGGACATGTGGGAGCCTTGTGCTATAAAAGGAACAGACAGTGAGGATGGAAGCTTTGAGAGAATCTCTGCAGAGGTTAGAGGTGACACCTATCCCATGAGAAAGGTTCCAAAGTAGAAAAGGCTGACATAGGCCAGTAAAGGACAAACGGGCTAAGAACAAAATTAGGGAAACAACACCCTCCACAATAGTAACAAACAATATAAAGTATCTTGGTGTGACTCTAGCCAAGCAAGTGAAAGACCCGTATGACAAGAACTTCAAGTCTCTGAAGAAAGAAATCGAAGAAGACCTCAGATAATGCAAAGATCTCCCATGCTCAAGGATTGGCAGGATTAATTTAGTAAAAATGGTCATCTTGCCGAAAGCAATCTACAGATTCAATGTAATCCCCATCAAAATTCCAACTCAATTCTTCTTAGAGTTAGAAAGAGCAATTTTCAAATTCATTTGGAATAACAAAAAACCTAGGATAGCAAAAACTATTTCCAATAATAAAAGAACTTCTGGGGGAATTACCATCTCTGACCTCAAGCTGTGCTACAGAGCAATAGTGATTTAAAAAAAAAAAAAAACAAAAAAAAAACAAAAAAAAACCTGCATGGTATTAGTGCAGTGACAGGGAGATCAATAGAATAGAATTGAAGACCCAGAGATGAATTCACACACCTAAGGTCACTTGATCTTTAACAAAAGAGCTAAAACCATCCAGTGGAAAAAAGACAGCATTTTCAACAAATGGTGCTGGTTCAACTGGCGGTTAGCATGTAGAAAAATGCAAATTGACCCATTCTTATCTCCTTGTACAAAGTTCAAGTCCAAGTGGATCAAGGACCTCAACATAAAATCAGATACACCAAAACTAACAGAAGAGAAAGTGGGGAAGAGCCTTGAGCACATGGGCACAGGGGAAATTTTCCTGAACAGAACACCAATAGCTTATGCTCTAAGATCAAGAATTGACAAATGTGACTTCATAAAATTGCAAAGCCTCTGTAAGGCAAAAGACACTGTCAATAGGACAAAATGGCAACCAACAGATTGGGAAAAAATCTTTACCAATCCTGCATCCGATAGAGGGCTAATATTCAATATATACAAAGAACTCAAGAAGTTAGACTCCGGGGCTGGAGAGATGGCTCAGCGGTTGAGAACACTGACTGCTCTTCCGAAGGTCCTGAGTTCAATTCCCAGCAACCACATGGTGGCACACAACCACCTGTAATGAGATCTGATGCCCTCTTCTGGTGTGTCTGAAGACAGCTATAGTGTACTTACATATAATAAATAAATCTTTTTAAAAAAAAAGAAGAAGTTAGACTCCAGAGAACCAAATAACTCTATTAAAAAACGGGGAACAGAGCTAAACAGGGAATTCTCAACTGAGGAAACTCAAATGGCCAAGAATCACCTAAAGAAATGTTCTACATCCTTAGTCACAGGGAAATGCAAATCAAACGACCCTGAGATTCCACCTCACACCAGTCAGAATGGCTAAGGTCAAAAACTCAGGTGACAGCAGATACTGGCGAGGATGTGCAGAAAGAGAAACACTCCTCCATTGCTGGTGGGATTGCAAGCTGGTACAATCACTCTGGAAATCAGTCTGGAGGTTCCTCACAAAATTGGACATAGTACTACCTGAGGATCCAGCTATACCACTCCTGGGCATATACCTAGAAGATGCTCCAACATGTAATAAGGACACATGCTCCACTATGTTCATAGCAGCCATATTTATAATAGCCATAAGAGGGAATTAACCCAGATGTCCCACAACAGAGGAATGGATACAGAAAATGTGGTACATTTACACAATGGAGTACTACTCAGCTATTAAAAATGACTTCATGAAATTCTTAGACAAATGGATGGAACTTGAAAATATCCTGAGTGAGATATCCCAGTCAAAAAAGAATACACATGGTATGCACTCACTGATAAGTGGATATTAGTCCAAAAGTTTGGAATACCCAAGATACAATTCACAGATCATTGTATCTTATAAATATAAATATATTTGACCATATAAAGCTCAAAAAGAAGGAAAACCAAAGTGTGGATGCTTCAGTGCTTTTTAGAAGGGGGAACAAAATACTTACAGGAGCAAATATGGAGACAAAGTAAGGAGCAGAGGCTGAAGGAAAGGCCATCCAGAGACTGCCCCACCTAGGAATCCATCCCATATACAGTCACCAAACCCAGACACTATTGTGGATGCCATGAAGTACTTGCTGACAGGAATCTGATATGGCTGTCTCCTGAGAGGCTCTGCCACAGCTGACAAATACAAAGGTAGATGCTTAAAGCCAACCATTGGACTGAGCATGGGATCCCCAATGGAGGAGTTAGAGAAAGGACTGAAGGAGCTGAAAGGGTTTGCAACCTCATGGGAAGAACAACAATATCAACCAACCAGACCAGCAAAAGCTCCCAGGGACTAAACCACCAACCAAAGAACACACATGGAGGGACTCATGGCTCCAGCCATGGGTAGAGGATGGCCTTGTTGGACATCAGTAGGAGGAGTGGCCCTTGGGACTGAGGGGCTTAGATGTCCCAGTGTAGGGGAATGCCAGGGCTGGAAGACTGGAATGGATGGGTGGGTTGGGGAGCACCCTCAAAGGGGTAGGGGAGGGAGGATGAGAAGGGGGCTCCTGGAGGGGAGACCTGGAAAGGGTATAACATATGAAATGTAAATGGAAAATGGAAATATCCAACAAAAGAAAAAAAAGAGCATTAAAAAAAAAGATGTGAGCTCTCAGCTGATCCTCACTCTGCCATTATAGAGTCTAATCCTCTGAATCCCTAAGCCAAATTAAATGCCTTCTTTTATAAGTTATCTTTACCATGGTGTTTTATCACATCAATAAAAGGGTAACAACATTACTCAAATATGCAGGCATACACACATGCTCATACATGTGTGCATGTTTGCACACACATAGGAAAAGAGAGAGAGAGAATAAGAGAGAGAAAATGAGATAGAGAGAGAATGAGAGAGAATGAGACGCAGAGAGAGAATGAGACAGAGAGAAAGAATGAGAGAGTTCTATTCCTTTAGAAAATGAACCCTCATTAACACAGGGGTTGAGTTAATCATCAACCCAGCCTGCAACTCTGCAACCCTGGTGTGGAAGAAGAGACAGCAGACAGTCCTAAGCACAAGTGTGCAGGAGGACAGGGCTTCCTCCAGGAAATGCTGCTGTCTCACCCACTGTGTGTCTCATGGAGGGGACAGCCAGGACAATCCAGCCTCTGGTGAAAACTCTTTTCTAGAGATACCTGGAGGAACACAGCTGTTCACACAGGCTGAGACAAGAGCTCTACCACTGAGTAAGCTCACAGCCTTTCTCTAGAGGAACATTCTGGACTGCTAAGCTTCAGGTGTGGCTGGGCCGTCCATACATTCCTGACTCATTCCTTCAGTTTGTGATAAGGAAAGTGAGAGTCTCAGGTGGATCTTTTCTAAGATCTCCTCACCTGCATCCTTTAGCAGCAGACACACTCCATTGGCCTCTTATCCTGGTTCTGCTACCTCAAACTGCAGCATATTCCAAGTGTTTCCTCCTATGTCTCTTTTAATATTTATACTATTATTAATTTTTTGCAGCCCTGGATATTTCTAGCTGCTCAGCCAGATATTAGAGCATTGTAGAACCAGAACTCTGCAAGTGAAAAACAGGAATCTAGAGAAGTAGACACAGAGATTCCAGACCCAGATGAAATCCATAGAGAGGGCAATCCAGTTTCAGCCACTACTGTGAGGTCTAGGCTGTAAGTTAGGAATCTTACTTCATGTCTGTGAGGCAGTCTACCAACTGTGCAGTCAGTAAATGCAGAGTGGGGTAAGATCATAGACACACTTGTCTGCCCCCTAACCCATGAGATCATAGACACACTTGTCTGCCCCCCAATTCACAAGATCATAGATACACTTGTCTGCTCCTCAATCCACAAGATCATAGACACACTTGTCTGCCCCCCTAACCCATGAGATCATAGACACACTTTTCTGTACCCCTAATCCACAAGATCATAGACACACTTGTCTGCCCCCCACCCAGTTCACAAGATCATAGACACTCTTGTCTTCCCCTGCAATCCACTCAGAGTTTTTCCTTCTAACTTTCTCTTTTGTGAGTTTCTCATCTTCAGAATTTCCTCATAGTGATGTGAAACAATCCACAGAGGCTGAGACTCAGTTTGTAATGTGAGTTCCACAGACACCAGCATCAGGGACCAGGATCCACAGACAGCCCCCACAGAGCAGGCAGTGCTCACACTGGGCCTGCCCCTCCACTGAGGAAGGGTTGGTTTCTAACCAGCTCCCTGTGGTTTTGGTGGATTATGTGGGATGCTATGTTTGTGGTGTGTTCTACTTCGCTGTCAGAGCACCAAATGAAACGCATCTCTCACGGGTTGCAGAAGAGTCAGCCTGAGGGGTGCTGCTCCTTTCTTTGTCCATAATTCTCAAAAAGCAAAGTGATTGCCCCCCTGGTGAAAATGTCAGCCTCTCACCCCACAGTCATTCACCAGACTTTTCTCACACAGCCAGATGAGAACTTCCCAAACCGAGATCAGTGCACATGACACATAAATTCCTCTAGCACCGAGTGAGTTAACCATGGTCACCAAACCAGGCACTGAGAGAGCACTGGGATAGAAAGGCCTTGGTGATCTTCTGAAGGCAGGAAAGGACTCAGGAGGGGAGATTCTAAGAGAAGGGTCTGCCCATTATGTCTGCCAAACAGTGCCTGAAGGCCCCAATCCATACGATATTTGGTTCATTTACTAAAAACATGTTTTTCTATGGAGCTGATTATCTGGTTCATGGAATAGTGGTACTGTTATTTTGTGGTGAGAAGAAAGAGATGTGTCAAAGCTCTGATTTCCTCTCAGCAGATTCCTGGTGCTGGTGTGGATAGGAGCAACCATGGTACTAAATGAAATTTCTACAGATGCAAATATCCTCCTGATATTTACTCTTACATCTCTATACCCAGATAACATAGCTAAAAGGGAGTGAGACAGAAAACCAGCACATCTCTGAGTCAAGTTGGCTGTAGAAGTAAACAAGCACCAGAGGTGGGCAGACAATCAACCATCACTCTCCCATGGACTGCTCCAGTCACAGACTCTGCTCAGGAAACTTCAGACAACACACTGCAACCATCCTTGGACTCAGTGAGGCACAATCCTGTCTGCTGTCAATATTGTCACTTCAATGTAACCCAAACTTCTGCCTCAACATTGCCATGATTGGTTTGTAAATCAATACCTGGCCACTTGCATTGACTTTGTAGCTAGTTTGCTTGCTTGCTTGCTTGATAGCTTGATTTTAACTTTTATGACCTCTTCATCCTCTTCCAACTTTCTGTAACCTGGATGTAACTGAAGTATGACTTGACTGTTATAGACACCAGTGAGTAAGACTGAAGGAACAAAGAATGTATAATTGTCCCAAGGGACTCCAGAAGTTCTTGGTTTAATGACAATGATGAAGCTTGTAAACCTCCTGACCTGACAGATTCTGACACTGTAGAAAGACAAGTATGCCGCTCTGTATTATTGGCATAGCATATTCATGACACTGTCTGCTGTTGAAGAATTCCTTCAGGCCTTTGGCCCTAATCCTTATGGAAATGGAGCTACCAGTACCAGCTTATATCTCCATGACAGCCACCCTGTACATGCCCTGTACCTTCCCCACTCAGGCCTGAGGCACAGCATGAACCCTGTCCATGCATCCTAGGACTGGTAACCCCTCCAGGAAAGGATGACCCACACACCCACAGTCCACTGCTTCCTCCTCTTCACTAACATACTGTAAATTTTCTAACATCCAGCCAGATCCTCTGGTGCTGTCTATGGAAAGGGTCATCAAATCTCAAAGTCCACTACCAGGCATAGAGCTGTGTCGGGGGAACCTCAGCATTAAAATTGCTTCACGTTTTGTTTTCCAGCAGTAAGTGACTACACTGATCTAGAGAAGCCAGTTTCTAAAGAAAGACGAGTGTACACTATAGACCACTAATGTTGCCAGCACAGCTATGAGACTTGAGAATGTACATTTATATTTTCTGAATGGTTTGTACTGTATCCCAGACCAAATAAATAAATCTCATTCTCTGACATTTTCTGAGCCAAAAGGTGGTTAAGACACTCTTAGAATCATAATCCCTCTCCCTCCCCTTCCACTCCCCCTCCCTCCTTCCCCTCCCCCCCCCAACAAATTCATTGTATGATGTATAATGTATAGCCTGAGAGTTAAGACAGGAATAGAAATACACTCACAAGTACACATGCCCACACAGAAACAAACATAAACACAAAATTAAAATTGAAATAAACTTTTAAAATATGACCTGAAGAGATGATGTCTCCATACTGCTTACTCTTGCAGAGGACCTAAAACATAGTTGAAAATAAAACACGATTTTTTAAAAAAGATTGGAATAAAATAACCCATGCTTGCCAAGAGCCAGCTATTATGGGAAGCTGGAAATAATTGGCAAATTACAGCCAATAAAACAAGAAATTTGTGAGTTTATTTTGATTCAATAAATTCTGACATTGTGGAAAATGACAAATATGGCCATGCTTCTGACAGTTTATCACCAGGCATATCTGATATGGCAGCAAAAGCTGAAGCTCTGTTAGGAGGCTGCAGTATGCTATTCTCACAAAGACGGACAACCCACATTCACTCAAACTCATGGTTCTCTTCAGCTTGTGACAAGATGTAAGAGGTCAAGAGTCAGCTTAACTCAACTCCAGGCAAGAAAGTCACAGGCTGGTGATACCAACATAGAGGAGAGGACTTAGTGGCACATACTTTCTGGCTCTGCTCCACCACACACACCAGACAGGAACAAAACTCCACCAACTAGACCCACAACTAGCAACAAGGGCGCTTAATTCCTCTTTCCACCTAATGCTTCTTCAAGTGTAGACTCTACAGGGCATCCATATACACGCTCAGAGAGGAAGAGATCTAGAGGGTCGGGTCAGTTTGGTGACTCCTGAAGCTACTGTATTGTTTACTTCCTGAGCTTAATGAGCTTTGCTATAGGGTGGAATTCCTGTGTTTTAATGACTTTCTCTCTGAGATGCAATGTCTTATCTCAGAGGACACTGAGAGCCCACAGCACAAATGGCATCATTCTGTTTCAGAGAGCTCATTCTGCTCCAGAGAACCTTCCCCATAGCTTTGCCAGCTTCTTTATGAGACAGTTCTCACAGGTTCATCCTGCACAGTGGGGGACACTGAGGGGCTTTTCTGCTCCCCATACCTGCTCAGTGCTCAGCCCTCTCAAGTGGGAACCACCAGCTTATTCAAAAGGAGTGATTGTTTCCAGGACCAGATCTTCCTCCCTTCCAGGTTACAAACTGAAGTGACCTGCCATGCCTTCTACAAATGTACCTTCCCCTCACTTCTTCATTTATTTTGCCTGGGAAAGCAGTACTGTTTAGTATTCTGAAAGAAGTCTAACACATGGAACATGACAGCAGTGTGCCTGTGCTGTTCAAGGGGAGGTTTTAGGTCTGGAGTTAAGTGTGTCATTTTATATAAGGTTACTTAGAACAATCTGGAACATTCCTTTCCCCAATATTACTTGACTTTAAACTCTATGTATCTGATGTTCTTTCAGAGTTCCTACAATAAGTGTTTAATCACTGAACAATGTTATACATTATTTAGCAGTGCCTATTCAGAGCACGCATATCTCTCTTTACCATTTTATGTTGACTGATATTGTAAATTATATCATTTGCTCATACCTTAAAAGAATTACTCACTTAAAAACCTATGAAGAGGGCTGGCAAAATGGCTCAGCGGGTAAGACCACTGACTGCTCTTCCCAAGGTCCTGAGTTCAATTCCCAGCAACCACATGGTGGCTCACAACCAACCGTAATGAGATCTGATGCCCTCTAGTGTGTCTGAAGCCAGTAACAGTGTACTTATGTATAATAATAAATAAATCTTTGGGTCAGAGCGAGCAGGGTCTCCGAGTGAGGCCAATTAGAGTGAGCAGAAGTCCTCAAAATTCAATTTCTAACAACCACATGAAAGCTCACAACCATCTGTACAGTGTACTCATATACATAAAATAAATAATAAATAAATAAATCTTTTTAAAAACCTATGAAGAATAAGAACAGGTATAATAGCCATATAAATATCTACTTTCCCAGAATAGCAATAAATCAAGAAATTCTTCAAGATCTACATCCTACTTCTCAGAAACACTAAACAGAAATGACAAGCTGGGCTTCACTGCAAGCTTCTGGTGTTGCCTTGTCCCTTGCCACTCCAATATTTTTAATGAACAGACTTCCCCTGGCCTGTCCTCAGCCGTGTACTTATCAGATGAGCTGTATACAAGGGTTTCCAGTGATGTAATTCATACACTTCTAGTTATCTGGTTTGTGCGCTGTCACCGTCACAGTGACTAGGGAGAGTCAGTTTGGCGTTTTTACACACTAAGGACTTGAGATAACTACGAGGACATGGAGAACATGATTCCTGCCAGACTACACTAAAAATTCAGGCTTTATGGAGAACCACGGTTTTTCTACTTAAAAGTGACCTGGTCCGTGGCTGGAGAAGTATCTCAGTTGGTAAAGTGAAGCCTGAGTTCAGCCCCTAGTAGCCATGTGAAAATGCAGGCTTCATGGTGATTTCTGTAACCCTTGGTTTCTGTAAACCAAGTGGAGTCCTGGAGTTCAGTAGCCAGCAAAGCCTAAGTTCACCTAAAAGTGAACATCAGATCCCAGAGAGAGACCTTGTCTAAAAAAACACAGTGACAACATCTGAGAAACAGCAACCAAGGTTGACCTTAGCCTCCATGAATACCTGTGTGTGTACATGTACATGTGGGTCAGACAGACAGACAGACAGACAGACAGACAGACAGACAGACACACACACGCACACAATATTGTTTCTTTCTTTGTTTAACATGTTCCAGGACACAACTTTGAAAATAAGAGAAAATAACTCTTGATGAGTTAGGCCTGAATCTACCCAGCCCCCACATCACAGGTCCACCACCCATCCCAGCATGCCACTGGCACATTAACTCATAGCCTCATTTGTGTCTCTGCTGCAAAGACATGACTGTAGACCATGTACAACTCAAACTGGCTAGTAGCAACAGAACACAGATCTTCACAACTAGTCAGGAGGACAGAAAGAGGTGACTAGGCACAGCTTATCCAGACTACACTACTTCCATCCATGAATACCTTGTCTCTATAACCCTAAGGGTTCCTGTGTGTCAGGAGAGGGAGGTAGACACTGACCCCTCATCTTTATTGCTTTAAGATAAAGGCTGGATGTAGAAGGAAAGAAGCAACAAGCAGGGACAGAGACCAATCTAGAGCTGTGCTCAGGAAACTGACACCCCAATAGATCCCCAGTGGGCTACCTCCCTCACCGTGCCATCCTACATCTGAGGAATGGCCAGCAAGTACTCTTGCCTCCACTGGTGACCCATAGCAAACACAGCCAGGCTAGGTTATATAATAGAAAATCTGTAGATCATTTGAGAGGCCATCCTTAGAGCATGTAAAAACACTACAACCTAGACATGTCAAATATACTTCTTTCAAAGTAAATTTTTTATAAAATTATTTCAAAATTTGAATTTAACAAGTGTTTACTGATTTTAAGGAAAATGTTTTATCTGCAAAGATGGTATGCTTGAGACAGCTGTTAAGGGTACTTGCTACTCTTCCAGAGGACCAAGGTTTGACTTCAACCACACACATACACACACACCTCCCTCCCATGTTGGATTACAACCGTTTGTAATTCCAGTTCCAAAGAATCGAATACCCTCTTCAGGCTTCTGTGGGCACTTGTGTAGGCCACAGATATACATGCAAGTAAAACATGCATGCACATTAAAAATAAAGACAGTATACTCTTATATCCTCATCTGCTGTATTTTTAACTCAAGATTGTGAGAAATTTGCATAACCATCAAGGAAGCCATATTTCTTATATTAAAGAGCTTTAAGCTGTTGATGATGTGAAATATATGCCAAGAGAGACTATCACCTCTCATTATCCTCATCTGGCAATTCAGTCACATCTGCATGCTAGTTGGGGACAACTATTTTTAAAATATACTGCTTTAAAATATAAATTACCACAATTAGTTAAGATGTAATGATAATGTCTTTGCAAAAATCCTGACAGTTAATTCATCTGAAGTCTCCAATGACAACATTCCATGGCATCTGCCCACCAACTTCCCACATGAGCTGGAAAAACAGAGCTTCTAGAAGTAACTCTTCAGACTTCTGGGGACTGCAGTTTCCAAATCTTACGTTCAGGTAGCCCTCCTGGAACATGAAGAATGGGGTGTTTGCTTCATGCATTCGAGGATAAAGGAAGGCCTTCCCATCTTTCTTGGTTTCAAATACAAGCACAGTATGCTAAGATCTCTAGGCTGAGAAACAAGACAATCACTCAAGGTCCATCCTGTGCTATACATTATCCCTTATAAATTTGTGCCCATCACTCATCCTACATGCCACACCATGTTTGCAAATTCCACCTGCAGTCTTATTATTAGACTATACATTTATTTTATTTATTTGTTTATGTGTGTATGTGTGTGTTTGTATATTTATTTGTTATTTGTTTGTTTGTTTATGAGACAGGGTATCACTATGTAGCTATCCCAGAACTCACTATGTAGACCAGGCTGGCCTTGACAGAGACCTACCTACCTCTGCCTTCTGAGTGCTGGTATTAAAGAAGTGTCCCACCATGCCCAGCTAGAATATAGTTTTCATTTCAGTGAAACAGTACAATGTCTGCAGCCCAATTATCTAACTCAACATTGCCTATTTTACAGATCCAAGTACCAGGAACCATAATAAAACAGGTGTGAGCATGATGTAGAGAACATACATGCATACACACACACACACACAAAATGCAGGTGTGAGAGTAAAGGCTTAGGAGATTAGAGTGAAGAGGCTGTAGTGGAAATGAAGGGTGAAGAGACTGGGGGAGGGGAGACACAGGTGCCAGGAGGCTGGAGTGAGGATGCAGATGTGCGGTATAGGCATGGGAAGCCTGGGGTGAGGAGCCAGTGCCATAATACAGGTTTGACAACATCATATTAAGTAAGTAGGGATAATGATGCAGATTGAGGCAGTTGAGGCTTGAAAAAAAGACAGATGAGAATTCAGGTATAAAGAGACAGAGAGGCCTCCCAAACTTTCCTGGAGCTCTGTGTCTCATGGTGACTTTCAACCCCATCTTTGACTAGGATTCTACACTGCTGGTGGGGTAGGGCTAAATTAGCTCTACTACAGCTAGCTTCCAGCAAATAAGAAAACTTCCAGGGCTCTTGGTAGAAGTAGACATGAGGTAGGAAGCCCTCTGACTGACACTCAGGCTACTTCTCCTGAACTTTGTACCGTTGTTGACTAACTCAGAAAATATGCTGGCAGCTGAGTTGGCCTCAAGTCACACCTTAGCCTAGGTGCTGCCAGGGGCTGCATTACCATACTGCCAGAATAGACACAGCATCCACCGCCTCTGCCAGCCTTAGCAGCAGGTCACAGCCAGAAGAAGCAAGTGCTCTGTCACACACAAGCTGATGTACTTGGCTACTAAGCCAGGACTGGCCTGCACTGCCCAGGAAGTGCACTTTCCTAGTGCAAAGCTATTTCGCCTCTCTTCTAGAGTCCTTCCAACCATTTCCTGACATACCCTAGAGCTGTCTGGGAGGACTCTGCTCAGAAACCAGAAGATCAGCCAGGGCTTGAAGGTCAAAACTCTTATGTGGCAGGATGGAGTTATTAGACCTGTCTTCTCTGTACACTTCAGAATAAGGAGTATGATAAGGGAACATGTGAGACTAAGGGGGTTGAGCCTGATACATGGTGGCAAGCAGGCTTAGGGTAATCCTTTTAGTTGTCCACTGTCCTCTACAAAGTTGAGAATGAATGCATAGGTGCCCTTGGAGTTTGTGTGCCATCTGATGGAAACACAGCAAGTGTTTGGAAAACCAGCTTTATAGATACTTTACTTTGTAAGTTTCCTTTTCATTCCTGCCACTATGGGAAGGTTGAACATTTCAAAAGCAAGCCACATATTTTCAATATCAAAACTTCTGAAAGCAAGAAAAGTATTTGAACCTATTAAATAATGTAAAACCAAATGTAAAATCCACACCTGACCAAAGAGCATTTTGGCAATGCCCTGGACCAGCTCTACCAGTGGCCCATATATTCTAAACACCCCACAGATGGGTGATAGATGAGCTTGTCCCACTTCAAGGGCCATGGGGCAAAAGCTGCAGCCTTCTTTACTTAATTGGAGCTACATATTCTTGTGGAAGACAGAGTTCTGAGGACACATGTCATATAACAGGCACTCTCCCCAACTCTGGAGATATCCATTAGGATAGGAAGGAGGCCCAAGTGAGTGACATTACAGGTCCACCGTTGTCCCCCAATACATTCCTTCCCCAACGGTGTTACATTCCTTCCCCACCTGTGTTACATCCCTTTATCACCTGTGTTATATCCCTTCCCCACCTGTGTTACATCCCTTCCCCACCTGTGTTACATCCCTTCCCCACCTGTGTTACATCCCTTCCCCACCTGTGTTACATCCCTTCATCACCTGTGTTACATCCCTTCCCCACCTGTGTTGCATCCCTTCATCACCTGTGTTACATCCCTTCATCACCTGTGTTACATCCCTTCCCCACCTGTGTTACATCCCTTCATCACCTGTGTTACATCCCTTCCCCACCTGTGTTACATTCCTTCATCACCCGTGTTGCATTCTTTCATCACCTGTGTTACATTACTTCATCACCTGTTGTTGCATCCCTTTATCACCTGTGTTGCATCCCTTCATCACCTGTGTTGCATTCCTTCATCACCTGTGTTACATTCCTTCATCACCAGTGTTGCATTCCTTCCCCACCTGTGTTACATTCTTTCCCCACCTGTGTCACATTCCTTCATCACCTGTGTTACATTACTTCATCACCTGTGTTGCATCCCTTCATCACCTGTGTTGCATTCCTTCATCACCTGTGTTACATTCCTTCATCACCTGTGTTGCATTCCTTCCCCACTTGTGTTACATTCTTTCCCCACCTGTGTTACATTCCTTCATCACCTGTGCTAGTTCCTTATCTGTCATGATAAAATATCCTGACAACAGCAACTTAAGGAAGGAAGAGTTATGTTGGCTTTCAGTTCAAGGGTTCATTATGGCAGGAATGTCCTGGTGACAGGACCTTGAGTCAGCTGGTCCTATTGTAGTAGCCCGAGTACCTATACAGTACTGTAGATCTAAAGAAAGCCAATAGTCCCACATGGCACATTTGTGTGTGTGTGTGTGTGTGTGTGTGTGTGTGTGTATTTAATGTCTCTGTGTGTGCACATGGGCATGTTCTCATGCATACGATGCATGTGGGGGATGCACATGCACATTTGTGTACTATTTTATGAAGGCCAGAAGTTAATGTTGTATATCTTCCTTGATCACTCTCCACCTTAAATATTGAGATGGGATCTCACGCTGAGGAGATTGCAGGTTCAGCCAGTCTATCTGGCCAGCATGTGCTGGGACCCCTAATCTCTGCCTTCTGAGCACTGGAATCATAGGTGCACCACTATAACCATGTAGCATTTACATGAATTGTGAGGGTCTGAGCTCAGTCCATGACTGTGTGGCAAGGTCCCACTGAGCCATTCTCACCCCCACATATGGTAATTTCTCTCTTTCAAAACCAGGAGTCTTTTTTCTTTTTCTTTTCTTTTTTTTTTTTTTTTTTTTTTTTTTTTTTTTTTTTTTGGTTTTTCAAGAAAGGGTTTCTCTGTGTAGCCCTGGCTGTCCTGGAACTCACTCTGTAGACCAGGCTGGCCTCAAAATCAGAAATTTGCCTGCCTCTGCATCCCAAGTGCTGGGATTAAAGGCAGATTATTTTTTTAATTGTGTGTCTATAAGTATGGAAACATGAGTACAGGTTCTGTGGAGACCAGAGGTGTCAGAGCCTCTAGATCCTGAGTTACAAGCAGTTATGAGGGACCCAATGTAGCACTGAGAACCAAACTTGTGTCCTCTACAAGACTAGTAATCAAAACCCACTACTGAGCCATTTCTCCTGACCCTGGAATTCTTAAAACTAAATTTTGAAGGCAAAGTTCAACAATGTGTTTTATAACTCTGAGTATATTCTCCCTCAGCATGATCCTGTCTCACAGAACCACAAGTTATTCCCTAGAACTGACAGGAAATAGCCCTTGCTCCCCAAATCAAGCAGTGTGCCTAGGAGAGGCAAATGTCAATGCCTCAGAGACTAAGTAGGGGTGTACTGGTGAGCCAATTTACTTGTAGGGAACACAGCTACGTAGCCTGGCCTTCTTTTTTTTTTTTTTTTTTT
>NW_022196912.1:129276886-129291298 GCF_008632895.1 Mastomys coucha | reverse complement strand
ACCAGGCTGGCCTCGAACTCAGAAATCTGCCTGCCTCTGCCTCCCAAGTGCTGGGATTAAAGGCGTAGCCTGGCCTTCTTAACAAAAGCCCAGAGCTACAGAGATAAAGGTCCAAGCTCAAAGTTCACTTCTGGAAATGGACATGTCCCCATTGGCCAGGTATAGGTTTGGATATGGCTGTCTCAGGAAAGGTTCTTAACTCCAGCAATGGGGAAGCGCTCCTAAGAGAACCTCATTCACTTTACTTCCTGCCCTAGATATTTAAAAGGCAGCTGGCAGGGCTGTTAGACACAGCATGTGTTAAAGGAAAGGGGGTAGAAAGACCTTCCTTGGACCTTCCTCTCTGCACTGTTTCCAGGCGGTAGAGAAGACAGCTGTTTGGGGCCTTCTATCAACCATGATCAGAAACAGTAAGTTCAGCTGGCTCTACATTTACCAAGGTCAATTTAGAGCAATGTGGAAACAGCTGCCAGCTGCTTTTGAGTGGAACTAGAGTTATCCACACAGTCAGCTGTTTGCTTTCTGTGGGAGACAGAACATCTTGTCAGAAAGGTTAAGACAACCTTCTGGCTAGCTCAGGTGTCTAGCCTTTGTCTTGGATGTGACCAAGCGAACTCTCTACCCTCTTCTTGCAGCTCTCATGCACCTTACATACACATAAAACACTCCTAAGCTACTGAGGCTTGCACATGCGCAGGCAGTCCTTAAATATCTGCCTGCTAAAGCCAGAGTTGCATTTAGCTTAGGGCACATTTAGTTTAAAAAAAAAAAAAAATCTTTTACTTTTGTGATTAAGCACCATGATAAAAAAACAAATTGGCAACTAAAGAGTTTATTTCAGCTTACAAATCTCAGGTCATGCTACATCACTGAAGGAATTCAGGGCAGACACTCAAGGAGGGCAGGAACCTGGAGGCAAGAAGTGAAGCAGAAACCACGGAGAAGCACTGCCTACTGGCTGCTCCTTAGAGCTTCCTTAGCCCATTTAATACAGCAACTAAGACCTCCAGTTTATGGTAGCACAGCCTAGAGTGAGCTGTACCCTACCACATCAACTATCAATCAAAAAAATTTTCCACAGTCTGGTGGGGTATTTTTTCAACTTAGGTTCACTTTTGCCAAATGACTCTAGCTTATGTCCGAGTTGGCATAAAGCTAGCCAGCACTCTGAGGATTCCTGATTCTAGGTGGCTGCTTCAAGGAGCAGTAATAACAACCTGTCCTTTACTTTTTTACTTCTTCTCTTCATTTTTGTTTGTTTAGGGACAAGGTATCTCTATGAAGTGCTGGCTACTCTTGAACTCACTCTGTAGACCAAGCTGGCCTTGAACTCAGAGATCACTGTGCCTTTGCCTTCCAAGTGCTGGGATGAAAGGCATGTGCCACCATGCCCAGCAACACTTCTTAAGAAGACCATGAAGAGGGAAAGCCAAGTGACCCAATCCTCCTTCCTACTCTCCTATTTCTTACGCCACATTCATAAAACAAAGAAACTGCCACATAAAAGAATATACAGGAACCCCGGAGTCGGTTAGAGCATCAGACCTTGAACCCTACCACCTACCCTCCATCTGACTGACTTCAAGCTACAACCTTGGCTTTCCCAAGGGATGGAAGCCCAAAATAAAAACAACATAGTTGGAAATACATAAGGTATCTCTGGAGTGTGTGCAGGATGAGCCCAAGGCCACCCAGGAGGAAGCAGATACAGATAAAGTAGTCTCCTCTTCCTGGGGAGGGGTGGTGAGGAGAGAGACCTCCAGTTGGTAACCATGTTAAGCAAGTCTGCTTTGAGAAAATAGCTGCAGGCTTTGAAATGCACAGCAGAGCTCAGCAAAAAGAAGCGATTTAGAAGATCTTTTCACTCTCTGCCTATCTCTCCCAGGCTGACACACAGAACTGCCATCTCTGGACAGCAGTCACCTCACAGCTCCATGCGAGGGTGTCTGGTTCTGTGCAGGAGCCCCATTGTCTGGCACCTTTTTCTGCTGGAAGACCAGAGTTCTCCACATAGCCCAGACCTGCCTAGACCATAGCACCTGAGGCTGATGCAGACACAGGCACCAGCAGAGCCAGCTCACAGATACCAGGCTCCAGCTCCAGGGTAGGGGTGAGCTGCTCATTTCTGTAGAACCCAACAGAATGAAAATCTCCAGGCCTCCTGAGGCAAACATGGATCTGTGCTTTTGTGGGAGGAAGAATCCTTTGATTTAAAAATAAACAATCACGCCATGTAGTTCACAAAGCCAGCCGACTCCTGCCTCTGCCAGTTCTGTATCTTAGCTCTGCGTGGGCTCACTAGTGAATGAAAGCACGCGTGGGCAAGTAGGGGGGCAGGAACAAAGGATCAGAATGAACATTCTGTGTAAAAAGTGGGCTCCAGCTTTGGCAAATTTGGGCCTGTTACTTCAGCCAGGGTTTGGCAGGATTCTTTATCCATCTACCCCTCTGGTGTGGAGGATACCAGAGCAACTTTACAAACAGGCCTCCATGGAATTAGAGAATGGTAGTTTATGTTCATGTCAGATCTCAGGAAGAAGTCCTGACGATCTGGATAGCATGGAATCCTGAAATTCCACAGAGAGGCAGAGGATAGGAGACTGGCAGAGCAAGGACACCCAAAAATGGGAGAATATGAAGAGACAGTCAATGAGCTACCATGAGATTGTCCCCTCCAATTAAGCTATGACTAGTCTTATAGATAGTAAGGTCATCAGGGATCCTTTCCTGCCCAGGGATATAGCAGAAGTGGGTGGGGGTGCCACAGTACAGGGTGCAAAGTGCCACAGAGAGTAGTGTGAAACCAGGCAAGATGAAGGCTATATCCAGCCTCCTCAAATGGCTCAAAGTGCTGAGATAACGCTAGGTATACCATTGATGGCCTCCCTGACAGCTTTGGTACCAGTTAAATGGGGAATATGCCCTGCTCACTCAAAGTGTTCCATGTAGGGAGAATCAGTCCTTCCATCCTGATAACATCCAGCCCTGGTTCTAACCCACAGGGGTGGTTACTGCAATGGAGGAGGAAAATCAAGCAAACAAACAAACCGTGGCTCTCCTTCAACCATCTGTTCTGCAGGCCTCAACCCAAGAGTAAGTGTTAAAAGCTAAATGAAAAAAATAGATGTTGGGGCTTGGGATATAGCTCAGTGGTAGAAGGCTTGCTTAGTAGGCACAAAGCCATGGGTTCAATCCCCAGAACTGAAAGAAAAAAAGAGAAAGAGACACCAGATGCCTCAGCTTTGCCAGATATTCCTCGTTTTGTTTCTTCAATTATGTACAATTATTTGAGTCGAGTTATTACAAGACAGGAGCACAGCAGCGGCGGGCTTCCACACAGTTATTGGCCCTATGTAGTGTCCTACGAATGGGTGGCAGCACTGAGGGAGAGCCATGCAGGGAGGGAATGCTGGAATCGGTGCACATGGCAGCAGCCAGGTCCAAGTGCTGGGGACAGAGGATTGCAAGTGTTGCCTCCAAAGCATTCCTGACAAAACGTAGGTCTTTATTATTGTCCCACAAAACAAACACTCCTGAGCCTGGCTTATGACCCATGGTATCACAGTTAATGACAGCATGCCCACCCCAAAATGGACAGGGAAACAGTCACTAACCTGACCCTTCTGGTTGAGCCATCAGACAATACTTCTGCCAAGTATAGGATAGATCAACAATGCTGGTCACTTTTGATGACATGCCTCAACTTTGGTTGTTGTCAAAAGAACACTGTTGCGTTAGGCAGGTGTTTGGGATGACTTATTTCCAAACATTTCTATCTTTGAGTTACCTTTGCCAGCCTCACACCCCCAACCTTCTTCCCCTTTCTTTGTGGTTTTGGCAAAATGCTATGAGCCATCAACCACCTAGGAAAGCAGCTCCTTCCATGCTCTGTCATGAGGTAGATCTACCTCTGCTGCCCTGCTACTCCCTGACCTGTTTCCAGCCTTGTGCATGTGAAGGGTGACATCTGGCCATCTGGGCAATCAGCTCTCCCATGAAGTGACAGTAGTTTTTACTGGCTAGTTTCTAGCCGGTAAAAAAGGAATAGGAGAGAGAAAACTGATGTATATCTTAGTCTTCTGGGTTCATCTGGGGTGAACAGGACAAAAGCTTCACACACACACACACACACACACCTACTGAAAGGACACATTTAGCCACTCAGTAAGGGGCCTGTGAGCTGGTCAGGGGAAAGTATACTGGAAATAAAAGCCTGTTCAAGGAGTGAAGGTAGGCAGGGGCCTCCTTTCCATCTTAAGTATTTCCTGCAAACTAAACTAGACCCTCAGTTTGGAGAGATCAGGAAGTCGGGAAAGACTGGGGAACCAGCCCTAATCCAGCCAAAGGGCTGTGAGAGCAAAGCTGCCCCTTCCCTGCAGTTCCTTTCTTTGAGTTTTGCACCGTTGAAACACCTCTGAAGACCAGAAGCAGGAGGAGGGAGGTGTGGAGCTGAGGGGAGCTTGGGCCAAGGCTGCAGCTCACTCCTCACTGCCTGCCATCCACAGGCATGCACACTCTCTCCTCTAACACCGATTGTTCTAGTCTATTATGTGTGGTAATTCTGGCCCCAAATCCTCTTACAAACATTGGTTTTGTGGTAAATCTCCTTAACAGACAAGATTAGAAGGAGGGAGGTGCCATGTCAGAAAGGCCACCAGTTCCGCCCTCCCTCCCTGTCGCCTTTCCTTTTCCTTCCGCGTGTCAGGAAAGGAAAATGTCGGTCCAGTCTTCACCGGCAGACCGAGGATTTGCCTCGTGAGAGGGAAAAGGCAGGTGCAGCGCACAGTAGCAGGAGAGGACAGCCTGCATGGAAGGGCCCAGCCACTCACTAAGCCACGTCCTGGTCCTTCAGGTAGCACGCGGAGCGCACGGACACACGTAGGGAACACGAGAGCAGGCAGGGCTCATAGACACTTGGGGCACGCGCAAAGCGTGGACACTCAGGGGTGCACAAACACGCGGGGCGTGGGCAACCGTATGGTTGAGCTGTCCCAGGACCCTATTCCTTGACGCAGGAGCCCATAGCCAAAGGGGGTGGGGTCGGTCACTGGGGAGGGAAACTGAGGCGGTGGGGGGCGAGACCCGCCCCACGTAGCTGGCGAGGACCGGAAGACGCACGGCGGGCCCCCGGGCCCTGCGGCTGCGCACGGGCACACAGAACCCAGCGCCTGCTCCCATCCCGGCGCCCCTCACTCACCCAGGCGCCCCGGGAGCTGCCGGCCGCGGGCAGACGCGGGGGCGGGCAGAGCGCGAGGCAGTGGCGGCGGCAGCAGCAGCAGCAGCAAAAGCGGGAGCGGCGGCCCCATCCCCGCAGCCGGTTGGCGCTCAGTCCATGGCCGCGCGGGAGCGAGGACCGATAGGGACTTAGCAAGGCGGCGCCAGCTCCTTTTGCGGCGCTCTCAGCGCTCCTGCGGCGGCGCCGGCCGAGCTTCAGCACCGGACAGCGCCGCCGGCCCCACCCCCGCCGCCAGCCCCGCCCATGGCCACGCCCTCTGTCAGCCATGCACGCTCAGGCACGCCCACCTCGCGGGGATGGGCAGGAGGTGCTCGCTCCCGAGAAGCGGGCTCTATCACTGCGAGCTGTGGTCCCTTCTGCCTGGGGCCTTCGAAGTCACCCTGCCGTGTCCAGATGAGTTCGTGGAGAGAGGACACTTGGAAATGTGGTTATGCTGCTGAAACACCAAATTCAGTTATGTTCAAACTCAACTGTCCGCAGTAAGTGGTGGCAGCTGTTGGGGTATGCAGGCATAGATCCACTGGGAGCTGCATCTCATAGGTAGGCAGTTAGGTCTAAAGAGGAAAACTTCAATTTTGTGCAGGACGTGAAGAGGAGGCTGATGGGGTAGGAGGTCCAGATGGAGTCCTCAAACTGCACAAAAGGAGCCAGGGTGACCGTGGAGTGTACCCCATGTTGTGTCAAGTTCGAATTTCAGACGTGTTTGCCTGGGGGCCTTCCATGCTCACAGTCCAGTCTATATCTGGAATGGCCAGTGCTGAGGGACCAAGTGCAGATTCTCAGGCCACTTTCCTAAAGACACATAGACAAAGGCAGGATTCAATGGGGCGGTACCCCTAGCATCAAAAGACTGTAGGAGAGAGCGTGTGTGTATATGAGTGGGTTTGTTTTGAATGTAATAGGCTCCAAGTATGTGTGCTTGCATGTGAGGGCGCAGCCCACTTCCTCCCTCAGGTCTCCCATAGAGCCAGTATCTTCCCTGTTTCACGTCACTGTTTGTTCTCTCCTGCCTGGCCAGCCCTCCCACTTCCTTCCATCCCCCCCTTTAATGCCCCTTGCCACAGGGTCCCTTGGAGAAAGACTGCCTCTGTTTGTTCTGACTGGGGCTTGGGGTGGCAGTGGGGGTGCTATCTTTCAGTCTAGCCTATCTACAACTAACAAAACTAGGGGTTGGGCCTGAAGATTCTAATATCTATTCTGGCACCTTTGTTGGGCCCCATCTTGATTTGCCTTTCAAACCTTTTGTCTCAGCCTCTCCTTCAGACCTTGTGCCCCCACCTGGGGAAGCAAGAATTCACCTTGGGAGAAAAAGTCCATACTCCAGAAGACCATGGCAGCACTTCACAGCAACACAGTCCTCTACAAAGATGTTGCTTGTGGCCCTGAAAATGCCTGTCTGGTTAGGAAGAAGGATTGTAAGCCTAATAAACATTTTGGCTCTGCTCACCATCTTCAGTAGCCTAGACCATGCATTAGCAGTTAGAACACTATACCTCCAAACAGTATAAGGCCCTTAAGCAGACCTCAAGGGCACCGATTCTCTTGCAGACTCCAAGTACTGCTTCGAGTGCTATGCCTCAGCTTGGCTAGAATATCCTTGATCCCAGATGCTGAAACACGAATGAGCTCTGGGGCTAGGGGGCGGGGTGGGGTGGATGGAATAGCAAAGGACCACCTGGGTGGGCAGATATGTCTTCCAAGATCCTAACAGAGCCATTTCATGAATCTGGCAACAAGTACAACAGGAAAAGAAAACACACAGAAGACTAGATTCTTCATGACAGTGGTATTCAGACTCAATTTGAGGTCAGGAACAGCGGCTATTCAGTGAGTTTTCAGAAGGCTTTATCAGCTTGCCCTAATAGTTTCTCCAGTACAGAGGAACAGCTAAGTAACCTCGAACCCACCCTTAGTGAGGGTCACTATACCTCCAATGTAGAAGGGTCAGATCTCCACAAAGCCAGATCTGATCGCACCTGCAGTGACCCAGGGACTTGTAGAGCCCACACCATCTGTCACAACCATAGGCAGCTAAGTAGGGCACCCGTAAGACTCAGAGGAGTTTACCTGGGCTTCCTGGCTCTACATCCTGGAGCACTGTTTGCTCTGGGCTGTGGTATCTCTCTCTTCATCTAGCCTTGTTTATTTTTCGACAGATTCTAGGCCTGGATTATTTGTCCTGTCATTGTTTGACTTGGTGCTTAACACTTTCCTGAGCAAGGTCCTATCTCACACCAACAGTCTGAATTTCAGAGCTCTGTGTCAACTTAAAGGCAGAAGAAAATGCCCAAGAGGAAAAGAGAAAACCGCATGGGCTAGGGAGGGACTGCAAGGATTATAACAACAGAAACAGCACAGGGCCTGGGGAGGTGGTAGCTCAGTAGGTAAAGCACTTCCATGTAAGTGTGAGGCCCGAGTTTGATTCCCAGAACCCAGGTAAAGTTAGGCACAGTGATTCATGTCTGTGAACCTGCTCCTTCAGAAAGATGAGAGGTAGAGATGGGAGAATCCCCAGAAGTGAGGCAGTCAAGTATAGGGGACAACTTACTAACCTGGAACGTACTTGGTTTAGGTTGTGCACACATTCCTGCTTTTAACAGTGCACTTAGCAGCCTGCACTGCTGCTAAGTTTTTTATTTACCCACACTATGCACACACATCCCTCTCTGAGAACAATGCACTTGCAACCTTTGACCCCAACAGGCTCTGAACAATGGGATAGGATTCTTCTCCCTTTACCATCAAACTTGGACATCAAACTTGGAGAGTTTATACCCAAATGTATTCCCAATACATTCTGGAGGGGCAGCCTGAACTGGTTTGGGGTGCATGTGCAATAGGGCAAAACAATAAAAACAGTGTCCTCAAGTGAACTTTTAGGAAGAATCTATTTTTTACATTATATCTACGAGTAGTTGAGTATGCATATAATTAAAATCATAAATTATGGGGAGGGGTACACGCTATATGAAAAATAATTATAAGATCTAATCTATTGATCAACACAAAAACACACTCACTCGACTCCCATAATAACCAGATTCCTCCTCCTCTTGTCTCCACAAAAGAAAGCCCCAAACAATAGTCAGGACCAGAGTACCCTCCCACACAGCCAGCTGTCAATCATGACAATAGAATCGTCTATTCTGTACTGGTGCTTCGCTGTGAATAAAATTACCTTGCTACTTTTGCAAATCTTTGTGATCCATTATTTTAATCTTTTCAATAAGAAGTCAGGAACCTGGAAGCAAGTTTATAGGCCACTAGCTTGGTATATGCTATAGCAAACAATGAAAGGAAAACTATGTCTCAAGGTCTAAGTCAAGAACTGACAACCAAGCATGGCCTCTGACTTCCACGCCATGTTATACGTGCACACAAACACACTCACATCATATACTCGCTCAGATAATACACACAGCTACACCACAGGAAAAAATAATAATAGCTAAGGAAGAAGTGTAAAGCCTTGTAGATAGAACACAGAGTTCATGACTGGTGCCACCTGCTCCTCCTGTTCTGGGCTCTGAATTTTGATGAGGTCAGATAGATAGAAAACACTAATGACAGAGAGAGAGAGAGAGAGACAGACAGACAGACAGAGACAGACAGAGACACAGAGAGACAGAGACAGACAGAGACAGAGACACAGAGAGACAGAGAGACAGAGACAGACAGAGACAGAGACAGAGAAGAAGGGAGGAAGGGAGAAAGGGAGAATGTAGAAGGCAAACAGGGAAAGAGGTTTTTAGGAATGGCAAGGCTTTCCCACTGTGATGGACCACATCCCAAAACTGTGAAATGAACCCTTCTTCTCTTAGGTTGCTTTTGTCACACATTGTCTTGTCTCCTGATAATCACCTGGGTCATAACATGCCATCTCTGGGGTCAGCAAGGTCTCTCTTTTCCCATGATCACAGCACATCTGTGTCATCTACAATCCTAATCTTAAACTGAGGATTTGGGTCCTAGTCCACATAGCCCCCTCATAGTCCCATCTAACCCTGGTCTCAGGGCTCATATGCCTGTTCAGCAAACTGTTGATTAATCTATGATTTCACTGCACTTATCAGTGCTCTGGACTACATAAAAGTTGACTATAATTATAGTGATGTTTAACAAAAACTCAAAATTGTTCAAAATGTTGTTGTTGTGCCTCTGATTTTGTTTTTAAAAATGTCACAAGGCTGGAAAGATGGCTCAATGGTTGAAAGCACATACTACTTTTTCGAAAGATCAGAATTCAGTTGCTAGCACTCCTGTGGGAGGCTCACAACTGCCCATAACTCCTGCTCCACATGGATCTGGTGCTCTTGTTCCCCAGGGGCAACACACACATTGATGGGAGTATGTCAATAAGAGTGGTAATGATGAGGTTGGTAATATTGGGTTGATGATGATGGGGTTAAGAGGTAGAAATTATTGGCCTGGTTTGTTAATGGTGGTGGTGGTGATGATAGTGACAGTCAAAATGATAAAGGCTACAGTCAAGATGATAATGGGCATAACATGGGTGGAGGTAACAATGTTGGTGGTGGTGAAGATAGAGTGATGGTGGCAATGGTGGTGGTTATGACAGTGGCTAGATAGTAGAGACCATAGAGGTGGTGGTTGTGTAAGTGATGGTGGTGGTGTGGCAATGGCTATGGTATTTATGGGGTGTTGATACAAAGGTGGTATTAGAGATGAAAGTGTTGGCAATGGTATTGTCTACACAGACCTGTCCCATTCTGTAGCCAAGTGGACTCTGATTTCCTTTAGCATTTCTCACCTTGAATTCTTGTCTGTCAAGTGGTTGTGAGCAAGGCTTGTACCCCAAAAAGACCAGCTCCCTGAAATTTGAGTGTGAGTGGACAGTTAGACAAGAAGAGGCTGATGTGGTCATGTAGCTATAGCACCAACATCCAATCCTTAGTGTTTGTCTTAATTGACATCACTATTGCTGCAACAAAACACCATGACCAATAAGCAGGTTGGGGAGAAAGAATCTAATCAGCTTTCACTTCCACATTGCTGTTCATTGCCAAAGGAAGGCAGGACAGGAACTCACATAGGACAGGAACCTGGAGGCAGGAGCTGATGCAGAGGCCATGGAGGAGTGCTGCTTACTGGCTGGCTTCCCCATGGCTTGCTCAGCTTGCTTTCTTACAGAACCCAGGACCACCAGCCCAGGGATGGCACCACTCACAATGGGCTAGGCTCTCCTCAATCGATCACGAATTAGGAAATATCCTACATGCTGGCCTACAGACTGATCTTACCTTTCTCAATTGAGACTTCCTTCTCACAGATGACTACAGTCAAGTGGACATAAATTTAGCCAGCACAATGTTCATGGATCCAGTCCCTGTTTGCATCATTTCCTGGAATTCTAAACAACAGTTGCCTTCTAATAAGGTCTGCAGTTGCTGGTCTTTTTAGTCACCTGATTGAGAAGCCTGGCAGCCCCTGTAAGTGGTGGGAGGTGTTATCACAAATTCCTTACTAGTAAACAAGTGATTCATAAAAGCAGAAAAACAAACAAACAAAAAACCCATAACCTTCTGAATAACCAGCCATGTTATAAAATATTTAAAAATTCAAAGGAAATCTTATATTGTTTTAAGTTTATAATTCTGCACATCCAAGCCAAGATGGGGTACATGTGGCCTTCAGACCTGAGCCCTTAACCATATTTTCAGGTTCCTTAGTCAGAAAATGATAGGATCTACCCAGATGCCTGAAAGGTTGAGGCAGGAGGATCAGTTGAGCTCAGTAGTTCAAGACCAGCCTGGGAAACACAGACAGACCCTGTCTCTTAACACCAACAAAACTCCTAAAGCCAGCTTCTCAGAGAGTACTCAACCTTCTTCAGTGTTAGGATCAGCCAATACACCAGGATACTGACTGACACTCTAAGGCTGGATGCTAAGACACTTGGTGTCAGGAGGGGTTCATATGCTCACATCTTCCAAAAGAGAAAGCTCAAGGGAGAGAAGATCTGAAACCACACAAACCAGTCTGACTGACCATCAATCCCTAAGTCAGCCTCACCCAACCGTAAGAAACAGTTCCCATAAGCTTTTCATTTGTGGTCTGAAGAAACAAAGAGCTAATAACTAGGAATGTCCACATCCTCAACATTCTTCTGTCACCAGCTAACTGCCCAGCCAGAGATGCCTCCTGTACCCCTAGTACACATTGAGCCAAGAGTCTGGCCTGCCTGGGATTATGTTCTCCTCCAGTCTCTCCAGTTTTGTTCTGGGCAGCCTACAATCTGAATGTGCCCAGGTGTGCCAGCCCTCACCGTGTTGGACTGTGTTCAATTCACTAGTGTTCCTATAGGGAGGCTTTCTGTTTTCATTAGCAATTGGGAGGGCCTATAAAGGACTGAGGATTTTAAAGGACAGTGAGTGCCTTAATTAATTAAACTACTGAGCACTTTGGAGAGATTTGCATTTCTGACAATGGAGCAGAGTCTAGGCTCCAGAGAACTAAGCCTAATGCCCTAAACCATGTGTCAAAGAATGTATATCATCAGAGCCAAACCAACATAACTTTGCATCTAATTTGAACTGTAAGTCTCCACTGTGGGTCCTTGCTATGTCTGGCATGGCCTTGGTGGGGAAGGGACAGTGAATGTGGGCCCTCCACAAGCATCAAAGGCTACCATGGGCAAAAAGCTTGTTTGTATAATAATGTACATATTTTCATGTTCCTCAGAGGAATGTCCTCCCTGTCAATGACTCCAAGATGATCTGAAACAGCATGAGTCCAAGTGGCTAATGTCTCAGCAAAATAGTAAATGCTGGGACTTTCAGAACAGCCCTTAAGACCTCTAGAATCATGAGTTCAAAAATATATAATTTCTCAACTATAGAAAAATGTAAGGATGCAATATCAATTGTTTAACAGGCTTCACAGATCTAAAGGAACAGAGACATCTACAGTATGAATCAGCTTGTCAGAAAGATACAAAGACAGGCAGATACAGATAAATGCAGGCAGATTCCTGAGGTCAAGGTTAGCCTGGGACACAGCCCAGGTGTGGGAGAAAATGGTAATTTCAGGACGAGGTCCCACTCAGCTAGTTTATGGTTTGTGCTTAACAGAGGCAGGCAGATCTCTGAATTCTTTTGCAATGTTAAAAGAAAATGTGTGTTTTCTGTCTCCTAAGAATTAAGGGGCAAGGGTCACAGGATGCTGGTTGATAGCATAGTCAAAAGGGAACCTGGAATAAACAACTAAATTGATATGTAAATTAAAAACTGGACTTTGGTCTTCACGAGATGAGCAAGCAGAAAACAACAGCAGTTGTCCTAGCAAGAGCTGAGCTGTCTACAGATCTCTGAAGAGCGAAAACAGCTCTTTGGAGGACTTTTTCTAACAGGATTTCTGACTTAGTCAGGGTTAGGTCAGAAGTCCCAAAACTTACTTACAGAGCTGACACTGCTCTTCTAGAATGTTTTCCAGTAGCTATCCAGAGAAGGCTGTCTGAAGAGTGAACACAGGTCTTTTAGAATATTTTCTGGCTTTCTGATTTTGATCAGATAATCCAAGAATTACTTTTAGAATTTTTACTTTTTTCTTTTTGTTTTTTGGAGACAGGGTATCTCTGTAAAGCCCTGGCTGTCCTGGAACTGATTCTGTATACCAAGCTGGCCCCGAACTCAGAAATCCACCTGCCTCTGCCTCCCAAGTGCTGGGACTAAAGACAAGTGCCATCACTGCCTGGCTAGAATTTTTTCTAACAGGATTTTCGAGTTGGTTGGAAGA
This sequence comes from Mastomys coucha, assembly GCF_008632895.1. NCBI lineage: Eukaryota > Metazoa > Chordata > Mammalia > Rodentia > Muridae > Mastomys > Mastomys coucha. The sequence goes on along the minus strand of NW_022196912.1, from coordinate 129,278,307 downwards.
TCAAAAAAATTTTTATAGCAGCTTTTCTGACTTTGGTCAGAAACCCTATGAGCGATCCAGAGAGCTTTTGGAATTTTTACTAGCAGAGAGAGTTGTCTCAACCAGAGAGTTTTTAGAATAGCAAAAGAAAAAAAAAAAAAGAAAAAAGCTTTCTAGAGCACACAGAGGGAGAACAACCAGGCTTGGACCCACAATTTGACTCCAAGTCATTTGTTTCACCGCTCCCAGACACCCCTCTTTCAGGAACCTGGACCTAGCTGAGGTTGGTCCTTCGCAGGACATCTGAGAGTCAAGCAGCTCTGGAGAAGAAACAGAAATCCCCAGTCTGAGTCCTATGTTCTCTGTCCCCACTTTAGAGTGTTAACTTTCCCATGTGCCACTCTAGCACCCAGGCACACTCTCACTCACACAGCTACTCTGTACTTTATTAGTGGACATCTTGAACAGTGTGAGATGGGTGGTAGAAACTCCAGTTTAAAAGATGAGAAGTAAGTCTCTGAAAGTCTGGAACTTTGACCACTAATAAAAGACTAAATCAGGGTATGGATTTAGGTTTCCCTACCAAATGGTATTTCAATAGTCATTGCATGAAAACCAGGCATGGACACATTGTCAGGAGAAGGGGAGGGGACCTGTAAAGGGCCACAGGAACAAATCTGTGGCTTACCCAGGTATGGTGGTACACACCTGTAACCTCAACAATTGGTGGCAAAGGCAGAAGAATCAAAAATGAGACTCTGGGCTAGAGAGATGGTTCAGAGGTTAAGAGCACTGACTGTTCTTCCAGAGGTCGAGTTCAAATCCCAGCAACCATTTGTAATGAGATCTGATGCCCTCTTCTGGTGTGTCTGAAGACAGCTACAGTGTACTTATATATAATAAATAAATAATCTTAAACAAGAAAAGTGAGACTCTATCTCAAAACAAAACAATAAACCCGAGGAAGCTCCTATAAGTCAAAGATGAAAAAACTTGACAATGCACACAGTGTAATAAAATATCTCATTAATAAAAGATATGCCAGGTGGTGGTGGCACACGCCTTTAATCCCAGTACCTGAAAGACAGAGGGAAGCAGGTCTGAGTTCAAGGACAGCCTGGTTTGTACAGTGAGTTCCAGGACAGCCAGGGTAAAGGGAGAAACCCTCTGTTAAAAAACCAAGAGAAGTGTTCCTTTCTCCACAACCTCGCCAGCATCTGCTGTTGAAAGACCCCGGAGTTCAGGAGACCCTCACTCAAGTCTCGGGATAACACGACCACCAAATAACTCATGAGAGACCGATCTTGCTGCAAGCGCAGGAGGTTTATTTGGGATAGGCTGGTACCAGGGTCGATCTTGTAACCTTGCAGGCCAGAGATGTTCAACCCCGAACACAAGAAGTGAGGGGTATTTAAAGGGAAAAACCTCAAACTGGGGGGGGG
>NW_022196912.1:129275843-129276876 GCF_008632895.1 Mastomys coucha | reverse complement strand
TACCAAGGAAACACAACAAAAAACAGTGGAAAATTTCAGAGGGACCCAACCCAAGGTAATCAGTCAGTTAGGGAGGGAAACACATTCCATCTATCAGTTGGCAGGGTAGAGAGCCTCATAAACCAGTAGACCTTCATTCCTAGTTCCGCCCTCATTGTGGATCAGTCAGGAGGGGCAGGTGTCGGGAACCAGAGCCCTGAGGCTCTGAGTTAGCCAGGTTCCTGGAACTGGCCAGTCTACATTCCTGGCTGGCTACAGTGGCCCTCCATGTCCTTTTAGGTAAAGGTTATACACCATACATTTCTACTGATACATTTCTACTAAATGCTCTTATTTTAAAATTCTAAAATTCTCCAGCCTTTCACTGCCACCTGAGTTTTTTATCCTAGCCATTCTGACTGGTGTGAGGTGGAATATCAGGGTTGTTTTGATTTGCATTTTCCTGATGACTAACGATGTTGAACATTTCTTTAGGTGCTTCACAGCCACAGTATTCCTCAGTTGAGAATTCTTTGTTTAGCTCTGTACCCCATTTTTAAATAGGGTTATTTGTTTTTTGGAGTCTAACTTCTTGAGTTCTTTGTACATATTGGATATTAGCCCTCTATCAGATATAGGATTGGTAAAGATCTTTTCCCAATTTGTTGGTTGCCGTTTTGTCCTATTGACAGTGTCTTTTGCCTTACAGAAGCTTTGCAATTTTATGAAGTCTCATTTCCATTTGTTGATTCTTGATCTTAGAGCATAAGCTATTGGTGTTTTATTCAGGAAAATTTCCCCTGTGCCTATGTGCTCAAGGCTCTTCCCTACTTTCTTTTCCATTAGTTTGAATGTATCTAGTTTTATGTGGCAGTCCTTGATTCACTTGGACTTGAGCTTTGTACACTAGACACTATTGTGGATGCCAACAAGTGCTGGATGACAGGAGCCTGAGACAGCGGTTTCCTGAGAGGCTCTGATAGTATTCAACTAATACAGAAGTAGAGGCTCACAGCCATCCATTAGACTGAGTACAGGGTCCCCAATGAAGGAG
>NW_022196912.1:129215599-129275686 GCF_008632895.1 Mastomys coucha | reverse complement strand
AAACATCTAATAAAAAAAAAACAAGAGAAGGAGAGAGATTTAGACATAATGATATTAAGAAACATCCCTGATAACTAAGGAATTCTGGCAGGAAGTCATTCTTCTAAAAGCTAGTCAGTGGAGAAACCTAAGTATCCTTCTCGATCTTGCTGCATCAGATATTTGGGTCACTAAATGATTTTCTTTTTTCTTGATTTTTCAAGACAGGGTTTCTCTGAATAGCCCTAGCTGTCCTGAAACATACCAGGCTGGCCTCAAACTCAGAAATCTGCCTGCCTCTGCCTCCCAAATGCTGGGATTAAAGGCGTACCTGGCTACTAAATGATTTTCAAAGCAAAATTTTCTTTATAATAAAAGTGCATGTGATCAATATGAAGGAATGATGGGTCTAGAAAATTGCCATTTTTTATCTCTTAGTATAAAAATAATGTAGATATGCTTGCTTTGGTGGCACATATACCAACATTGGAATGACAGAGAAGATCTGCATGGGCCCTGAGCAGTATTACATGCAGTCCTTGCAAAGATCCATATTTTAGACCAGCATGTTGCTCAACCCTCACCAACAAAGCTTCTCCTTGCAGGAGATAGCAACTAACACAAAGATCCCACAACTAGCTCAGTCGGTAAAGCATGAGACTCTTAATCTCAGGGTTGTAGGTTCATTATGCAGAAAGTAGGAAATTTTAGAGTGCCTAGCCCTGAACTGGATGAACCAGAGGTAGTGTACAATTTCAAGAAAACAGTGTTTTCTAGAAACAACAGAAAAGGTAAATATATAACTCACAGCAACTAGGACAGCACACACATGCTCAAGACAGAATAAATCCCAGCCAGGAAAGAACTTCAGGCACAAAGCCCCAACCTAGCTGAGGAGCTGTTGGTATCTGGTATATGAAGCCCAATTCCAGGGCATGCCTTACACCCAGGAATAGTTAGCCTATATAAATTGGACTTGATGGCTTTAAAGAAAAAATTTAGAGAGGAAGGGAGAAAAGAAACATGAAGTTGGGTGGGTAAGGAGGTGGGAGAGAATCTGGGAGGAGTCAAGGGAGGGCATCAGTATGATCAAAATACATTGTATTTATACATTGTATAAAACTGAGTTAATAAAAAACAATGTAGATGTGATGGTGTGTATATGTTAGACCCAGGGAGTGGTACAATTAGAGGGGGTGGCCCTGTTGGATTAGGTGTGTTACTGTGGGTGTGGGCTTTAAGACCCTCATCCTAGCTGCTTGGAGGACAGAATTCTGCTAGCAGCCGTCATTACTTTCAGCTCTGCCTGCACCATACCTGCTTGGATGTTGCCATGTTCCTGCCTTGATGATAATGGACTGAACCTCTGAACCTGTAAACTAGCCCCAATTAAATGTAGTCCTTATAAGAGTTGCCTTGGTCATGGTATCTGCTCACAGCAGTAAAACCCTAAGACAGTAGATAATAGTCATTAAGACTGTGGATCACTCATTGGAAAAGTTAAAGCACGTGCAATGCCCGCAACACAACAGGAAGTGCTCAGTGTTTCTGAGGAAAATGGATTTATGAGTCTTAACTAGCCTCTCCTCATCTAGAGGAGAGATGGGAGATAGACAAACATGAATTAAAATGCATGGCAAATGTGCCAAATGTCTCAAGTCACACAGTCTCTTCAAAAGATTCATGTGGGAGAGAGGAAAGAACTTATTATATATTGAGAGTGTTAAAGAACATATGAATTAGTTTGAAACCAGATTCAAACAAACCACTGTGAAAATATATTTTCAGACAAAAAAAAAAAGTCTAATTGGAATTAAGATGTCAATACAGCTAACAAGTTTAGTAGTATCAACATAATTAAGTCTGGTGTAAAGTGAGTTTGTTTTAAGTAACTTTATTTCATATTTTAGAATTTTAATTCATTTAAAGGTGTTTGTTGTTACTTTTGCTGTAGTTTGATGTGTATGTTATGTGTGTATACCACAGTGCATGTGTGGAGGTCAGAGAACTTTGGGAGTTGCTCACTACCATCTGTGTGTGGATCAGGGCTCAAACTCAGCTTGTCACTGTTCTGTGCCAAGAGCTTTAACTGCTGAGACATCTTGCTGTCCAGAAGAAAGTGTTTTGAGATAAGCCTAGGCTTATCCTCCTGTCCCAGCCTGCCACTGAGAGTACACAAATGGAACACCATGCTTGGGAGAAACTTTTAAGGGTAATAATTGTCTTATTTTATTTAAGATAGTTTAACAATTAGAAACACACTCAGAGAATTTATGAGGCAAATTGTGCAAAGCCTGAGATCTGCTGTAAAATATCACGGTGAAAAAAAAGACAAAAAGGACGTTTAATGAGCCTGCTCAAAACAATCTCCAAATGTGCTTTTCCTGCATATCTGAAAAGGAAAGCTGCCTCACATAAAAGCACTGTGAGTAAAGTATTTTTCCTAGGAGTACAAGGATAATTCAACCTGTCAAACGGTCCTGATTTGGAGCTCATACAACGCTCCCCCCACCCTGGCAAGGCAGTTTAAACAAACTAGGGATTTATTTTCTTGATTTTCATGTGCAATACATATCTACCCATGGAACACTGAGGCTGCTTACTGCTCTGCGTGGCCAGAACCAAGTGCTGTCAGCTCCCCACCCTGGTGTACTGGCAGCTCTGATTTCCAACTTCCCACTCTTGGGTGCAGAAGGAAACAGGTAAAAATAGGAAGGTACTACCCCAGGGAGCATGAAGTGGGTTCTCTTGCACATTTTATCTCTTCAGATCTCGTGGGCCTGACTATTTCAAATGGCTGTTGTTGTCTCAGAAGGGCTTTAAAGATACACATATGACCATATTAGTTTTCTTACTGTTTTGATAAAACACTAGACCTAAGCAATGTAAGGAAGTTCAAGGGGGTTGACCACGATGGTGAGAAACACATGGCAGCAAGAACATGATGGAGCTAGTCACACTGTGTCTATTGTCAGAAAGAACAATGAACGCTGTGTTCAGCTCACTTCTTCCTTTCGGTACAGTCCAAACCCTAGCCCACAGGACATCACTCACATGTAGAGTATAGAAAACTGTGCAGAAGCATGCCCAGACATTTGTCTTCAAGGAATTTCTAGGTCCTGTCAAGTTGACAATCAAAATAATTTCCACAGTGCCAAAGATAGCTGGCAGTCTCTGTCACAATCATACATATTAGATTGATCCCTGTGCAACTTCTGCTATATACTGATTCTGATCTAAAGGAGATCCACGTGGATTAACCTAATATTTACGATGAAGGGAGAAGAGCAACAAAATGACAACTATGAATGCCAGCAGTATCGATCAAACATGAAATCAGATTTATTTTTGAAGCCAGAGAATCAAAAATATAAAACAGAGGCACAGCTGGAGCCAAGCAATATGCCTTGATCCTGAGTATCTCAGCTGCTCAATCTTTTCTAGCCCACAGGCTTCAGCACTTAAGGATATGGCACCAAGTGCAGGTCTGTTCTGCAATAGGCTAACGACAATGGCTCAGGTCGGACATGTCCTAAAAGGAAGATGTGAAATACTGGCATGCTCACATGATAATGGTACTGCCCCCAAGAGGATATACCACATGGCCCATTCCTAAAGTTTCAAGGTCCTCATCAAGTGGGATTCTGTGGAATTAGCTAAACCTAGTACGAAAAGGACCTCTAGGAAGACAACTCTGGAATATGTCACAGGATGTGTGATATCAGAAAAGAACACCTCTGCATCCTCATGACAGGGAGTGTAAAGCCAGAGAGGTCAGGCGGACGTCCTCCTGACCTGATGGTTAAGGCAACCTCGTAGGTGACGTTGGCAGAGGAAATGTGTGCCTTTCTCAGAGCTGCTGCTCCCTGGATGGGCCATCGGCCTGCTTGCTTCTCACAAATGACTCAAGGGAAGGGTAGTATGAGGCAATTATCTCTGCTGCTCAAAGACCAGGAAAACAAGGGTGAAGACATGTGTTTAAAAGGTATAAATCCACTGGGCAGTGGTGGCACGCCTTTAATCCCAGCAGTTGGGAGGCAGAGGCAGGTGAGTTCAAGGCCCAGCCTGTTCTACAGAGTGAGTTCCAGGACAGCCAGGGCTAAACAGAGAAACCCTGTCTCGAAAAACCAAAAATAATAAAAGGTATAAATCCAACTGAAGGAAGTGCCTAATTTAAAAGATGGAAATCAGAATATATAGTGGTATATCTCAACACACTGGAAGCTGGCAGAGGCAAAGGGAGAAAGACCTGGCCTCCTCCACCCAATCCAGGACAGATGGCAGCACAAGCTACTCAGAAATCAGCAGTGAAGTTGAGGAAAGGCATCCAGAGTGTTCAGGAAAAGAACCAACTGGCCCAGAAGCTAAAATTAAAACTAGGTAATGCACTTTCCCTCATTTCTCTCCAAAATGTTGATAATACACCATAGGGTTGGAAAGGTTGAGGGGAAGGCCATTCTCAGGTAATGCTGATGGGCGTACAGAACTGCACTCTCATGACAGAGAGAGACAGGAAATCAGGCAACTAAACACAACCAGAAATTCATTCACCAGACTGCCTATCTGGAATCCTAGCATTCAGAATGAAGCGGGACTGTAAGTTCAAGGCCAGCCTGAACTACATAGTGAGAGACCTGCCCAGGAAGAACGGGAAGGAATGGAGTAGGGAGGTGTGGGGGGGCTGGTCTTCCTATCTGGCAGCCTTTTTCAGAAGTTCACCCAACTATAGACCAGAAAAGCAGAGAGCAATGTGCAGGAGGTTGCCCCCCACTATAGTCCTCCTGCTAGGACACCTAACAAACAGTCTCCATGGTATAGGAAGTGGCTGCACAGGTACGCGCACATAAGCTCCACTGGCTACAAAGCACTTCCCAGATACAGGATTCTGAAGCTAAACCAAACAAGAAGCATCTAAGACTGGGAACACTAGAACAATCTAGATCTGCTTATTTTTAATAGATTAAGTGACATGCTTGGAGTATATTCTTATACTAGTTTTGAAAATCTGATATTGATACCAAGTAAACATAGGAAGAAATAATTTAAATTTAAAACAATGCCTATAAGTTGGTGGTTAAAGAACAAAGCCCACGTGCCAGAAATACAATAACAAAAACAAAATATGGCTGGGATATGTTCTAAGGCAGAACTACGACAGACCAGAAGTTGTTTTCCATTATCCCTTCAGATGGCCATGTCATAGCAAGACAAGACGGGGGAGTGCGCCTATGGAACCAAACAGGTAACCATAGTGCATGAGAGTTCACTCTGCCGGGACTAAAAGGATGCTACTGAGACCAGGCTGTGTGCCCTCCTCCAAGTTATTCCATGCTGGATGAAATAGTTTTTTCAGATTACTCTGCCCTTCATGATCCCATTATATAAGCAACATTTGACTCCAACTTGAGAGTAGATACAGACACAGGATGAACACATAAACACCTTCTATCTGGCATCACATTACCCATAAGATGCATACAATCTTACCTGTTTTAACTATTTTCTATTGCTATGACAGAATACTATGACCAAGGAAACTTATAAACAAAATGCTTAATTGGGATTAGTTTCAGAGGGTCAGAATCCATGACGTCACAGCAAAGTCATGTTAGCAGAAACAGAGAGCTCACATCTTGATCTGCAAGTAGGAGGCAGAGACAGCTAACTGGGAATGTCTTGAGCTTTTAAAACCTGAAAGCCTGACACACACACCCCTCCAAACAGTTACACTAACTCAGGACCAAGTATTCAAACATATAAGGCTATGGGGGCAATTCTCATTCAAACCACCAGAGAAACCATTTATTGAAGTAGACTGGGAACATATGAGCACAGGGGAATACTAAAGACACATCAGGAAGACTAGGACTGAGAACTTAAGAAACACATCAGACAAAGAAAAGAGTGTAACATCATCACCTAGACGACACAAAGAGAACACATACCATTGTAATGGACAACAGCAACCCAGCAACCTATCATATAACCACCTAATGTGTATACCAGGGACCCAGAGTACACTTGACTGCCCCAAGGCTTGGCTCAGTCTTAACTGCTCATGAAGTCTACTTGAATTGCCATCCATCTACCTATATGTCTGTTTGACATGTTCAGTATCAATCTGTTTTTCAGTGACTGTTCTTACAATTCAGTAAAGACGGGCAGACATTCACATGAAGTCACCAGTGCTATGTTGTTCTGGGATGTAGGAGCCTACCCATCAGCATGCATTTTGGGCAGTGTAAACCAAAACCAAGTGAGTCACTGCTTCACACCCTACAGGATGCATTGGAAGCCAAGCCTTGAAGCAGCCACCCAATCAGCAGAATGCACTGGAAAGTGTACACTACAGTCATAGGGCATGCCTCCCCCCCCCACATTTTTTGTTTCTTGTTTTTTTTTTTTTTTTTTAAGTTCTAGGCAATGTAAATCAAAGCCCCAAGATGTCAGCATACCATATCTAGCATCATGCATGTACCAACACATCCATTTTGAGGACAATGTGAAGTAACTGATGTAATACAAATTTTACAATCAGAATAAAAAGTCTTGGGGACAAGGTATGAAGTGGAAATTTCCATTTTTTTTCAGAAAGCCAGTTGTCTTGGATGGTGTTTTGCCAGAGTAAACATGTGAAGGTACATTTCCCCAAAGCAGACACAAGTGGAAGTATATTTTGCTAAAGCAAGCATGTGAAAGGACACGATGAAGGATTCTTTACTGACATGCATGTATTAGTCCGCCTTACTTACACTACATTGTCATGAGTCCATAGAGAGAAATGCACCAAAAAACTTCTGGTGGTGCACTGGCAGCTTCTTTCTTGCTGTTTCCTCCAACCTGGCAGATAGGTAGTGATTTCAGCTTATGCAGACTCACAAACTGGAGGCAAGGCCCATGGAGGGAGTATAAATAGGACTGAACAGAGACAGTGAGAGGGGCTTGCTGGCATAGCTATCTCTGCAGCACTGCTCTTGGTCTTGGCTATCACTCTGTTGAGCCACTGCAAAGACCTTCTTCTGGCATCCCTGCTGGACCTAGTGCTTCTTGCTCGTAATGTTCTGGCTGAGGCCCGCTGTCTCTGCTAGGTTGTGCCACTGCTGCTGACTCCTGTTTGCTATCCTGACTACTGAACTGGACTGCTGCTCTATTTGTGAAGCATTTTCAAATGGATGGAGCTGCCACTGCTGAATCCTATGACCTGAACTGATGATTTTTTGACAACACAGATGGGATTTGCTCCAAAGAACAATTTCTAAACAGGTCCAGTTCCCCCATATTCTAATAACCTTTCTTTTCTACTTCCACTGCTGGGTGGTGAGCTAGAAGGGATTCAGCCTCCTAGATTCTACATTCCTCATCATGAAGTAGCCTGGGGTGGGGGCAGTGAAATGCCTGGGCTTACATGGAGTACTAGACTCACTGTGGGGCACACTGGAAAGCATGTGTGGAGGTCTCCTTGCTCCTAGAAACTCTTTCTTGTAAAACAGAACACCATGGTTGCTTCAGATGTAACAGCAATATTAAAATTAAAACATTTAAATTTTTATACATATACATTTGTTTTTTAAAAATGTATGTCTACATACAGCATGTATGCAGGTCCCTTCAGAGGCCAGAAGGCATAGAATCCCCTAGATTTGGGGTTACTTGTGGCTAAGAGCCACCTAATGTAGGTTCAGGGAAGCAAACGCAGGTGCTCTTAACTGCTGAGCCATTTAGTAAGTTCAGTGTAGCTCACATAGCAAAAAATGAAAAGCTAACATCCACAAATAACAAAAAACAAACAATGTCTGTCCTTTTTGGGTCTGTTACCTCAGCTGGGATGATTTTTTCTAGCTCCATCCATTTCCTTGCAAATTTCATAATTTTATTGTTCTTAACAGGTAAATAATATTCCATTGTGTAAATGTACCATATTTTGATTACCCACTAATCAGCTAATGGACATCTAGGCCATTTCCAATTTCTAGGTATTATGAATGGGGCAACAATGAACATGAATGGGCAAATATCTCTATAGTAAGATGTAGAAACATTTGGGTATATGCTCAACAGTAGTATAGCTGGCTCTTTTGAGATCTATCTTCAGCTTCCAGATCTAACTTCCACAATGGCTGAACAAACTTGCACTTCTATCAACAACGAATAAATGATCCCTACTCCACATCCAGCATGAGCCGTCATTTGCTTTACTGATCGTGGCCATTCTGACATGTGTAAGACGAAATCTCCAAGCAGTTTGCATTTAAATTTCTCTGACAGCTAAGAATGCTGGACACTTCTTTAACTGTTTCTCAGCTATCCGTGTTCTATATTTTAAGAACACTTAGTTCTGTATCCCATTTTCATCAGGGTTGTGAGCCATCTCTCCAGCCCCGAGGGTTGTTTTATGATGTTCAGTTTTCTTAGTTCTTTATATACTCTGGATACAAACCTTCCATGGAGGTATATAGGAAGTTGAGTACAGTGTTATGGAGAGATTATTAGAAAAACTAGAATAGGAGGATTAAATAGGGAGAGGGATGGAAGAGAAAGGTAAAGGAGAGAAAACTAACACCAAAGGCACTTTTAAAAATCATATCTAAAAAAAAAAAAAATCATATCTAAATCTACTCATGCAAAAGCTTCCTAAATATATATACATATACAAAAGGAAGTTAAATGAAGTTAACTATATAATGCAAGGGGAGAGGGGCAGGGGGCATCAACATCCCAATTAGAAATCTTATTATTATTAAGTAAAACCTACAGAGCCAGAATGGGTTACATCTTGTGGAGTACTTGGCTAAAGAGGTCCATGACTCTCTCAAACATTACAGGCTATTGCCTAGGCAGCTAGTTGTTCACCACAACCTTTATGATAAGGCCCTATTGATAAATACACATATCATTGAACACAAAGAAGAAAGCTAGAAGCTTCACCCCTACCGACTGCTAGCACAAATGGTTCTGGAAGGTACTATGCACACCACCAGAGAAAAAAGATAATCATCTATATCACACTGCTAAAAGCCCTGTGACCTACAACAGTGACCAGCCTGTAAGACAGACTGGTGCAATAGTAGCACAAATGCTGTGGGAATAAACAACCACCTTTTGGCTGGATTTAAAGCTCACCTTAGGAAATGGAACCCATACATGACACTGCTAAAGTGACCAAGAACCCCAAGACTAGCTAAGTCATGGGCCAAGAAGAAAACTTATTGTTCTGCTATGGGAATATAGCAAAAAACAACTCCTCAAGGCATACTGCTCAGCCATTTTCACTACATTACTATTAAATTCTATAAATGCATTTGTCAACCATCCTGCTTTTAAATATTATTCTTGGCATTCAGGATTGCTGAAGTCCACTTTATTTTATACTTTACATTTTCAAATAAAAGCTTAATGTTGTATTTACAAAACTCTTATGAAATATTTTTATCAACAAGAATTTTATACAATTTTATATAAAATGAACAATCAAACTTCCCTTAAAAGTCCAATGAGAGAAAAAGAATATACCTTCTGTACTGCTTTAAAGTCTAATGCAAACATTTCTTGAGCCATCAATGACTCTGACAATCTAAATATGTTAAATATTAGTGCTAGGATATGGGAAGACAGGTGCATCTCTCATGTCTCTCATTACAAAGTTATCAACCTGTGAGCTCCTCCCTAAGTGCCTGAAAATGATGCACAAACCAGGCCTATCAGTAGGAGGTGAGTGATACTTACATTAAAACTTATACTTCTTATCTTTCCAAAAATAGAGAGAATGTTGAATAATACCATTCATTCTAAGTCTTGGGCATAAAAGCTCAGAATGTAATAAAATTTGGGTTTCTCCAACAGATAAATGACAGAATTAGGTAGGTTGTGTTTTAAAAACAGTGTCTAGAGATTTTCATATATATTATCAAACGCCTTGTAGCCACAAGCTTAACAACTTGTATTAGTTGACACTAAACACAATATACCATGAGTCCATCTACATTTTTACATTTTGTTTTGTTGCTGTTGTTGTTTTTGCTTTTTTTTATGCCCAAAAGAAAACACCTGTATCACACATTGTTATTTGATGTACTGAAAAAAAAAAAGAAAAGAAAAGAAATAACTAACTTCTAAGGTCAGTTAAAGGCCTTGTCTTTAGCAGGGATATTTTAGAAAGTTAATCTAACCAGCCCAATCTTCATGTAATATCTCTAGTAACAAGATTAATAGCGAGAAAAATATGCCTAATAATTCCAATTCATTCTTAATATTTAGCTGAAATATTTTGACCAATGAATAACAGTACCTATCCAAACTGTGCCATCCATAAGCAAGTACACAGGAAAAATTGCTTTTAAAACCTAACCTTAGTACTTCTTACAAGGGTAGCAATGGTCAACTCATGAGAGTGTTCAGACTGAAGGTAAAGGCTGCGTCTAGGGATTAGCATTTCAACAGTCTTTGAAACCTCAGAATACAAATATACTCAAGTTAGTCTATAAATTAAATGAAAGTGGATGTTCCTTCCACTTTGGTTGGCTCTGGGTGTTTTTGTTTTGTTTTGTTTTTGCTTAATGCCTGCTCTGTCCCTGACTGTGCATAGTACACAGATATTGGTGATGTTCCTTTTTTTCTATTAAAATGAACAATATTGTAGGTCTCACCCATCAATGTTAAAGCAGAGCATTTAAAAAATTTAGCCATAATTTTGAAATCACCTGACATCTAACTTTCAGGAACAAGGTATCTTGACTACATCTTCCTTCTTCTTCAATACAACCACCTCATAAAAATAAGAGAACTAAAACAATCCAATCACAATTATTTTTAAGTCCTAAGAGTTGGAGGATAATCAATGCCTTCTCGTTTACTTAGCCACAAACAAGTCCAAGAAAAAAAACCCTGTAATTTGTCCAATAGTCAGGTCTTCTGTGTATGTGTGCTCCACACGGCAGAGACTTGGAGTCTTCTCTGAAGCACATCAGGCTCTGTGTTCTTGTCCTGGCTCTTCTTGTCTCAGTAATCTCAAAGCCAACTTCCTGGAGAATCTCTCCCTCACTGCTGATCTGGTCATGCTGTACGACTAACAGTTGAGTCTTCATGCTCATCTGGTCATGATGTCAAAAGTGCAACTTACAGTTGAGTCTTCAGTAAGTTGCAAAGCATGCTGTATCATAATGTGAACTCTTCTCATTATGTTAATGATCCTCCCAGCAGCACGTTACATCTACAGCTACATTATTAAAAGTCAAGTCCCATTAGTTTGCCATCTTCCTTCATATCCTTGTTGCATTTGTCGTTATAATTGTCGGCAAGACAAACTGGTTTAACTTCTGCAACTGTCTAATCCCGTGTGATGTCAAATCCTCAGCCTGATCTGGCTACCTTTCCTCTTTCCCACCTGCTGAGGCCACCCTCCATCACCAGTGTACTCAGTCATCCCTGAGCTCTCTACCCTGAGTTCAGGCCACTCAACTCTACTTGCCAGGGTCTTTCTGGGGAAAGGGTGTTAAGGGGGTAACATAGGCTATAGAAGGCTAGCAATGCCCTGTGGCCCAGAAGATTCTTCTACCACAGTGGTGGTGCCATGGCTCCTCCTAGCATTTTTAAATGAAGGACATGAACTCTTGTCATTGCCTATGCATGGTTGTGTATTATATCACTTTTAAACAAGATCCTGTTTTTTTTTTCATATCATTAACCCATTATTTATACAGGACCAGGGCAATCCTTTAACTCTTGAGTTCTCTGCTTACTCTTCAATAGTCAATACAGGAAAAGACCTGTTCCTCTGCCATTGACCTGCAGAGGGAAAACAGAGGCAACTGGGCACAAGCATCTACTGAGCAATACTTCACTGTGGCTTGAGATACAACAATCATTTCTAGACCAGGCTTTCCTAAATTCACTTCCACTTCCCTGGGGGTTTTTGTTTTGTTTTGTTTTTGCTTAACGCCTGCTCTGTCCCTAACTGTGCATAGTACACAGCAACACTCAAACAAGGAGTCTTCTCTGAACTGAGAATGCCTTTTGTAGAAGGAAGCTGCTGCCTTTAGAGTAAGGCTAAAACGTAAAAGTTACACTTCAGATGTAAGAGTTGAGCTGAGCCCAAGTACAATGGAGTAAGCAGACACTTCATATCAGTGTATATATTACAACTGTTCAACAGAGGGCTGTAAAATATTTTGATGAACCTTGACAAAGTGCAAGGTTCTGTGACATTCTTTTCGTCATTTGAAGAAAGATCTTGTGTGGGCTAATGATAGCCCTGCTAACAGGCCAAAGAGAAATCTGTTCCAGGAGAATTTCATAACAAATAATAAAAAATGGGTAAGTCATAGGCCAAGGAACATAAGAGTTGCCCATGCAACAGTTCCCATAAGATTTGCCAGCTCTTCCTGTCACATGGTTTTTACACTCTCCATCTCTGCAAGCTGGTTAAAGGCACAGGGTGTATAGCAGAGCACCAGTGCTATACTGGTCTCCATCTCTGGGCACCGGCAGACCTGGCTGTGGTCCTTACAGACTCAGGACTCCAGCCTTAGTCTGATGGGAAAAAAGCAAGATATACAAAAAGATATACACACATTTCACTTTTATGAGTCTTTTTCTCTATTTCTATACACCCAGAGATGGTGGTTTTGTCATGAATTCAGAAATTCTCCCAAAGTTCTCATTGATGACTCATACAGGAATCTGAAAGAAAACAACAAGACACAGATTCAGTTCCCCTTGAATAAGCAGAGTTTAGACATGGTCTGCAGCAGAGACACTTGAAAAGAGCCTGTGTCCTACACAGAGAACAACAATTTCACAGAAGTAAAGGTGAACAGGCTCAGCACCTATCACAGAGCCCATATCTGGTACTCTGGTGATCACATCCAGGCACAGGCTCAGTAACACCTGCTTACCTGGCAGCTTCCAGCTGGAGAATACTTTTCTTAGTACTACCCTTTTCTGAACTCTACTCTCATTAGTTCCATAGCACACAGAAGCACAATGTGGCTTGTCCTACCCAGCATTCAGTCCTGACTCTTTACTGCATACAAGAAAACAGGAAAAATGAAAACCATCATCCACCTTCACCATCATACTCAGCCACTATGGCTACTGCTTCTCTGCCTCCAGCTGAGGGAGGACCTCCTGAATACCCAGGCCCAGTGATGGGAACACCGAGGCAGTCTCTCCCCTCTCTTTTAGGGGTCTACTCCAATTTAACAAACACGGTGGACAGCTCCTATATAAATTACTGCAGGGGTACCACTGAAGATTTAAACATACCCATTTACAAAGTGCAAGGTTCTGTGACATTCTGTTGCTATATATAATTACAAGGACAAGCTACATATGGCAAGAACACATTTTCCCATGGAGGCACGTAAAGGATAGTTTAAACATTTAATTGAATAACATTAGCAAGCAATAATGAGTAATGTGAAATAAACTCACTCCTATCTGCTACACTTGGGAGAAGCACAAAAACACATTTCAAGAACAACTTAAAGAAACTGAGGTCATAAGACTCTTGTTTTGGGTTTTTAGGAGTTTTCTCACAAGCACTCAGAATTCTCACATGACTCCATTCTTGGACCATGTTCTGACACTTAAGTATGGAGATAATTTTCTAAATACAACACCAAAACTCAGTATGGGTTTTGTTAAAACTAAAACTTTCTGTTCTTCCAACATGGTCAATTATGGGTAGGGGTTGGGGGATACTAATGTAACAAGAGAGTAAAGACATAAACCACCAACTAGATGAAAATATTTGTAAAATATATAAGGAGGGGGTACTAAAAATATACAAAGATTCTTTCAACTCAACTAAAGAAAACAATCGACCTGATTAAAATCTGAGCTGAAGATTCCTTTTCCCCTTCATTTTTAATTTTATGTGTATGGGTGTGTTGGCTGCACAAATTTCTAGCGTAAACATGCAAGTAGTGCTTGCAGAGCCTAGATGAGGCTGTGAGCTGCCGTGTGGGTGACGGCAATCAATGTCTGGCCCCTGAAAGAACAACCAGCTAGTGCTCTTAATTGCTGAGATGGCTCTTGGTTGTCAACTTAACTACAAACTAGAATGATGATCTAAAACCCAAGCTGCTTAGTCAGATTAATTGAAGTAGGAAAATCCACCTAAATGGGAGGTCACACTTTCTGGAACAACCTACACAAAAGGACATGGAAGAAGTCGACCTTTTCAGTTGCATGCCCTCACTCTTAATGATAAGTTCACCTATACTGTTGCTGCCAGTATTAAATCCCACTTCTTTAGGTTTCAACACAGACAAAAGAGCAGCTTCTGTTTAGGAAACTTCCAAGATGCCAGCACCAGATTGGTTCTCCTGAGTCATCCAGCCTTATGGACTAAACAATTAGTGAGACAGCCATTGCAGGACTACTCAGACCACATCCTATAAGCCAGTCTAACGAATGAGTTTCTAATATACATTCATTTTGTTCCAACTGAGAACCACGATGGATACAAGCATGGAGCCATCTTTCCAGCCCATGACTAACACTCTAAACAGACATTCCATTTTTGTCTGCCTACTTGCCTATCAAGCCATCATACTAAAAATGACACACAGTACCATGTGGAAACTGAACAATACCATGTGGAAATTGAACAAGAATTCAAGTAGGTCTTCCAAATCCATTCTACTTGTCTAAACCACCCATCTGGCACAGTGAGGAATCTGACCAGAATTCAAGGTAGTTATGCCCAGAGCCAATCAGCCACCCTATCTACCAAGATGCCCTGGGATCATATAGAGCTGTGTCCCGACCAGTGATAAGTCCTCCAAAACTAGCCTCCAGGCCACCTATCTTAGAACAGCATAAAGTCCTGTACTCTGCCCCCAAGAACATTGCCAAAACTACCACTGTGGCCCTAGATCCTGTTAATCAAAGAACCAACTCAAGAACCCACAAAGTTCTGAAAAATCAGCTACAAGAATCTAAAGCCATAGAAGGTTTACTCCTAGGTGCAGAAGATGTTCCTATACCAAGGTAAGCCAGGACCACTTCTCATACTCCATTCACACATCAATATAGAGTTACCTCAAGACTGAATACTAAACAGCATTCAGCTGATCCACAACCTGACAAGTTCATGTAATGATGAACAAAACTCTAAAAACTTAGTAAAAAAAAAAAAAAAAAAAAAAAAAAAAAAAAAAAAAAAACCCAACCCCAGATGCCAAGGCCCCATTCCAAAAGCACAGGCAACATGAATAAGCAAAACATCTCCAGATTTTAGCATATTCCTTGTAATGTTTCCTGAGAAAAGCAACTTAGCTAAGGCAGAAGACAGTAATTGCAAAGTAGGAATTAAAGGTAAGTTCAAGAAATTCAAGGGTAATATGAACAAATGGCTAAATAACAAATGGAGGCTGTGAAGGCATAAACAGTTGAATAAAATAATGAAAAACTTTTAAGATACAAAATAGAATTTACTAAAGAGAATCACTGAAGAAAAGTCAGAAAAGACTCAAAATGGGGGCTGGAGAGATGGCTCAGTGGTTAAGAGCATTGATTGCTCTTCTGAAGGTCCTGAGTTCAAATCCCAGCAACCATATGGTGGTTCACAACCATCTGTAATGGGATCTGATGCCCTCTTCTGGTGCATCTGAAGACAGCTACAGTGTACTTACATTTAATAATTAAACAAATCTTTAAAAAAAAAAAAGACTCAAAATGAAACATGCTGTCAAACAAAAAATAAAGAGGAAAACTCTTACCAATAGCATTGGACTTGTAGAAAACAGAAGACAAAAGCTGAAGAGAAGACAGATGAAATGAATTATTCATTAAAAACATACTTAATCTCAAGGTAGGCATGGTGACACACACCTTTCATCTCAGTACTTAGGAAACAAAGGCAGGCAGACCTCTTGAGTTTGAGGCTACCCTGGTCTACAGAGTGAGTTCGAGAACAGCCAGGGTAACATTGAGAAACTGAGGAATAGAACAAGCAGGACTCCTGGGAAACTGTAAAGTCTAAACCTATAAAGCATACGTATAGAAGGAAAAGAGACCCAGGTCAAAGGCATAGAAAACAGTTTCAACAAAATCATAAAATAAAATTTACCAAACTTAAGGAAAGAGATCTTATTTAGGTGTTAAAGGCATACAGAACACCAAATAGGATCAGAAAAAACTCTCACGTTACATAATAATCCAACCACTAAGTGCAGAACAAAGAGAGGACATTAGAAGCTGCAAGAGAAAAAGACCAACTCACATCCAACGGCAGGCACATCAGAATAACACCTGGCTTTTTAATGGTGACTTCAAAAGAGAGAAGTACCTAGAATGATGTTCTATAAAGCCACAGATGCCAACTCCAAAATACTATACCTAGCAAAACTATCAGCTGTAATCAAAGGGAAAGAAAATTCTACCTTGGTAAAATAAGGAGCACATGTCCACTAAGCCAGGTTATTGAAAAATACCTCAGTTTGAGGAGAAAATTAAATATACCCAGGAGGGAACATGCAATATAAAACTCATAATGATTAATCAAAAGATGTTTAAGAAAACATTACCACACTGTCCAGTAATACCTCTTAGTATCAACATTACCAATTACTAAATAGATATAGATTAACAGATTAGAGAACAAGATTCATCTTTTTGCTACCTCTAAGAAAAACACTAATCACTAAAGAATGCACTTTCTTCTCAGCAGCCCATAGAACTTTCTCTAAAACTGACCACATATTGGGACACAAAACAAATCTCAACAAATTTGGGAAAATAAAGAGAACATCTTGTATTCTGTGATCACAAAGGAATAAAGCTGGATATCAACAGCTATAGAAACTACAGAGAATACATGAACTTATGGATACTAAATACATTTCTGACTGAAAATTGGGTCAAGGAAGAAACCAAGAAGAAAATTAAAAGTACTAGAACTGAATGAACATAAAAATACAACATACCAAATCTATAGAATACAATGAAGGCAGTCCTAAGAGGAAAGTTATATCACAGTAAGACCTACGAATGATAGGAGAGAGAAATGGGAGAGGGAAGGCGGGCAAGGGTGGAAGAGAGGGATAGAGAGATAGATTTGATTTCACACGAACAAACTGATGTGGCACCTGAAGGCCTTGGAAAGACAAGAACAAACAAGACTCAAAGACAGTATTAAAAGCCAGCAACAGTGCAGTCTCGCCCTACCAGCAAGTGATTGAAAAGACTAAAAGTCTTTCTTTTAGAAGCCAAATGTTGGCCATGAATATTGAAAAGAAACTTAATCAGAACAGTAGATTAGAGGCTCCCAACTGGGCAACCCAAGATTCTGGCTTCTATTAAAGGATTATAAAGAAAAGAAGAAAAAGGAATAAGTTGAAGACACAGTAATCACTGTGTATAAAGGATGACATACATCTTTAGAATCAATTAACATGTCTGCTACAAATTTTAGAGAATTTGAATAAAATTGGC
This sequence comes from Mastomys coucha, assembly GCF_008632895.1. Taxonomy (NCBI): domain Eukaryota; kingdom Metazoa; phylum Chordata; class Mammalia; order Rodentia; family Muridae; genus Mastomys; species Mastomys coucha. The sequence continues at coordinate 129,258,271 of NW_022196912.1, read as the reverse complement.
TATGATTCAAAGAAAAAGAAAAGAAAAGAAAGAAGGTCAGGCCAGAAATGGTGGTACACAGCTTTAATTTCAATACTTTGAGAGACAGAAGCAGGTGGATCTCTGAATTCAACACCAACATTAAGTCTGCACAGTCAGTTCTAGGCCAACCAGCACTACAGAATGAAACCTAGCTTTATAAAGAAGAGGAGGAAAAAACAGACAAAACAATAAATGAGTTGGTTTTTTAAACAAAGTAATAAGATTAACTTTAACCAAAATAACTGAAACAGAGAAAAAGGATCCAAATTAATAAAACCAGATAAAGCACTTGGGAGGCAGAGGCAGGCGGATTTCTGAGTTCAAGGCCAGCCTGGTCTACAGAGTGAGTTCCAGGACAGCCAAGACTACACAGAGAAACCCTGTCTCCAAAAAACAAAACAAAACAAAACAAAAAACAACAACAACAACAAAACCCCAAACCAAACCAACCAACCAAACAAACAAAAAAAAAACCCAGGTAAAAAGAGAAGCATTACAGCAGAAACCAAGAAAAATTCAAGAGAACATTAAAAGACATGCTTTAAAAGCCTATATTAAATTAAACTAGAACATCTAAAAGAAATGGATAAACTTCAATATATATTATAACTACCAAAATTAAATCAAGATAAAGAAAATACATTCTTTTTATGGAGCCAGTATCTCTGATACCAAAACCAGACAAAGATCTAACAAAAAAAAAATTACAGGTCAATCACTCTGATGAATATGGAAACAAAAATTCTCAATAAAATACTTACAAATTTAACTCAAAAACACATCAAAAAGATTACTAACCATGATCAAGTGAGCATCATCCTGGAGACACAGGAATAGGTCAACATATACAAATCAGTAAATTCAATCCACCACATAAAGGAACTCCATCATATGACCATTTCATTGGACACAGAAAAGATCTTTAACAAAATCCAAGATCTATTCATGAAAAAAAATCCTGAAGAATCTAGGGATATGGGGGGTGGGGAGGGCAGGTTGGCATATCTAAACTAAATAAAGGTAATTTTCAAAAAGCTCTCCATTCTTGTTCAGTACAGTGCTTGAAGACTTTTTTTTTTTCTTTTTTGGTTTCTTGAGACATGGTTTCTCTGTGTTATCCTGGTTGTCCTGGAACTCACTCTGTAGACCAAGCTAGCCTCGAACTCAGACATCCGCCTGCCTCTGCCTCCCAAGTGCTGGGATTAAAGGTGTGCACCACCACTGCCCGGCCCAATGCTTGAAGGCTTAGCTAGAGCAGTAAGACAAATTAAGGAGATAGAGGGGATACAAATAGGAAAAAGTAGAAGTCAAAACATCTATTTTTGTAGATGACATGGTGGTTCTCTATAAAGAAGACCCTAAAAAGCATACCACAAAACTCCTACAGCTAATAAATCCATTCTGCATAGTAGTGGGATACAGATTGATATACAAAAATCATTAGCCTTCCTATATGTCAACAACAAGCATACCAAGAAAAAAAACACAAACAAACCTATTCCCAATAGCCTCAAAATAACAAAACAAAACAAAAAAACTTTGGGATAAATCTAAGGAAGTGAAAGACTTGTATAATAAAAATTCTGAGGCACCAAAGACACTGAAGACAACATTACAAAGGAATCCAAGGTCAAGCTGTCCACTAACTTATTTAGGGTCTGTCAGACTTCTTGTCTGTACAAGAATGACCTCCCCCGAAACTGTAGAGGGAGATGTCAGGATGTGGTTTTTGCCTTTAAAAAGCCCTTACTCTAAACGCTTGGCTTTTATACCTGGGTCCCAAATAACTGAGTATAGTCTCAGCTGGCTGGAATAAAGACTTTCAATTGGCTATAAACTGTATCTGAGTGGTCTTCTCTGGTGGGCACCCCATAATATCACCAAGGGCTAAGAACAAACCGTGATACTCCCAGATGTACCTGTATTTATACCTGGGAAATACCTGTGGTTTTCAAATAAAGAAAAACATCCAAAACAATGTCTCATTTGAAAATCAGGAGTTGAAGTACATGGTCTTTTTTTCTTTAGCAAAATTTTACAAATGCTTGTTTTCTTTTGTTTCTGAAAAGCATTAGTATGCCAAACAGAAGCATCTGTCTTAGTGACCGTTCTATTGCCTCAAGAAAATACCATGACCAAGGCAACTACAAGAGAAAGCTTTTAATTTGGGAGCTCTCAGTTCCAGGGAGTCATAGTCTATAATAGCAGCAACTAAAGGCACTTGAGCACAGGCTGAAAGCTTACATATGATCCAGAAGCCCAGGCAAAGAGGGAGCAGGCTGGAAATGGGTAATTTGTGGTTTGTGGAACCTCAAAGTCCACAGACAGTGGCACACCTCCTCTTCATTCTTTCCAAACAGTCCTACCAACTGGGAACCAAGCATTCAAACACTTGAACTATGGGGGCCATTCTCATTCAAACCACCACAATCTGTATCCTATACCCAGCTTCTAATTACCTGACTCCAACAAACTGAATAAAAGAGCAATCCAAACATACCTAGTTCTCAGCTGGAGTAAGTCTCATATTTACCTTTCAAGGCTATCCTCTTCCAAAGTGATCTCCATAAAGGTCTTCAGCTTTCTGTTCACAGTTGCTGCAACTTCCATCACCTTTGCACGTAAATGTTTACCTATAGAAAGATTGCATTGAAAAAGCAAAAGATATCAACATCAGTACATATACACATACTTGGCTGCACACATGGGATCAGTTCTTTGGCTTTTGTTTTACAAGTTAGCCCTGGCTGACTGCAGGAGAATTATGACTTCCACAGAGGTGCTATGAGAGTACATCTGCTTTCAGTGATAATGCAGTTACCAGAAAGGAATGAAAACCTGCACAAATCACATTCACCCAATGCTTATATAACTGACAGGTGCTCAGCACCCAACATCCATGCTTACATCCCCTTATATGGCATATCCTTTGTTCCTTAGAACACAAGTGCTCTGTGCATCTCAATCAGGGGAAGGCCCTCAGACAAGCCTTTTTGATGCCCAAACTGGGTCTAACAAACTTTTTTAAGAAACATAATAGACTGAACACCCTAACTCCAAAATCTGTAATCTGCATCATCTGAGAATTCAAGACTTTTTGTTCCACTTATATGTTTCAGATTTTGAAGTATTTCAGATTTAAAAATCTCAATTGAAGGATTTTCAAACAATATATTTTGCATAGAAAAAAAAAAGCCACTATGAACTTCCAAATCTGAAAGAATTCTTGTTCGAGACATGTGGATGAAAGTTATTCAGCCACTGTAAATCTTTCCAGATGTGGCAGACATCCAGTTCATGGCATAGCAGATATCTTTGCCTATAAAGGATTAGAGTTGAAAGATATTTTAACATCAGTAAAACTTTACCACATATATGGAAACCTGAATATAGTCAGCCAACAAGGATGCCACTGTACCTCACAGAGGCTGACATATTACAGGTATTGCCAATTATTTTTCCAGTACTACTTCTAAGGGATAAGCATTCAAGAGGCATAATGCCAACATGTCCATTGTTTAAAAAGAAAAATATATTTTAGAATTATTTTTTAGACTGGATTTCAATAATATTGCCCCAAACTTCCTTTGTCAGCTTCCTAAGTAGCTGGGCTTGCAGATCTGTGCTACCAAGTTCACCTAGATTTTTAGACACAAGTAACACTGGGCAAAATCAATACCAGTTCAATTTGGAGCTAGACCTAGTGGGCCAGACTTACAATCCCAGCTACTAGCAAGGGTAAGGCAGAAAGACACCAAGTGCAAGGCCTGTCTGGGTTAAAGGAAGTTCAAGGCCAGACTCAAAATTAAAAGGGGAGCTGGTATCATGGCTCAGTGACAGAGCACGTACCTAGCCTATAGAAGGCAAGGGGAGAAGAAAGAGTAAAGAAGGAAAGGAGGTAAGGAAGAAAGGGGAGAAGGGGGGAAAGGAAGAAGGGAGGGATCCAATTCTGAAGTACAGAGTGATAGTTACCTACACCCAACAGGTCAAATAAAAGGGAAAGAGGAGCTTATACAAAGAGAGGCCCAGTGGGCCATACTGTACTTAGACAGCACTCGGGAACAAGGCTGAAAAGGCTGTGAGAAGCCTATCCTGGAAGAAGTGAGGTGAAAGAGGCCAAATTCCCAAACGCCTCTAACATTAAGAGCAAACAGGACATTATCAGTAATGCACCAGAAGAAGAAGAAATAAAATAACCAACCTTTGTTAATAACCAAAATAATATGCAGAACAGCTGTGAGGTACACAATGCCTTCAATATCACCAGAAGTTACCCATGCCTTTAGTTCATCCAAAAATGACCTATAAAATCAGCAAACATCTGAAATTATTCCACATCTTAGTACTTAATAGAAAGATAAGCATGGACAAGTTTGATGCATAATTAAAACCACCACTTCTTAGGTAACATGGGAAGCTGCCTGAGGTCATCCCCTATGTATATTACATGTCAGTTCTTGAAGATGAAAAGGTAAAACCACATGGTATGCATAGGAAGAGAAGAGGAAAACTATGGCCTTTGAAAAACACTGGCTATTTTCTATAATTCAAATGTACATTAAGAGATATTTAGTGCCAGTCAGTGGTGGCACACACCTTTAATCCCAGCACTTGGGAGGCAGGGGTAAGCAAATCTCTGAGTTCGAGGCCAGCCTGGTCTACAGAGTGAGTTCCAGGACAGCCAGGGCTACACAGAGAAACCCTGTTTCAAAAAAAACACCACCACCAACAAAACAAAACAAAACAAAAAAAACCCAACAACAAAAAGATATTTAGTATGCTACTGAAAAGCAATCTGCAGCTCTCAAAATGACATAATTTCACAGAATGCATCCACACTATGTAGAGTCACATGTGTTCAAAGTCTGAAAAACAAATCCCTCTGTATTGTCCGTCCCATGCCTAGAATTCCAGTCAAAGGATAAATGGGCTGCGGAGCCAAGTTACAGCTGAATGTTGAACAAAAACTGCATTGATGTTTCATCTGCAGTCTTCTGAAAATACAGTGTGCTGGGTAAGTTCTTCTTATGTTAAAACAAACTAGTCACCCATGAAGAGGGAACTTCAATTGAGAACTGCCTCTATCAGACTGGTCTCTGGGCAAGTCTATGGCACATTTTCTTGATTAGTGATAGATGTGGGAGGACCCAGCCCTCTGTGGGTGGAGCCACCTCTGGATAGGCAGTCCTGGTTATATAAGAAAGCAAACTAAGGCAAGCCTTGGAGACAGCAAGCTGGCCGGCAAGCCTTTCTCCATGGTCCCTGCTTTAATTCCTGCCTCCAAGTTCCTGCCACAGCTTCTTTAAATGATAGAATGTAACTGGATATGTAAGCCAAATAAACTCTTCTCACACTGTTTTTGTTCAGTGTTTTATCAGAGTTAACAGAGAAGCAAAGTAGGGCAAAAGTGATACCAAAGAGTGGAATACTGCTGTGGTGGACATGACCATATTGCTTTGAGGGAGGGTTGTGGAAGGATTTTGGAGCTTTGAACTAGAGAGGCCACTGAGTGTTCAGAGCCTAATGAGCTGTTCTGGGAAGATAGGGATGTTGAAAAAGATACAAACCAAGGCTTCTTTGTGAAGTTTCAGAGGAAAGCATGATTTCTAACAGAGTTGTTTATATGATTTAATTTAAATTAATAATCTATTGAAATGAAAGCTTTTGTGTCACTAAAAGAAATTATACTGGTTAGCTGGGAGCTGAAGAATCAGCTGTGATTCCTAAGACTAGCATCACTGAGGTGATATCTGGAGAGTACTTCCACAGGGTCAGCACAAAGAGGTTGGGGGCCTTTTTGGGGGTGGGGGGAGTTGGAGCAAGACTGTAACCCAAGCTGGTAGCCAAACATGTTAATGTTTAAGAGTTTCCCACATGGACTAGTTTGGAAGGCATGAAGGGGTCATAGAAAGCAGCTGAAGCTTGGGACCATATGGCAAAGCTGGAGTCCCCACAGGGAGACCAGAAAATCACTGGTGAATGTAAAGCCCTAGCAATGGGGACTCCAGCATATTAGAGATGCCAGGTCCTTGGGACAGCCATTCAGGACAACAGCAGGTATTATAAAGAGCCAGCCTGAGTCTACTAGACAAGCTGTGTGTGTGTGTGTGTGTGGGGGGGGAGTATTCAAGTACTTGGGAGCCCAGTAGATCTTATGTGAATTCCAAATAATTTGAAGCTACACTGATGGTCTTTGGTTTTGCTTAAGTGTTACTGTTTTTATGCCTTGCTTCTTCCCTCTTATAATAACAAAATATGTAAGTTATTTTTTGTTTTCCAGGAGCCCACAGTTAAAGAAATACTACTTTGAAAGTCCAGTTTCTTTTTTTCTTTTTATACTTTTATTTTTTAAGACTTATTTATTATTATATGTAAGTACACTGTAGCTGTCTTCAGATGCACCAGAAGACGGTGTATCAGATTTCATTACGGATGGTTGTGAGCCACCATGTAGTTGCTGGGATTTGAACTCAGGACCCACGGAAGAGCAGTGCTCTTAACTGCTGAGCCATCTCTCCAGCCCTCTTTCTTTTTTTTTTTTAAAAGGTACTGAAATTTTTAAAAACCATGGGACTTTTAATGTAACACTGATACTTTTAAAGTTATACAATGTTTTATATTGTGATATTAACATGAAAGGAAAGGGCATGGTTTAATAGTGATATGTAACTCAAAATGACAATGGGTGAACTTTGCTACTTAGCTTTTGTTAACTTAGCACAAACTAGAGTCACCTGGAAAGACAGAACCTCAATTGAGAAAATACCTCCAGCAGACTGACCTGTGCGCATGCTTGATTAAGATTGATACTGGAGGGCCAAGCCCACTGTAGGAGGCGCCAGCCTTGAACAGGTGATCCTGAGTTGTACAGGCAAGCAAAAGTAAGCAGAGCAACTAAATGGTCTCTGTTTTCAGCTCCTGTTAGTTTCTATATGATAGACTGTATAGCCTGAAAGCTAAGTAAACCCTTCCCCCTCAAGTTGATTCTGGTTAGTATTTTATCAAAGCCACAAAGAAGGAAACTAGAACACACAAGTTTTTTGGCTTTTGTTTGTTTGTTTGCTTGTTTTTCAAGATAGGTTTTCTGTGTAGCTTTGGCTGTCCTGGAACCTGCTCTGTAGACCAGGCTGGCCTCGAACTCACAGAGATCCACCTGCCTTTGCTGCAAGTGTGGAGATTAAAGACCTGTGCCACCACCTACCAAAAAACATTTTTGTACACACATTTTTTTTCCCCCTTCTACCAGAATTTAGTTGTAATAAACATAGCTAAAACTGTTTTTCTCAAGGGGGTAAAAATGCCTTTGAAAACTGAGAGTACAAGGTAATAGAGCACAAGGCGCTGGGAACCAGTATAGAAAGGGTTGTGCTAATCAGAGAGAGAAGACAATTACCTGACCACATCCAAAGACTTCATTATTACTCCCACCAAACACCTTGAAAATGGAGGAAGGTCAGCAAGACATTGTGGTACAGTCAGCTCTTCAATATCAGAAACCTAGAAATGTTTCAGATTAGTATATTATAAATGGCCTGGACTGACAACTTGGTTCACACTGATATGGGTTTCTTCTACCCAACAAAAGCATTCCTAAAACTCAAAAACAAGCTTTCTTCACTATACTTAGTTATGAATATGGCATTATTTTACCCAAGGACATTTTACTCAGTGAAATAAAGGATATATCACTTAGCAAGCACTTTATCAAATAGCCTTTATCTAACTTGCTATCATCTTCTATAAACAATATACTTTATGCTAAGCTACTTTAACCAGTTCTCCTTCTCAGCCCAGATTAAAATCTCTGTCTCAGAATGCTGGTGTTTGGGTCTAAAGTTTCCCTGTTGTACAACAGACAGAGTAGGGATATATTGCCCTGATTATGAATTACAAGATGTGGAGCAGCAGCCTGGCCTCTGCCCACTAGCTTGACAGAACATACCTGTAACTAATGTGACAGATCCTCATAGGACACACCCTGGACAACACTCTACAACCAACCATATGAGGGCTGACTGGTCATTCACTGTTGACGAGTAAGTTCCTCATGGAAGCAGTTTCTGAAAGAATTTGTAATTCCCATTCCCAGAGGGGCTTATGTCTGTTTTCTCCTGTAATCACTGAAGTGTGAACATGCCCATCTCACCTTATTTCTCCCTCCCTGTCTTTTGCCTGAGTCTTGCTGTCTTGGGGACACTACATTAAATTATAAGGTTTAGCACCCACCAACCTATGTGTTGAAATATATATTTATGACACACTGAAAGTACTAAAATAAAATTAATGTAAAATACAATAACACTTTTTAGATTATGTCAAGATAAAACATCTGACAACAGCAAAGATGGAAAGGAAGTTCTAGCAGGGTGACTATCACTAGGAGAGTTCTACAAAGTACAAGGTAAGGTGAATTCATGAAGGCACTGTGATGAACTGACACCCATGAAAACCCCTAGACCAGTGATCCTCAACCTTCCTAATGCTGCCTTCAATCCCTCATGTTATGGTGACCCCCCCCAACCAAAAAAAAATATTTTCATTGCTATTTCATGACTGTAATTTTGCTACTGTTACGAATCATAATGTAAATATCTATATTTTCCAATGGTCTTAGGTGACCCCTGTGAAAGGGTCACTCAACACTCCAAAGGGGTTGTGGCCCACAGGTTGAGAAACATTGCTCTAGAGAAACCAAGTAAGAGCCAACCCATAGAAAAGATAAACTATAGCAGTAGAAAAAGCTAGGCATGGTGGCTTATGCCTGTGACACAATACTGTAGAGGGAGAGGCGGGGGTTTATCCTGAGTTCTAAGCCAAGGTGATGTAAGGTGTGAGTCCCTGTCTTAAATGCTGATGTGATTAGCTTAAGAGCAAACACATCAGTAGCTTTCTTAACATCAGATAAACTTATAAGCATCCCAAATGAAGATACTTGTCAGGAGTGGGGGTTTTATAAATCACTTATATGATACTTACAACACCTTAACTATAAAGACAGGTCAGAAGTAAAATCTAAAAACAGAATTCCTATACAAACATGAAGCTTGAGAAAGCTAGGCTGGCTACAAAACTAACAAAGCAGACTTTGTGAAGCATATATTCTAAGAGGACAGTCAAAGATAGGACATAAAAGGAAACTGTATTCTTAAATGTGTATGCAAACCAACCAGGAAGATCCCACAAGGAAAACTGACAAGAAAATGAAAAAAGAACAATCTGCAGTCAAGGACAGAGCTTTTCAGAAAACAGCGCAGTCATCAGTGCTCTTCTGAAGAGGCAGAGCAGTACAAGTCTAACTAGAAAAGGGCACAGACTCAGCTGTTGCACACTACTTGGCTCACCGCACAGTACAGGGCAATATAAAAACCATGAGCAGACTGTGCTGAGCCTGGCAAGTTCAGGGTCCAGGTCTGTGTAAAGGCCACTAATTCTTTGTAACTTCAGCTGTATAGCCTTCTGAAGTTAAGTCCTAGTGCTAGATTTATTCAGATAACTATAAATTCTACCTTATGTTTTAGAATTTGATAAACATCATGTTAACATTTTATACAAAACTTTGTAAAATTAAAATAATCTTTTTGGATTGAAGAAATAGCTCAGTGGTTAAGAGCATTTGTTCCTCTTGTAGAGGACCCAGGTTTGGCTCCCAGCATCATCATGGTGTTTCAGAAATTACCTGTTAACTCCAGTTCCAAGGAATCTGATGCCCTCTTTTGACCTCCATAGGCACCTGACATGCACACATATACATGCAGACAAACACTCACAGACATAAAAACAAAATAGTTTACACTTGACCATGCTGTATGCTGACATTTAGGCAGCAAGCAACAGTGTATCTGACAATGCCCTAGAGCGCTATGCTGACAGTGCTAGCATCTGTATAAGCATACTAAGGGTGTGGCACAATGAGAATTTGTATCTTCATTTCTCAGAATACCCATGGTCAAGCAGTGCATGACCATCTGTAAGTACATACAATCAGTGAGTAAGCTCACTCTCCTCCAAGTCACTACCTATGTGTATGTGGGACATCTCGGAGCCTAAGAAGAAAAAGTCCATTCTGTATGGTCTCTATGGTACTGTTATCACTTTCTTTATTTTTTATTTTATTTTATTATTATTTTTTTTTTTTTTTGGTTTTTCGAGACAGGGTTTCTCTGTGTAGCCCTGGCTGTCCTGGAACTCACTCTGTAGACCAGGCTGGCCTGGAACTCAGAAATCCGCCTGCCTCTGCTTTCCAAGTGCTGGGATTAAAGGTGTGCGCCACCACCGCCCAGCTGAGAGCCTGTTGTTTTTAACAGAAGAGCCCAGACTTAAGCACTGACAACAACCTGTAAATCCAGTTGTAGAGTAACTGATATCCTCTTATGGTCTCTGCATGCATATGGTACACATAAACACATGTAGCTAAAACACTCATACATAATATTCAAGCTTCCTACTGTTGGAATGAAAAGAGAAAGACATGCAGAGATGTAAACTACCGTGTACCAATAAAGTTCAGAGCAGTCCTGAACGGTTTGCCCAGCTATCCCTGATCTCATCTTCAGCAAAGAGAAACCTTGAGAAACTATCAACTCACTCAAAAGTCTGAGAACCAATAGTCATGTCCACATCATGGAGCCTAGATGCATCTCAGTCAGGAGTGAGAATATCCTTAGCATATGCTCCATAGTTGCCATATGGCTCTAGATAGCCAACTAGCTGAATGGCAAAGTACAGGAACTGGCAAAACAGTCCTGAGCAAAAGTGGACAGACCTAAGCAGGTCCTGTAAGTAGGCAGGCTAGAAACAGCAGCTTCAGGATCGACAGAGCTCACCTTCTGCAGCTGGTGGCTGGTCTCAACCACAGGTGCAGCAACCAGAGTCGAAAGCACAGCATGGTGCACTGCAGTGTCCTTGTGCCAGGACTGGAGAGTGGTGATGAATTCATGAAGAGGGGTCTGAACAGAATGAAAGAGCTACAAGAAATCACACCAGTCATTGTCAGTAGAGCTAGAAATCAGAAAGAAAGAAGGAAAGAAACGGTGGCTCACACCTATATAAAAGCAAAACAGGAGGCTGAGGCAGGAGGACTAAGGTGAGTTTAAGGCCAGCCTGGGCTACATTGTGAGCTTCACGCCAAGCTAAGCTAGAGAGTAAGATATTGGCTTAATAATAATAATAATAATAATAATAATAATAATAATAATAATAATAATAATAAAATGCCTGCTGGGCATGGTGGCATATGTCTTGGGAGGCAGAGGCAGGTTGACTTCTGTGATTACAAGCCCAGCCTGGTCTACACAGTGAGTTCAAGAACAGCCAGAGCTCCACAATAAAAAGAACCTCTCTCAAAAACAACAACAAAAAATAAAACAAACCAAAATATAAAAAATATCAATAGTAAAGAGGGAGGGATAACAGAAAAAAAGCAATAACACTAAAATAAAACCATGAGCTCAGGCAGTGTATTCTGAATGACACTACTCGATGGATGGGGTAGACTTGGCAGGGATATTAAGATCAGGCATAAGCCAAATAAAAAATGTCAGCAATGTTCACATATTTCCATCAGCTAAGGCTAGAATAAAGTTGAGACTCTTTAGTATTTCATAAACAACCTCTCATTTAAACATTTTTTTAAAAAAATTGAAACAACAATAGTTTACTGATAGAAAAAAATATCTCTTTCTGTTAACAATATAATTTATTCAGGAACTGGCTTTGTACTGTTTTTAGAAACAGATCTAGTTCCTTTGATTTTTTATTTTTTTATTTTTTTAGGACCTGGCTCCTCAATCATCTCAGTCTATGAGTTTTCCACAATCAACAGAAAACCATGGTCCCTTCAGGGTGCTCTACATGGGACATTAACAAATGACGGGAATTAGCAATCTCCCAGATAGTCACTGTCTCTGTTCAAATGAGCATCTTCACAAATATATTATCTGGGACCTCAGTCACTGAGGTAGAGAATGTGGATCTACATGCCACCAAAGAATGGTTGGCATCAACCATCACTCAATGCCTTTAGCAGACAGCACAGTGAGAGTCAATTGGACAGCCACAGTCTCTACACATGTAACCCAGCCACCCTAAGAATACCCATCCACCCTTCCTACTAACACCCACCCCATCAAATAACTCAGCACGTTCAAGCACAGTACCTGCAGACTTTCTTCAGGCTGCTTCCTGAAGATACAGGCAACACATTCCAACATCTTCTGAAACACTTTCTGGACTAAGTCAATCAGCACTGTGACTTTCTCATCTGAACCTGTTCCATGCATCATGGTATTCCCAGCTATCTCCTTCAGAATGCCAAGAAGTAATGAAACATAAAAAAATCCCTTCACTAAAAAGAAAAGAAACATTAATTACCTAAGCACACGACTTAGTTGAAATTGCTCAGTACATGTATATGGCAGTAATGGAAGAACCCACTCCTATTGAGTCAACACCCAGCATCTCGTCAGACTGAGCCAAACTAGAGCCAGCACACAGACACTTCTTCCCCAGCAGCAACAGCACAGTTGACTCTATCAGGAAACTAAGAACTTTGGTCACTGCATGTGAACAACTGGCAGTGTGACTTCTATGACACATGATTTAAAAAACAGAAACTTTCTCTTATATTAACACCTACGTGAAAACCCAGAAAAGACAACTCCAACCTCACATCTCTCAATATCATTTGATAACCTCAGAGATTTCTGATACTCAGTAGTAATTGGTTTCCTTTGTTTTTGTTTTTTGTTTTTTTCAATTACCTCCCACTGGGTACATAATCTGGTAAAATTCACTCTGTATATAAGCCTAATAACACTATTATTCCATTTACCTTTCTAATCAATCTTTCTAGTAAAAGCTACAAAACCAGAGACAGTGGTCTGCCCCCAGGGAGTGTCAAGGGGACCCTATATCACCCTAGCCACCCTAACACATGGCTCAAGTGCTGATTCACCTTTAACTTTTGGGTACTGGACAGCAAACCTCCTGCCAGAATCCATGGTACAAGATACACTAAAATAAAACAAGCATGCAATAAGGTACAGAAATGATGTCACTCATAGAAAGCCTATTGTCCAGGTGACCACAAGAATGCCCAGAGAATGGGTCTGGATATGAAGGGTAAAAAGCCATTCACCTACAAAATGGACTAAAGATCCAGCAAGCTGCCAGAGACCATAGCCAAGTGTGCCCCAAACCTTCCTGCTAACAGGAAGGCAGACTTTGCATCCCAGAAGCGCTCGAGGAATCCACTCTAGGTCTAAGACCCTGCCAGAATCAATAAGCAGCTGAATAAAACCACAAAACCACAACACTCTCATTCAGAGGACGGTGGAAGAACTCATTCCTCATATCCATTAGTCTGTGGAATATCCACTGATGGGACAGGCAATGAACTTCTTTAAACCAGGATACTGCTGACCAAGAACCAGACATCCTAATCTGGGCCACTGTGCTGGAGGAGGTGTGTGACTTGGGACAGGCTTTGAGGTTTCAAAACTCATGCCATTCCCAATGAGCTCTCTCTTTTTCTGACTAATGGCTGTGTCTCAATATGTAAGCTCTCAGCTATTACTCCAGCTCCATGCTTGTTTGCCTGCTGCCATGCTCCCTGCCATGAAAGTCAGGGACTCGCTTCCCCAATAAACTGTTTTGTACAAATTGCCTTGATCATGGTATCTTATCAGAGCAATAGCAAAGTAACTAAGACATATAACTAATTTCTGAAAATGGCTTCTTCATTTTGCCTCTTTCAAGCAGAGCAAAAACTTCAAAACATAGTAGACTCTACTTACCTCCCTAAACTACTGGACTCAGGTCCAGCTCTGAACCTGATCTAAAGAGCTTGGGCACTACCATGTGATAAAATGGACTAACTGGACAGCAAAATCTGGTTAGTTCTATAATACTAAATTTTATACATAATTAAAAATAGATTCATCCCTTAGGCAAAACAACTCCTAAATGATGAAGTGATGGATGAATTTTGATTATTTCAATTCCAAGTAGATCACTCACATCACTTGAATGCAATGGCTAACTTCACCCAACTAAATGTGCTAAACAGAATTCAATGAAGGATGGCCTCGCTCATTAACTACTAGACTTTAAAAATTGAAAATTTCAAATGTAGGAAGACATTTGCATAGAGCTCAGTTACTGGGATGTGTAGTTACAAACCACTACTAGCGGTCCATACCACAGAAGATGACTGGGGCCTTGGGAAGATGCAAGGTCATAGCTCAGTAGAGCTCTTCTTGTCATATACTGTGTCAGAGGCATCACTAGCTCTGGTGCCAGGTGTGCCACCCTCCTGGCCACATCACTTACACCCTTCTTTTGGGAGGGTCTCTACATAGATGCCAGGTGGAGAAGTCTGCCCACTAACACGGCAGATCTAGGGAGCAGAACCCCCAGGAACCCTGTCAGAAACTGGACAGTGCGCCTGACATCAGACGCATCCTGAAACTGCCAGCTGCATTAGCTAATAAACAACTGCTCTGGCAAAAGTCAGTATGTGTTACTTGGAACACATGTCAAGTGCTTGGAAGCCAAATTCTTACCTACAGAGGAAGGGAATGCAGCTATAAATACTTATTGCTTCAAACATTCCCTTAATGGATGAATAATACAATGGTACCTGTTTTCATTATTCCAAAACTCCGCTGTAAAAGTTGCATTTGAAAATTAGGGTCTCCAAGTCCTACCATGACAGCATCTTTACAGACAGCCAGGTAAGTCTGTAAGACATGCAAGGGTCCATTAACAACAAAAACCATTTAACAAGGAAGGCAGTCAAGCCCACAAATCCTCTCTTCCAAGATGTGACGCACTAATGTTATAAAAAGATGTCCACAACTATATTGCTAAAGGAATTTCCATAAATACACATATTTTCATTGTTTCTTTAAGAACTCTGTAGACAATGTTTGCAATTCCATCAACCTAACCAAATGCCCATTCATGTGTAACATGTTAAATTGAACTGAAATTATGTATATTGTGTTTTGTAAAAAGAAATGCCATTTTAGGTATTATAAAGCAATATAAGGGTCTAAAACCACTTTACAACAAAATAAGCCATCAAGAAAATATAGCAAAAGGTCAAGAGAAGAAGCTTTGTATCTCAGCGGCTGACCTGGATTATCTGTTGATAAACATCCCTCCGGAGCTTCAGATACTCCTCTTCTTGGTCTTCAAGAAGAGGTAAAATTTTGTTTTCTAACCAAGACCCAGTGTCATTCAAGATGGACAGATGAATTTTCTCTTCTGAGCAAAACTGTCCAACACAACAAGGAAGCTAATGAATAACAAAAGCAGCCTTGATACATAATGCTTAGACCAAGAGAACCAGACAGCATACCTTGTACTGAAGATGGACGCTCATCCTACAGTACAGACCAAAGGCATGCAGGGCAGTTGCTTTGTTGAAGTTGAGGGGATTTCCACTTGGAGACTGAAGAAATGATTCCAGATCTGCCTGTAAAATTACAAGCCAGGGCCCACACTCTGAATGACATGTGACTACATCAAAACAAGGTGGAAAGTGCCTGGCCACAGGCACACAAGAGGGTTATAGCAATGCAGCTCAGGCTGCCATCCTTGCACCTAGCACTACCAGCTCATTGTTAGAAGCACACAACATAGTTGGCAGGTACACAGGGCCACTGGACCACTGCCCACAAGTACCACAGTCCATTTCCTCAGGGCAGGCTCTGCCGAACCACCATCCTGGGTAGTAGCAATAAGAACTGTTCAGTGGAGAATCATACAGGAAGTGACCAGGGTTGCAGCAAAGGAAAAAAGGATTCCGAAGAACACTTGGGAACAATGAATTCATGTCACATAGTTTCCCAAGAGTCCTAGAAAACACAGCTTAAGACTTAAGGGAGCTAGTACTTCCTCACTGACCACTATGCTGGACAAGAGATGAACTGGAGCCCTGACACACTAGAAACCTTGGAGAAATGTGGGCTCTAAGCATTGCTTGTAGGGAGACAGGCCCTGGAAATGAGTCTGCTCCCAACCTCTCCTGTACACTTCAGAGTCTAGATGCTCATTCTCAATTTTTTTCCTGCTTGCAAACATTACAGCACCAAAACATGAAAACTCTATCTTACTGCATCACTGTTACTGCTATATGAAGTCACTTTAACTTCCAGGATAAGTAGTTACCTTGGAACCCTCAAGTGCTTTTAAAAGCTGGTTCAGTTTCTTCTGGGGTGCAGAGAAGAGACACTCTCGATTCTTTGGATGAGTCAGCAAATATTCCATGTACAACAATGCTAACTCAGGTTTCACTAAGCACGTGTCATTGATTTGCACTTTACGTTTAGAGGCCAAATTACTCTGAAGAAAAGCAGTGAAACAAAGAGGCAATTAGAAGCTGTGTTCCCAGAACATTGCACAGTTTCCAGATGCCCTTGTTCTCCACATTTCAGGGGCACAGCTGTAAACAAACCTTGGCTTGAAGTGGCACTGTAGGCAGCCAGTCCACAATGAGCTCCAGGACATGCCCCACTTGCCCCCAGGAACAGAGACAATCGAGCAAGGTACAGTAGCTCCTGCCTGTAACATTCTCCTCCTGATTTCTCAGAACAGAAATCACACCACAGCTGAAAATGTCAAGTACAGAAAACATGGTTAAAATCTCTACAAAAAACTCCCACTTTCCCACAGGTAAGGAAAACCAAGACATAATTTGTATCAAGGGAACACAGGCCTCATAGTTACACTGGTACTTGTTCTACCCTGAAATCCCTAACAGTGTGCAGTATGCAAAAGGACATGACCCACACTTCAACCTTCTGTTTCCAGAGCCAGCTGTCTTCTTGAGGTCCTAATTTAGGGCACTATTTTTTTCCTTTTTTTTTCTTCATATATTCTGATCACAATTTTCCCTTCCCCAACTTCTCCTAGATCCTTCCCATTTCCCTCCCCAGCTAACTCCATCCCATGAGTACTCACAGCATAGCCGGCAGTGACCTGAGCACTAGAGATAACTACGCTGGGCATGAGAACATGCCCAGACGTCAGGTAAAGTCATAGTCAAGGTCCTCATGGTCTCTCTCAACAACTTCAGAGCTCACTGAAATCACATCCTAACTATCTCTCCACATAGCAGCAGGGAAGGCAGGAGAGGCACAGAGTAGAGGACATCAAACCCCAGTGAGAACAGATTCTTGCACTGTGACAGCATACCTGAACATAGGGACAGCAGAGGCTGGCAAGAAGGACATTAGCATGAACAAAGGGATCTTACAGCACTCATCCTGGGAACACAAAAAGAAACATCAAGCTAATGAAAGATTTGACAATAGTCACTGCCTAGAGAAAATCAAATCTATTATGCCCCTTGGGTTGAAGATGAGATTACTTGAATCAAGTATCCTGATATTTCTTTTTTTTGTTTGTTTTTTCGAGACAGGGTTTCTCTGTATAGCCCTGGCTGTCCTGGAACTCACTCTGTAGACCAGGCTGGCCTCGAACTCAGAAATCCACCTGCCTCTGCCTCCCAAGTGCTGGGATTAAAGGCGTGCGCCACCACCACCCGGCATCCTGACATTTCTATACCACCTTTACTACTGAGCAAATACTAAGTGCAGCAAGTACAGTCATAGAGCTGTATGTAAATACTTTTAACACTTCTAATGACAAGAAAAAGTTGACTAATTATCCTGAACAACATGCTTGAGAGTACTATGCTATTCAGATAATATTTTTACAAGATGAATCAGATAATGTTATTTGATGGAATACACAGGCTTTGTAGCTGCAAAATAAATTTCAGTCTAACTGGATCCTACACCTAAGAGCTTGCATCAAGGAAAACCCAGAGGAAAGGGCCTAAACGCAGTTGGTTTCCTCCTCCTAAAATGCAGAGTGCTGTTAGAGACGGAATGAAGCCAAGCACGAGAAAGCAAGCTCAGTGAGACCCACAGTGTATGAAGTGCAGTAAACTGCACCTTGATTAGTACTACGACTGCAACAGTAAAGGAAGCTGAGCAGGCTTTAATTTCTCAGATTCCATCAGGAATCCCACATAAGGATGGGGAGAAGGCTCAGTAGCTAAAGTCCTTGCCATTCAAGTTTCAAGGGTAGGGTTAGGATTCCTAAAACTGACATAAATTCTGGGTGGGTGTGGCAGCCTATCTGTAATTCTAGTGCTCAAAAAGAGATCCTCAGAGCAAGCTGATTAGCTAAACTAGCCGTATTGATGAATTCTAGGTTGAATTCATCGACCATCCCTCAAAGAACAAGGAAGAGAATAATTGTGTCCATCCTACAACATCTAACAAGAGGACAGGGGTACCACAGCAAGGTGTAATGTGGGGAGGGGCAAGACAAAAGTAAAAAAAAAAAACAGAAGTCGGGGAGGAAATAATGACTTTTTTACAAAGGCTTTAAAAGATTTTATATAAAAGCACACAGAGGAATAATGCATGTGGCAAATTTACAGCGTATAGTCTCAGTACCAAGACTATAAAGTTTCCTCTAAAATTCAAATTGAAATTTCACTGTCTCTAAAATGGTAATTTGGAGGAAGGTCTTTTAGAAATGACTAGGTTAGCCGGGCAGTGGTGGTGTGGTGTGCACCTTTAATCCCAGCACTTGGGAGACAGAAGCAGGTGTATTTCTGAGTTCGAGGCCAGCTTGGCCTACAGAGTGAGTTCCAAGACAGCCTGGTCTACAGGGTGAGTTCCAAGACAGCCAGAGCTACACAGAGAAATCCTGTCTTTAAAGAAAAAAAAAAAATCTAATTGCCGAAGATACTACACACTTTGATTGATAGACAAAGAGAGATCAAGCTGGAACTCAGCCAAAAACTTCCTCTTTCAGGCTGGCCGGCTATGCAAGCTGCTAGAGAGGCAACTGATGGTCTTTCCCTTCAGCAGACCCTGAAAGCAACAATATGGGTGTCAGGTGAGATGGACCCACTGGTATAATAGTGGAATAACCAACCACTTTAAAAACTGACCAAAAGCCATGGCCAAAGTGTAAGTCCTAGTGGGAAAACTACTGCTTTTGCTTTGCTAAATATGCATGCTGTCAAACTACTTCTAAATCTGTAAATTTAAACCCATAGATTAGTGCCAGTTTCAACCTTGGTCAAAGAAGCCTATTTTTGAGGTAGGTATCAATGAATGCAGAGACTCATACCTGGTAAAAGTACTGAGACTGACTGGTGAATACTCAGCCCTAAATCGGGCAGCACCATCAGCTCCTTCCCTACCAAAGCTCAGAGAACATCACGGAAGAGGGAGCAGGAAAAACAAAGCAAGACTCAAAGAATAGGGAAGCTGCTTTCCTCCAGACATGACACAGCTGTGCCACCGATACACTCATAGATGCTGTGCTTAGCTGGACAAGACTATACAAGATTGAGCCCTTCAATATTCCAGCTTGGAATGAGCTTACGAGACTCCACTCCTAGCTGAGGGGCTACTGGAAGTTCATAGTAGCTGGGTGAAAAGTCATCTTTCTTGTCCATAATCTGGTAAATATTATATATATATATGCAAGCAAGCAATCTTAATTAAACTCAGGAGATAAATTTTTTTTAAAAGATATAAAGGTCATATTGGGAAGAAAGGGCTCAGAGAGCATAAAAGGGAAGAAGAGACGAGAACAGGAGCAGTGCATAGCATCAGAATAAAGGAAGGGAATGAAATCATCAGAGGACATTTTTAAAATACATTTTTATTTAATAAATCTATATATTTAACATGGAGATATATGTATAAAACCTCATGCCAAGATAAGGGCCACGACAACCTTCCCATTGTATATACAAGACAGAACTTCTCCTAAAGATGAAACCTATCACCACAAACTTACTTATAAGAATGGCCCACGCCGGGGGATGGTGGTGGCACACACCTTTAATCCCAGCACTTGGGAGACAGAGGCAGGTGGATTTCTGAGTTCAAGGCCAGCCTAGTCTATAGAGTGAGTTTCAGGACAGCCAGGGCTATACAGAGAAACCCTGCCTTGAAAAACAAAAAAACAAAAAACAAAAAACAAAAATGGCCCAGACTTACCTTGAATACCTGCAGGTACTCTGGAAGCACTGAGGCGAACTTGTTGATGGTATACACTTTGGCCTCTTTATTATTTTCCAGACTTCTATGGATGTTCTTCCAGAGGATCACAATGATTTCTAGTAAACCTGCCATGGACGCAGTGTCATTCACTGACAATGTTTGCTCTAGTACCTAAGACACAAACAATGTTACTGTGAAAGAATCTAATAACAAGTATTAAAAGTTCTAAAGCCCCGCTCAGAATTACAGACACAAAACAATATAAATATTGCAATGTCAACTTCTATGGTACAATAAAACTTTCTTCACTATTTTAGAACCTCATTAGACTACGGATGTAGATTTATTTCCAAATTCCATCCAAGAAATAGACTGTAAATTAACTATATTTTTAAATGAAAGTCTATATGAACTAAAACTCTTCTAAAATCAGAAACTAACACACCCCATGCAAATGGGATTACAGTACAAGGTCATTGCTAAGCATGGCTGTACAACTTTAGCCTGCCCAGTAGGCAGGCACTGCTAGACACTTTTTTCCTAAGACCAGCAAGATCTAACTCATAGCTGGAAAGTGATTAATAGTAGCCAACCATCACTAAAATCATAGGTTTCTTTAACTTATTGAAAAACAAACCTGTTTATATTTTCCTATTAACAATGCTGGCAGTTCACAATTAACCCATAGCAGAATGCTCAGTGCAAACTAGATGTGCATAACAAAATCCCTGTCTCCAGAGCTGGTGACCAGACTTGGCTTGTGACTTGGGGAAACACAGACACACACACACAGATGACAGAAGCAACTTCCTAACGTTGAGATGAGGAGGATGACTCAGCTTAGTTTTCACCATTCAAAAGTGAGTACAAAGCTGATCCTGACTAATAAGAATACAAAAAAGCAAACATAGTTTCTCCCTAGTAACTGTGTTGGCATACACTAAATGCTTTGGAATGTAATAAGGCCAATCAGACTGATAAAGCAATCTTGGATACTACCTGAAACATGTGACAAACTGATCAAAGTTTTCCTTCTGCCTTGACCTTACCTTTTCTGTGCTCTAACTCTGTGAACAGAAAAGCTACTTAGTAGAGAACGCTTACATTTATACTTAGCATTACAGCATGTGATCTTTATGTATTTACCAGCCTAAGAAACATAAGTAATTTATTTATTTTAAAGTAAACCACAGAAGCTCAATATTTTAGCACAGCAGACTCATTAGAATTTATGAAACCCACTCTTCCCCTTTGAGAATAACACTTGACAAATGTACTAGGTTCTTAAGTAATGGTTCCTTGTTTTATTTTAGCAGAATAGGCTATAATACCAGGCTTCTAAGTAATAGTTCCAATGTTTTGTGTTAGCAAAGACTATCTTTGGACATTAAATGATGGCCATGAAAAGGTCTCTGTTTGAGATAGGGTCTTTCTACATGGCCCTGGCTGTCGTGGAACTAGCTATATAGACTATGCTATTCTTAAACTCACAGAGACCCATCTGCCTCTACCATCCAAATCCTGGGATTCAAATTTGTATGCCTCCATGCCTGGCATCATGAGAAAATCTTTAAAAAAAAGTTCCTTAAAACCTTGGGCATAGTAGTGTGTGCTTATAATCCCAGCACTCAGGAGGCAATAAGAAGGAGGACTGTCACAAGTTCAAAGCAACCCTGGGATTTCCAGGACAGCCAGGGCTACATAGTGAGACTACCTTAAAAACAAAATTAAAGCAGGGCAGTGGTGGCGCACGCCTTTAATCCCAGCGCTTGGGAGGTAGAAGCAGGTGGATTTCTGAGTTTGAGGCCAGCCTGGTCTACAGAGTAAAAATTAAACATTTTAGATACACACATACACACACACACACATATATATGTTCTAAATATACTTAAATGACAAGTTATATATTTTTTTTCTAACGTGAGTTACATTGTAGATATGTATTCTGAGCCTCTGTCAACCTAGAATGAGAATTTATTCAAATTATGTTTTTACATAAGGTACAATAGAAATGATTGCCTTTTTTAATGATACAGAACTTGACCTAAAAGATACTGCAAGCTTTCACAGTAGTATGTAGCTGTTAGTAACAAGGTTAAAGAATGTCTTCAATATTTACAATACGTAAAACATTCTCAACTAGTACATTACCAAATTCATGTTCACTTTCGCAAATTCATTTGCAATCCCAGTACAAGGCTGCAGTGGCCCACAGCAAGATGTTTGCCCACTTCTACCAATGCCAACTATCTCATGTGGCAGTCTGATAAGTAGATCACCTACTGATCACATCACAACCCAGCTAAGTGTCCCGGAAAAGCGTCACATACCCTATCTACAATGCAGAAAGAGTAGAAGAGCAGAAGGGACTCAAACTCTACCAATCAGACAGCTCTGAGGACATGAAAAGGTACTGGTCAGCCAAGGTATGAACACAAAGTCACAACATTCTATAGTCTATTCTCCTTCCACTGCACACCTACTTTCTATAGTTCTTTAGCAGTATTTACTGACAATTTCAGCCTAGCCAAGCCAAATAGAAGGACAAAGAGAAAAGGACATCAATTCAGGGGTGGAGCTAGTTGCCTGTCAAGATGCAATGGGGAAGGCACACTGAGATAACCATGATACTGGCATAATCCATGAAAGAGGCAGTCTGAATAAAATTGCCTAATCTCTCTAGATGGGCCATAGGGTAATAGGAGCAAGCCCCAGGTCTTAATCATATAGTCATACTAGTATAGAACTTTAGCAAAGGAAATTTGTTTTGTGATACAGGACAGATTTCTAATCTATTTGGGTACTGGAAAAAAAAAAAAATCCCTCAAGTTTTACTTTAGATATGTAAATTTGAAGTGCCTATATATAAGCTTAGATACTGCTTGAAAGCAGTAAGTGCAGTCAAGTCTCAACTGGCTATTACTGGATATTTGGGGACTTACTAAAAGACTAATTTAAGACATTTCTACAAAAAGCTTGCACCGAGCGTTTCTAGAACATCATGTTAGTGACTCTGACAGACACCAGCTCCAAGTCCAGAATCTAGCTCAATAGTGTTACACACAAGATGAACTGATCACAGAGAGGGCCAGGACAAAGAAATACAGGACAAGCTGCCACCAGCAAGAATATTCTTCTTTTTACAAAATCCTACCAGGCTCTAAAAGTACAAAAGATATACCATAATTCTTTTAAAAATATAATTTATGGGGCTGGAGAAATGGCTCAGTGGTTAAGAGCACTGACTCTTCTTCCAAAGGTCCTGAGTTCAAATCCCAGCAACCACATGGTGGCTTACAACCACCTGTAATGGGATCCGATGCCCTCTTCTGGTGTGTCTGAAGACAGTTACAGTGTACTCATGTACATAAAATAAATAAAATCTTTAAAAAAATATATAATTTATGACTCTTCAAAAGCTGTACTTAAGAATTTTATAAGCTGTACTTTATTGAAATAAATGGGAAATTAAAACATCCTAACAACCTATAAAAATGATACCAAAACAAATTCTGCTTGTTTTTAGTGTGAAGTAAGAAAGACACTTACACTGGCATTCTCCTTCTCACACTCCTTATGGGCCTCTGGGCACTCTCTCAGAGTCCTCTGGATACAGGCATTCAAGCAGTGGCGGATGACATGGATGAGCTTTGCTAAAGTAGTTAAGATAATCAATAAAGAAATGCATCTTCTATAAAATAAGCTTTCCAATTAGAAAATTATAATCTCAAATAGTAAAGAGGAAAACCATTAAGGGATGCAAGAAAGCATGAAGCTCACTAAGTGAAAATACTGAGCATCTGTACTGTGCACTTTGCTGGGTGAGAGGCAGCAAGAGATGGGGGAAGCAGAGATTCAGACCTATGTTGGTGCTGGCGGTATGCTCATGAGCATACTGATAGAACCTCCTGGCAGCTGCGCGATTCATCTGGATCAGCGTGACACAGCGCTCACACCACACTTCCTCTGGCTGGTTCACAGGCAGAAAAGAGTTGAAGATGAGGCTCACTAGGCGCCGAGACACAGGCCGAGAATCCATTTCCAGACGAACCAAAATGTCCTCCATGGGGCATATTTTCCAAAACTAGGAGGTGGGGTGGTAACATGCAAAAGGAAATAAACAGTGGTTCCTATAATCTTGAAAACTGCTAGTTTCCAGAATATAACCAAAGAACTAATTTTTTTATACTCAAGAAAAATCCTAATACCTATACCAGAATCTGACTTTTCTGTAAACAAACCTACATTTTAAAGAAATGTAATATGTAAGGTATAGCATGAGGCTGTGGAAAGGCCAACTAGGATTCTTTAGCAGCATGATTCATGCACGAATGATAGCTCCAATTAATAAAGATGATCACTTCTACATTTGTAGGTCTACTAATCCACTGGCTGGTCTATTAGCAGGAAGACACTTTTTATGTACTAATAGTTTTGATGTGACCACTTTACTCTCTTAAGAGACCCAGACCATCTCTCCATAACACTGGAGGACTGCTGGCTTGCTCTTTCTACTGTGAACAGTCTCCTTGTCCAACTCAGAAGCTCACACAATTGCACATTCCACAAGAGACAGATATTGGCACTGTTTATGGTGGTGTTTTGTGTGTGTGTGTTTTAAGTCAGGATCTCAAGTGTCCTGGCCAGCCACAAATGTACTTTGTAGCTGAAGATTAACTTAAACTTCTGATCTTCTTCCCTCCACCTCCTGAATACTAGAATCACAGGCATACAGCACCACATATATTTATGCTAGGGACTAAACGCAGGCCTTTGTGTATTTTAGACAGGTACTCTGCCAACTAAACTACAACTCCAACTCTAGCATGGGCTTCTAGCACCTGGGCAGCTCCTCCATAGAGCCTATGTCTGTCCTCACCAAAGGCTAAGTCCAGATAAGTTATACATGCATACAAGGTTATCACTCTGAACAGTACACAAGCAGATATGTGGGAGGCAATGCCCCCAGCAACCAGTATTTACACGGACAGTCAGGAACGCTAGCCTTGAACTCTTTTTAACCTTGAAGCCTTCTTGTCTCAGTGATAAGAACACCAGCCTAACATTTATGAGGTCCTGAGTTCAATCCCCAGTATCAGAGAAAAAAGGTTAAAAACAAAACAAAACGAAACAAAACAATAACTGAATTAGAACTGGAAAGAAGGCAACTTTCATGTCCTCTTTATGATGTCAATAAATTGGCCTATGTCCAGTGCATGTTTACCATGTTACAAGTAATTATTTGTTTAAAAAGAAAAAAAAAAACAGCAGAACGGCTTTTAGCTAACCTTTGCAAGTAATATATAAGTGCTAAATATGTATAGATCCACCAATTATTTCAATGACTCCCCCCGACCCCACCCCCAGTTTTTTTGAGACAGGGTTTCTCTGTATAGCCCTGGCTGTCCTCGAACTCAGAAATCCGCCTGTCTCTGCTTCCCAAGTGCTAAGATTAAAGGCATGTGCCACCACCGCCCAGCTATGTTTCAATGTTTTTAATATGTAATAAAAAATATAAGGGGAGGGCCTACAAGATGGCACAGGGATAAAGGTGCTTGTCACCAAGACTGACAACCATGGCTCAATCTCTGGAACCCACATGGTAGAAAGAATCAAGTCCTTCAAGTTTTCTTCTTACCTCCAACAGTATACAGTGCACACAAGCCCCATTACACATGAAATAATGATTTAAAAATATGTAAAGGTGATTGCTTAGATTAGTCTTTGCAAAATGAAAAACACATTATTTCTACAACCTTATATGAGGAACATAAAACAACATTTTCTGACAATCTAGCAAATACATTAGTTATCAAATTGATTAATTTAATTGGAAGGTTCCTAGAATTAACATTAGGGCTTTCTGTTAGGTGGTGACAAATGTCCTTTGCCTATCTCAGTTTATCTTAACATGTCCTCTTACCTTTGCAGCTCTCACAGCCTTGATCTTCAGCAGCAACTCCACAAAAGCCACCCGTACTTTCTCTGAGTTATCGTGGAGACTATACCTGAGTAGTGGCAAAAGTTGTTCTAATAATGGGTGGCTCAGTCTGTTATCCAAAATAATTGGCAAACACTACAGAGAATGGGGAGAGGGGAGAAAGCACTTCAAATCAGAATACACCAATACATTTAGGTAGGAAGCAGCTAAGATGATGCTCAGTCCCATTCTTGACAGAAAACACCACCTTCGTGAAACTGCACATCAAAGGCATGCTTTGGGGCTAGTGAAATGGCTCAGTAAGACATTCCACAGAGGCAAAAAGGAGGACTTTTATAGAGCTAGAATACTATGCCCAGCCCAAAACTAGTACTTTGGCAACTAGACATTTTATAGAGAAACAGGGTCTCTCTCTAGGCAACTCAAGTGACTTCAAACTCGGAACCGTCCTGCCTCAGGCCCCTGAGTATTTCTGCTATATATAGGTCTTGGCTACACACCTAGCTAGAAAATACTTTAAATCTGGATTTTAGAAGCTTAGTTTGGAGACTGAAGATACGGCTCAACAATTAAAATCATATACGATGCTTGCAGAGAGCTCAAGTTCAGTTTCTCACACCCACAACAGGTGTCTGTGTCTCACAAGAACCTTTAACACCAACTCCAGGAGAATCCAATGTTTCTGGCTCCTCTAGGAGAGGACCTTAGCTCAGCTCCCAGCACCTACATGAAGGCTCACAACCATCTGGAACTCTAGTTCCATGAGATCCAACACTCTTCTGGCACTCATGGGCACCAGCCAGACACATAACATATAGCCAAAAACACCCATACACATCAAATAATTTTTATTTTAAAAATAAATAAAATTATACAAAAATATTAAGTTTTGGTGTAGAAACACAACTACAGTATCCATGACATTTTCCCCACTGAGTAGAATACATAATTTTCTATTATTTTCCCCTTGTATTTCCTACAAAATCCTTAGAGTTTTACAAAACTATTGTATAATAGAATGTTACTTTTACACCTTTAAAAACCTTACCTTAAATACAGAACACCGAACATCAGCTGAGCTTATATCAAATGCCAGTTCCCCTGTGACTTTCTTCAAGAGGTCAACAAGAATGGAGGGGGGCATCATTTCCCAATATTTAGAAGTTATTTTACAAACACCAAGGATGCCTGTGGAACGGACCCGTGGATAAGGATCTTCTAAAAGGCTCTAAAAGTAGGCAAAAGAAGAGGTGTACAACTTTTAAATTATTGTTTGTGTAACATATTAGTACTCTGGGAATTTAAAACTTAGTAACAGATACTTAGAGTTGAAGAAATAGTGGGCACACCGTCCACTGTCTCTAGGTATTCTGAAGGGGAATAGTGCCGGGATGCCTCATCTGCAGCTATTTATATAAAGCAACACAGCACCAACCTATGCTTCCCATATAAGAGTTACATGAGTAATTGTTCTGCTATATTGTTTATGGACTAATGGCATGAAATAAAAGCTGTGCATGTTCAATCAGGCATACTTTTGTTCTGAATATTTTCAGTTCATATGATTTCACAGATGAAGACACTTGAAAAGATGGATGAATTTTCTAAAGTCATAAAGCTATAAACGGGAGTGGTAGAGTCAAATCAGCAAGTCAAAATGCTAACACATGTCTACTGGGAACAAGGCATGTACAGCTATAATCTGAAAACTATATAAAGATACATAATGGAATATCTCAAGAGTGACTAAAAAGAGGAAGAAGGAATAGCATGGATCTGTGCATCTGGGGACACGGGCAGAATGGGCATTCCTCTGTAGGATGGCCCTGCTGGCAAGCACTGACCCTGCAGCTAGCTACAAGACATATAAGTTTGCAAGCAGTGAATGCCCTCCACAGCAATACGTACATATAGTTCTTCAAACTGCTTCTGAATTTCACTGTCCATTTCAGTGGTAGTGAAGTTTGGATCTCTAACAGGAAATGCTTCAATAAACAACAATGCAGCATTTGCTCGAACTTCAGAATTTCTGGCCTATAAAAATATAAGTACTTTTAGAAGTTGAGAGAGTGTTCCACAATTTCAGTAAAGATTTATTTACAAAAGAAAGACAATTTTAGGGGCTGGCAAGATGGTTCAGAGGCCAAGGGCACTTGCAACTGAATTTAACAACCTGAGTTCAATCCCAGGAACACATGCTGGAGAAAACTGACTCCACAGGCTACACTCTGCCCTCCACATATGCTCCCACTTCCTAATAAATGAACAAATAAATTGTAATAAAAATAAGGTAACTTTAACCTTTAAGTTATCAAAAACATGCTGTGGATGTAACTTGGTGGCAAAGTACACACCCCACATGTATGGAGCACTGGGCTCTGCCCTAGGGAACACAAAAGTAAATAGCCAAACTTTGTGAGGTCATCCTTAAATTAAGTCAAACTCTCAGTTCAGTATCAACATATTAAAGGCCAGTTTTCTCACTTCAAAGCTGTATTTGATTACACTTTTCAATTTTTGGACTATTAAAAAAAAAAGAAAGATTAGTCATATTAAGAGATTATTAAGAGGTGGCTGCTGCCTTCTCATCCAGCAGAGCCGTTTGTGGAGACCTAGGTGTTCATCAGAATGCTAACCAGAGTGTATTTGCCTTCTGCCCTCATGCCAGCCTTGAGAACCTATACAGCCTATAAGAGCAGGCAGGTGGCGCAGCTGTTACTCTCCCCAGTCTCTCTGAGTTTGTTCAAACCAACATACCGATTTTCACAGTGACTACTTACTTTGTACTGAACTGATCTGCCTTTAGAGTTAAGTAGATCAAAGAAATGCTCTTCATAAAGGTTAAAAACTGAGAGCCAGGAATGGTGGCACATATTTATAGTCCCATCTACACATGAGGCTGAGGCAGGAGGCACTTGAGCCCAGGTGGCTAGGATGGGCAACACAGTAACAGCATAGCTCAAAAACATAAGAAATTTTGTTCTGAAATCTCATAAAGCACTGTCTCTAGTGTTCTAGTTCCCTTTTGAATTAGCACAGGATAAATTCAAAGCACATCCTGCACTTGGAAACACCAGTAAGAATTTACCTTTAGTCCCCTCCACAGGATGGGCTTATATAACCTATAGAGCATCTCTTCCACTCCCTGACGAACTTTCTGTTGGTGAAAGTAACTCAGCACCTAAAAGCCCAAGAAAAAGAAAGGAAAAAAAGGCTATGTAGTTATTTGTAAGGCATTTGACTCAGATGTAGTAGTGTATATAAGAGTCTATCTCAAAACAAACACAAAAGCTCAGAAACAAGAGGAAAGGTTATTCTGCCCCATCCCACCACTATGACACAACATTCTCTGGCAAGACCAAATACAAGACAACCTTGAATACAACAAATCAGAACAAAGAAATCATAGCCAAAATATCAATCAATGGCTCTGAATTCTAATACCACTTGGGTTCTACTGCCGACCACCCAGTGATCCATGCCTGCTGTCACACTCATTGAGAGTCTGTGGCAGAAGAAACCTAAACCCAGGAACTCTAGACTATCCAGGATAACTCTGCAAGACCCTATCTCAAAAAAACCAAATAATATAAAAATGAAATTATTATTAGCCTACCAAGAGCCACATAACCTCCAAAGAGCTCTCACAGTAAGGGCAAAATGAAAGCATGAACAGTTAAAAGGGGTTCAAGAACAAGACTTTGCCTGAGTCATCTTAACTAAAATGCTCTTTGAACATACTTTGGCCCTGCATATAAGCTCTTTACTGCCCAATAGGAACAGGTTTCAACTCTTTGCTGCCCACCAGGGACACGCACCAGCTCTCTGTCTTAAGATTTCATAAAGAACAGGAGTCTACTCAATACTCTTTATACTACTAGCTTAATTGAGATACCAGGCTCTTCCCAAAACTTATAATAAATTACAAATAGACCATCCATTTCTTTGATAGTCAGAAGCATTCCACAATATTCCTATATATTTATATTCTATATAAATGCTTGAGCCCAGAAACAGTTTTGCCTTATTTTTGGAATCTACTCCTCCCGAAATTTATTAGTGAAAACCTGAATTAACTACAGCATGGGCATGGTTTTCTGATGGAAGATTTGATTCTTTTTAAATTCTAGAAAATGTCTTGTACTACATATCTTAACCCATCCTCTATCTCATGATTCTCCCATTTCAGCCTCCAGATCAATGGAATTACAAAAAAACACCATCACACTCAGCCTGATTATTTCTTTTCATGAGTTTCATTGATGGTCTACATTGTTTTTAGTACAGTATTACCATGTTTTGGTATAGATGATGTTCACACTTTACAGAAAGACTTTAAACAGCTTTAAAGTGAAACACAACTCACTCGCCATAAAGCTAAAGCACACAGTCCTGGCTGGCTTAATGACAGCATACCGTTTCTTTCCTCACCACAGAACCGGTAGCAGAACAAATTGCCAAGACACCAAATATCAAGAGTCTAAGAAATTCCTTTGACTAATGGGGTAAAATTGTGAATTTTTAAATTTAGCCAAAACAATTATCCACAAATAGAAAAGCTGAAATAGGATCTCAACAGCAACTGCTCACAATTGGTGAATCAGAGGTGCCTCCCTTACCTCTCGGACTTTGGAGTGCACTGGAGACCTCCTTGGAAGGTGGATGCCATGGAACATGAAGTCCTGGATGCAGTCATTTTCAATGGTCTGAAACAAGAAGAGCAATGACAAGCATCCATCACACAGGCAGTGAGGCAGGCAAGAATCCCCATACAGAAGCACCTAATCTCTTCCTCATATTCAGAGAAAATTTCTGATACTCTGTCAGAGCTGTTACTATGTATCTATTCCTTTAGTTTCAATATACAACGAGGACTCTTAGCTACTTCTACTTCATCTGATGGAACAGTGAATCTGAGCAATGTAGCAAAGTAAGCTCCCCAGAATCATTAGAAAACAGCTCACATCAGACAAAATACAGACACTAGAAAAAGAAATGTACATAAGCCACACTGAGTTCTCAGAAAAGTTATACTGTCCTGGGAACATCAACCTATTCAAGAACCTCTCCAAAACACGCAGTGGAGCTACCTCTACAGTGGAGGTCAGAACTCCAGAGACTGACATGAAATCTTCTGGGGTACCTCTGACAAGTGCTGGGAAAAAAGTGTGAGAGAGACTCTTAACCACTAACAATGAAAAAACAAGCCACAGAGTAAAACAAAAGAGAAGCTAAGCCCAACCGACTATGTGTTACCCTACACTCCAGGGTGCAAGGACTCCACAGCTTTAGGCGAAGACATAAATATTGCTATCAATATCATCTTGAAAATTTACCTTCCTTGAAGTTAATGATAAATCTCTGAATGTGGGCTAATGCCCTATCTGACAAATGATGAGGCAAGAGCTATGCCATATGTTCTGGAAGTTACATAAAGACAAACTGGAACTATTAGAATATGGCATTCCCCTTCTACAGGTGCCTCCAAAACATCAATGGCACAGACTTAAAAAGGAGAGCAATAAACAAAGCTATGAGCACTTGTATACTGATTAACAGGCACTTGCAGTCAAGCCAGACAACCTGAGTACTGACTCCTGAGAGCTGTCCTCTGACCTCCCACAGCACACGTGTACTCACACTCATGCATACAAAAATATAAAACATAAATAATGTAAGAATATATACACCTATGTATGTATGAATTTTATAAATATATGTGTGTACATACGTGTACACATACATACACACACACATGAATGAATTAAAAGCCAGGCACAATGAAGCAAACCAATAATTCTAGCACTTAAAAGGCTGAAGTAGGAGGACCATGACTTCAAGACCAGCCTAAATTAAAAAAAAAAAAAAAAAAAAAAAAAAAAAAAAGAGGTAGGGGAACTGGAGAAATGGCTCAGTAGCTAAGAGTGAGTACTGCCCTTCCAGAGCCCTCAAGTTCAATTACCACACATGACATAGGTGGCTCACACCTTCCTGTAACTCTAGCTCCAGGGGAATCAATGTCTCTGGCCTCCACAGGCCTGAAACTTAATGTAAATAAACATATACATAAACCCTTGCACAAACACATAATTAAAATAACTAAATAAATCATTAAAAAAAAAACAACAACAAGCAAACGAAATAATGGAGAATAATGCTCTGGTTCTGTCCTTTTGCTAAAATGACCACAGATTTAAACTAGTTTATTAAAATTGTCCAAAGGGGAATACAGTAACTTTTGATCTCTAGATATGAAAGAAATGACAAATATTAGCAATAAAGACCAAGTGTAAGCAGACATAAAGGCAGTGTGGACAGACCTGCACTAGTCATGAGGAAGTCTTCCCGCCTGCACTAGTCACTGTCAATCCTCCAAAGAAAAGAGTCAAAGAGAAGAATACTTGTGGATTGAAGAGAAAACGTTCTAGTCTTTGAAAATGTAGAAGGAAGAAGCAGACAATGGCATGTTACACAGCTGATGAGTCTCTGCATGTTTAGTACAGACTGTGAATGAGAAAGCTACATCTATGTCCCTAACATATGCAGTGCATTTGGGAAGGGCTACCTCTGCTCACAGTGAATGTCATGGGCCTCTTAAGATAACACCTGAAGAGGCACTAGAGAGGGTCCTAGACAGCACCATCCATGGAAAGAGAACCCAAACACAAATGCAGCTTTTCACTTTCAAGCAGCCAGAATAAAAACAAAGAAACTGGTCAAATTACTTAATACATTTTGTTAAGCCTAGTACATCCATCTTGCAACGCATCTCCCTTTGACTAGCCACATCCCAGCAACCCAATAGCCAGAGGTAACTAGACAGTCTAGGCCGAGAGACAACAGAATAAGGAACACAAAACCCACTGAAACTGCACATCCCAGCAAGGTGATAGATGGGGCTGTGCCTCAACACGTGGGCCACAATGACTCAACCTATCATACTTCTATCAGCATGATTAATCAGCTTTATTTTCACACAGATTAGGCACTAGTTTTAAATAGGCCACTCTTGGACACTTAAATAACTAGAATACAGTATATGTTAAATAAAATGAAAATACCTCCAACATTTTCCCCGAAGCCTTTTTCCAAGCTCTGAAATAAATTTCTGCAATGTGTACCATCAAAGACCTATTTTTTAAAAAAGATGTTAAAACATGTTTAAATAATTTTACCATACCCCACACTTCAGTTACTCTGCTGCCTCAAGAAACTGAAATAGGATATGGTTCTATAAACCATCTGCAATATTACCTACCTGAAATGGAAAGAGGAAGAGTCCAAACTGGAGAGGAGGCTGGAATAAAAACTCCTCTTCAGTCAATGTTACCCTAACCCTGACAACGTAAGCCCAGAATTAAATTCTACAGTCAAAAATTTTTAAGTATAGACTGGTGAGAGAGCTTACTTGGTAAAGGCACTTGCTAGCGAGCTCAATGGCTGGTCAATGCCTAGACCCCGGCTGGTGGGAAAGGAGAGCTAACTCTTGTAAGTTGTCCTCTCACCTCCACATGTGCACTATGGCATAGCCACACCCACACCTATGACCCTCCAAAACACAAACAAATTTAAAAAACACTAAAAACACTTTAAATACTAATTCTTCACATATAGGAAAAGTTACAACAGGATTCAACTTGAAAATCATCTACGTTTAGAAATTAGTTCAGCACAAACATATTACTAAGGAAGTGTAAGGAAACAATTTAGAATATACCAAGAGCTCGGCATTCAAACTAGAACCAAATCCCCACTCAGCGCTTATATGGCTATCAAACACTAAGGGATTTAGTAACTCTAGCCTACCTCCACAGTAAGGAATGATATTCAAAACAGAAAGCACATAAGCAAATGTGCAGTTTGTATAGCAGTCTGACTGATGAATAAAGTACTTGGGCTAGAACTTCATATCTGTGGTTCTTCCTAGTTATACCACAGGGTCACTCACCGCCAACCATACAGTTCAGCCCACACTCAATTAGATGGTGTATCCTAAATGTCCTCTAAATACTAATGACATGAGCTTTGTTGTAAGACAAAGCTGTAATTGTCATATATCTGTCTAAAAAACTACCACTGCTTTCTGTTCCAGCTACTCCAGAGTAAGGACCACATGACCCCAGAGACTGAAAATCAACCTGGGCAGCAAACGCATCCCCCTGGGGGAAAAAAAGAGAAGAACTAAAAAAACAAAACAAAACAAAACAAAACCCCAACAACGTAAAATCTCAATTACTACCGGAGAAATGCTTTATTAGAGGAAAAAAAAAACTACCCGATAATACAGTAGTGAATCATAAGATATAATTTCTAAGGCTTCTAATTATGTTAATATAAACAGGGTAGTGATGCACAACTGTAATGGGGAAGCTAAGGCAGTTAGATTGCTGTGTAGTGACAGGCCAGATTGGGCTACACAGCAAGACCTTGTCATAATGCATTCATACACACACACACACACACACACACACACACACACACACACACACACGCACGCACGCACGCACGCACGCACGCACGCTCAAAGCTTTTAAAACAAGTCAAGAGAACCTTTCAAAGTCAGACTTCAATTACTTACTTTTGTAATCCAGATAATTGATTTTTAATGGTCTCATGGATCATTTTAATAAAGTCTATATTCCAACTAAAGAGAAAACTAAGAAATCTTCTTCCCTGTAAATGAAAAAAAAACAAAAAAATGAGGATAAGCTGGGCATGGTAGCATACTCCTGTAATCCCAGCTACTTGGGAGGCTGAGACAGAATATGACAAGATCAAGATCAGCCTGGCCACACAAACATCATCTCAAATAATAAATAAATAAATAAAACTACAACTAAATGAAACTATTCTAATATAAACAAGTATTTGTTTAATACATCCAAAGTCAGCTATTAATATAAATGAAGCCTAAGTCACTATCACTTGGCAAGTTTGGACAGGGGTTGAACTGGGAAGTGCTACAGTGGCTCTCCTAACAGCAGAGACCTGTGGGCCTACAGACATTCCTCCCTTGGGTAGAGCAGCAGCTGCACTGAGCATCTGTCTCCAAGGAGCTCAGAGACAGGGCCATACAGAGTCCCACCACAGTTCTATAAAAATTTCAATCTAGCTATCATGGATAGTGGATAATGTAAAACCAAAGATTGCCCGAAATCTTTGTTTGACTCCATCATAAAACTCTTTATTCTCACCAATCTCCTAACAATCCTGGAGATGAAGGTGCAAGCCTTGTGCTTGACATCTTTCCAATAATGATGGTAACCACCACCTGAGGAAAGTGGCCCTCTCCACACACATCCTGCACCACTGACTGATGCTGCTGCTTCACTCAAGCCATGCCATGTGCTCCTCCCTGAAGTCTAAAAGAGCACCTGCTGCTCCTGCTACGGAAGAAACACTGAGGTTTCAGAGTGTGTGCCCTCCACACAATAGGAAGGACTAGAGGCAGACTTTTCTAGTGGAGCCGAAGAACTTGGTGCTAATCACATATGCCCTGCAAGCTGGGAACTAGGAGCTACCACAGGACCAGATTTTCTGCTAAAGGCTGAGACCCTGAGGAGTGTTCTCTGGAAGCCATCTCTACTATCAGGAGAAATGGCTGCAGAGACATGTCCCAAACACACTCTATTATGGTCACCCTGCACCCCAGCAAGGGCCACAGTCCAAACTCAATAACAGAGTGATATACAGTGACCTCATAACAGAACTCTTCTCTAGAAACCATGTTAATAAATTATTACTGATGTATTTTTTTAAAGACTTGGCAGGACTAGGGATTGAATGTAGGACCTCATATATGCTAGGTAAGATTTTAGCCCTAGCCCTAAAAATACTTGGTACAAAGGAGTAACAAAATGTCATTTATATTAGGTATATAATAAATATAAAAAGGTATTAAGATAATACTCTTTTTATGCCATAAGTTCTCTAGTCCATGGCACTTTACATGTGAGACACATCTTAACTGAAACTGGCCATATGAACTGAACTTGTTCAGTTCTCTCATGGGACCGGCTTACAATGGGTAGTCCAACAACAGGTCAGAGCCCCTCACTAGATTTTCTGAATGGTGAAAAGAGAAATGGAGACGTGTGGTGATAATTTTTGTGTATATGCCAATTAAGCACAATCACGTGGCCAGGGGAGGCTTAGTAATCAAGCACTTACCTAGCATGCATGAGATTCTGAGTTCAATTCGCAGCATACACATACCTCCCCCAACCCCATGCTGGTTAGTGCTTTGTCAACTTGATACAATCTAGAATCATCTGAGGGGAGAAAACCTCAACTGAGAAAATATCGCCATAAGACTGGCCTATATCCAAGCAAGTGGGGCATTCTCTTGACTAAGGAATGATGTGGGAGAGCACAGCACATTATGGGTGGTGCTACTCATAGATAAGTGGTCCTGGATGGTTTAAGAAAACAGGCTGAGCAAGGCTTGGTGGTGCATGAGTTTAATTCCAGTACATGTGATGCAAAGGCAGGCAGATGTCTGTGAGTTCAAGACCAGTTTGGTCTACATACTCCAGGCCAGCCAGGCCTATGTAATAAAATCCTTTCTCAAAAAAGAAAGAAGACATTTCAAGCAAGAATATTAAGAGAGCAATAACCTATGTTAAGGACTAGACAGCAGGGCTACATAATAGAGAAGATGTCTCAAAAAATAAAAAACAAAACAACAGCAGCAACAACAACAAAAGGAAAATGAAAGCAAGCTTAGAAAACCATGGGAAGCAGCCCAGTAAACACCATTCTAATATGGCCCCTACTTTACTTCTGGCCTCCAGCTTCTTGCTTTGAGTTTCTGCCCTGACCTTCTTCAGTGATGGAGTGTGATCAGAGTTGAAATTAATCCTTTCCTCCCAAAGTTGCTTTTGACATAGTATTTTATAACTCTAAGGTAACCGCCCCCCACAAAATTAACCTGTAGAAGTAAGAGAGCAAATCTTAGCCACAGGAACATACTTTCTTACATTTACATATGTGTGTTTATATATGTATATAAAACATATGGGTTCTACATGTATAATATACATATATGTAAATATTTATGTAAATATATGTATAAATCCAATTTATTGATACGTATTTCCATCCAGTTTAATGATAAAAATAAGGCAGGATGTGCTCCATAAGGGCCATCCAAATCAAACAGATGTGGAGTAAGCTCACAGATCTTCTTTTCCCCTGAGACAGTTTCTTTGTATAACAGCCTGGCTTTCAAGGCCAGGCTAGCCCCCTGAGTGCTGGGATTAAAGGCATGTACCACCAAGCCCAGCTTAGTACTAGTTCTTAATGACTATACTAACCTTTCCACAAAACAGCATAGTATAAACAACAGCCACATGAATTTAAGGAAAGCATCCATTAATATCTTACCAACAAATCAAAAAAGAAAACAAACAAAAACAAAAAAACAAATAAAAAACCTACTTACTGAAGTGACAATTCTGTAATTTTGGTTTAAGAAACAGAAATATTGTAAGAGTATGTTTTTGTTTTAATGACAGGTTTGGGATCTGGGGCTGCTTCCAACTGTCTGCAGCCATTATGATTTGCCTCAGGCTCTAGCAAAGGCATGGTTTTGCTAGCTGTAGAGAGTGTCTGCAATTGTGTGACATTTGGAATTCTGGGAACTTTTTAGAGGGTATATAAATGCTAGGGCCCAGGTAAATGTGTGGTGAGATGGTTGGTGGTCATTGAGGGGGGTTGGTTGCAGTTTGTTAGTAGTTATGCTCAAAGAAGAAAAAAAGGAAAAAAATTAGATTCAGGATCTCTAGCTCTCTCTCCCTTCTCTATCTTTCCTTCTCTCCTATCTAGTGATAGAAAGGTGGGAAAAAGGAAAATACACAAATTAGCAAACACCATCTATAACTTACCTCTTCTTTCTTGATGTAATTAACATTTATGAAGCACTCAAGTAGCATATCTTTAATTTCTCTACTTTCCTCCAAATCATAATCAAAGCAGTACAAAGCCTGATGGATGTGCCACAGCCGACACACATCTGCACCCTGTGGGGACACAGAGAACCACACAGGAGAGAACAGTGTACTACTTGTTTCAGTTACTTTCTTTTCCTTTATAAAAAGAATGTAAAGTTGCATTTCAAGCTAAATATTTTACATCATGAATAATGAAGATAGATTATAGAATCATCAAAAATTAGAACATAGGACAAGTGAAAATAGGGCTGTGTCTAGCACTGAGGAGGCAGACGACCTCTGAGTTTGAGGCCAGCCTGGTCTACAGAGCTAGTTGCAGAACAGCCAAGGCTATACAAAAAGAAACCATGTCTCAAAAACCAAAAACAAAAATATAAACAAACAAACAAACAAACAACAACAACAAAACAGATTTGCAAATGCTCTGTATAGTTCTACTGAACACTTTGGACTGTCTTTTCTTTTCTTTTCTTTTTTAATAAATAGGGCCTCGGGCTGGAGAGATGGCTCAGTGGTTAAGAGTACTAACTGCTTGCTCTTCCAGAGGTCCTGAGTTCAATTCCCAATACCCACATAGTGGCTCACAACCATCTCTAATGGGATCTGATGCCCTTCCTTGCTGTGTCAGAAAACAGCTACAGTATACTCATATACATAAAATAAATCAATCTTTAAAAATAAATAAATAAATAAATAAATAGGACCTCATGTAGTCCAAGCTGGCCTCCAACTTCCAAATTATTTTTCTTTGAGACAGCTACAACTTCTCTAGGACTTGATAGTTATGTGAAATAACTCCCATGAGAACTCTAAAGCATGCTGCCTTTTATCTAGGATCCCCTGGTTACTTGCTCAGTCCTACTCTAGAGTGTGTACATCTCTTCAAGAACCACAGGGGCACAGGTGATTCCTGCCCTCTACTCAATCACTTAGAAAAACCCACCAGCACAGCTTAGTCTGAGAAAGTTTGGCCTTTCCTGTACTCGCTTCCTTTCCATTGTACAATGAGGAACAAGACAAGCAGAGAAACTGCCTTCTCACCATGAAGTGACAAAAAGAACAGTAGCCAACCCAAAGAAAAAACACGGAAGAAAAAGCCCAACTTTCAATCTTGGTCTGGCTTGTGCTCCCACCTTCAACCTCTATGCATCGCTGTAAGAAACTCACCTGAGCTGGGAAGCTATAGAATCCATCCCCTTCTACCTACTCCACCCTTCACAAAGTATATCCTGAAGAAAGGAAACATACTGTTTTGGTCTCCAGGCTCCTCCTCAGCAGCATGACAAATGCAGTCTTTCCCATGTCCTCCTTGGCAGGAAGGCCCCTTTCCCACCATTTGACACACAGATCCTGAATACAGTTCTGGAGTTTTTGTTCAGACTCAGGTAATGCATATAAAATACCTAAAACACAGCACAAATGTTTTCTGTTATTAAGCAATTTATTACCATTTCAGACTCAAAAGTAGAGTACTGGGCTAGAGAGATGGCTCAGTAGTTAAAAGCACTGGTTGTTCTTCCAGAGGTCCTGAGTTCAATCCCCAGCAACCCCATGCTGGCTCACAACGATCTATAATGTGATCTGACACCCTATTCTGGCATGCAGGTGTACATGTAGATAAAGCACTCATATACACAAAATAAATAAATCTTTTAAAAAAGTTCAGAGCACTATGACTTAGTACAAGGCCTCGCTAGGCAAATATTAGTTTACTTTGCCAAATAAACATCATGTATGGAATGCCAATACTTACAAAACAGAGAACTGGAGACCTGGAAGCCTCATACTAGTACATCTTGCTATCACTACAACTCCTCCCCCACCAGGACAGGCTCTTACCACCAGTCCACTACAAGCTCAATGTGGTGGCTTCAGGTCTAGGCTCAAAGGTGGAAAACAATCGAAGCAAATAACATAGTGAATATAAAAAATATTGCTTTTAGAAACATAAAGGCTCAATAATTGTTAATAATATGCTAATAATTACCCACAGATGCCTGAATACTGCTATACACATATAAAGCTCCTGAAGTAATTGTGAGTCTGGAAGCAACTACAATGACAGCACTCATTTTACCACATATTTTGAGACTATAAATAAACTGGTAGTAAAATCCACAAAGTATAGAAACGACTTTCAATACTGCCTGTAGTAATTTAAGATAATAATCAAAAAAAAAAAAGATACTATCAACTTGGGGAGTGACAAAGAAAGAGGGTTAGAGGGAGAATAGCTGGAAGGGACTAGATTAAAAACATACTAAAAAT
The DNA here is from genome assembly GCF_008632895.1 of Mastomys coucha. Taxonomy (NCBI): domain Eukaryota; kingdom Metazoa; phylum Chordata; class Mammalia; order Rodentia; family Muridae; genus Mastomys; species Mastomys coucha. Next base: position 129,218,048 of record NW_022196912.1, on the reverse strand, counting down.
ATAAAATATTTTTTAAAATATGCTAATTTCAAGAAATCAGACTAAAGAAGTATCCTAATGACATAAAGAAACCCAAGTGATGCTAAGACTGAGAACTGGAATGTGTCCCAGGAAACATTACCCAAATGAACAAGTGCTACAAAGATAGTTCTATAAAATCCTCAAAATTGCTTTTACATCTATAAAATAATTTTATGAAAATATTTTATTACCAGGTTTTTCATTATTTCAGGCGAGTATACCTATTTAAAAGACAGCTTTACAGGCTTAAAGTAAACAAGAACTGTGGGAATCAAAAACTCCATAGACCATGGTCATCCTTAAGAAGAAATTCAGTAACACAGATTCTTGGGCTCTTTGGCAATAGCACAAACTGAGAAATCTGTAGTCAGAGATGTCCCTTCAAACAAGCACTTGTTATATTAATCCTGTGAGTCCAGGCACACTGTCCGGAAGAATGTGCAAGTAATGGCAGTCAGGAGCTCAGAACCCAGACCACCCTCTACAACACTGGAACAGAGCCTCGGTAACTCACAGTGTCTTTGAGAACTTGAGTGCAAAGGCATGGCTTTAAATTCTTATTTCAGATTGCAGCCCTGCTCATTAACATACGTGACTTCCCTTTAAAAAGTGCCAAATTAGTGCCCACTACTGAATATGCCACTTACCATTCAATATAACAACACACTCCAGGAGGGCTCCATAGTTCTCATGTTCATTTATTACTGATACAGAAGTAAGAATTACAGTCACAATTGCATATGTTATTTCTATGCTCTTTTTCTAAAAATAAAACATTAAAACAGAAGTGAGTTAAAATGAGGATCTTGTAATACTCTACTTTTAAAAAAAAAGTTACTAAAATCTCAAAAATGGAGCCACCTCTAGCTTTTTCTAAAAGGTAGATTAAAACTGAATATAAGTCAAATATCCTAAAAGAATCATAACACTGAGCAGTAGAACAGCAACAGCAGGACCGGGCAGCAGGTAAATTCACAATGAACAAAACTACAGAACGGGCATATTGCATTTTCTTAACTTGAAAGTTCAACCACTGAGCTGAGCATGGTGGCACATGACTTTAATCCCAGTGCTGAAGAAGCTGAGGCAAGTGATGTGAGTTTGAGGCCAGCCAGGTATGCATGTGAGTTCTAGGCCAGCCAAGAGATTCTATGTCAAAAAGAACATTCAATTATTCAAATAAACAAATCTTTTCTTAACACAGTAAAGAGAAACGTTTTTATTTCTGAAAGACAAATACCATCTTTGGACTGTGCTCTGATTCCATATCGTCTGCACCCTGGACTTCCACTGACTGCCACCCATCCACAGGGCTTTCCAACAATGTTTCTGTCAGTAAATCCTTTAGCCTTTGCCATAATTCTTCTTTCTGTTTCCTTGATAATTCATCTAGTAGCTCACTTAAGCTGAAAGGATCAGAAGAATCTTTCTGTAAAATATTTTTAAAAACACAAAATATGAAAAATTAGTTGTATTCTTTTCATACTGGTATTAATAGAAAAGTTTAAGTACTAAATTAGTTATGTGTTTAAGCATTTGGTTAGTTTCTTTCAAAATCCTTTCTTAATAGGGAAAAAGTACAGAATTACCAAACAGAAATCATCAAATCTCTCCTCCACTCCTTCTTAAGACTAGATAGTTTAAAATTTCACCCACTTAAAATTCCTAAAATCAATTCAAATGTCCACCATCCCCAAGCCTGTCATCAGGTACAAACATGTACTGGAGGTAAATAACGGAAAGGGTCAGATTCCCTTCCTTCCTGTTCTTTGTTCTACCAACAGACCCTACATGTCATCTGCTCCTCATCCCTAGACAGCACCCTTTCCCTGAACCACTGAGTCCTCCCCCATGCCCCTACCTTACTAAACTCTCTTTTCACTTCACTCAGGGCAGGCTGACCACATCTCTCTGAGATAGTAAGAACAGGTACTGTCAAATGTATGCAACCCAATCAAAAGGACTTTCTAGCAGCTGCTCTGGAACAATTGAGGCACAAGTATACTGACAATAATAAATTATAGCCTACAGAATAAATTAGTATCAATGAGGTTATATATTAAGAGATCATTCACAAATAGCACTGGCAAGCTGCAGGGAAGCAATGAATAAAACTAAAGAAATATGGAGGCCTTAAGCCAGAGACCCGGGCGAGACCCGCCATTTTCTCTCTGGTGAGTTTCTGAGACCAGAGCAGCCAGCCGGGAGGCACAGGCCCCACCACTCCCAGGGGAGCCGCAGGACAGGGACAGGATCCTCTCAGCTTCCGAGTGACAGAGGAGGATCAGCTTCCTTCTCTGCCCCTTCCCTGCAAGTGGAGGGTCTACCTCCAGGGAACACTTTAAGCCAGAGACTCGGGAGAGAGCCGCCATTTCCTCTCTGGTGAGTTTCTAAGACCAGAGCAGCCAGCTTGGAGGAACAGGCCCCA
>NW_022196912.1:129180909-129212864 GCF_008632895.1 Mastomys coucha | reverse complement strand
TGCCAGGGCCAGAAAGTGGGAGAGGGCAGGGTGGCAGGCATGAGGAAGGGGGAGGCAACAGGGGTTTGTTTTTGTTGTTTTTGTTTGTTTCTTTGTCTTTTGTAGGGGAAACTGGGAATGGAGAAATTTACATGTAAATAAAGAAAATATCTTAAAAAAAATAAAATAATAATTGTCCTCAAAATATTAAAATTTCCCATATAGTAAAAAAAAAAAAAAGAAAGAAATATGGAGTTCACAAATGACAATTTGATAGCCATCAGAGTAACAGACTCTGGTAAGAGCTATCAATAGATACTAAAACAAACAGGTACAAGTGTGCTGAAAGGCAGGTCATCTATAGCTATGTTTCCTCAGAGAACTCATGGCTACAGAAAACGGAAAGCAGAAAGCTACCAGGATAGGCCATGAGCATCCAACTTATTCACCCACCAAATGACCCCCATATAACAAGGCTATCCTGAAAGGCCCTAGTACTTCCAAAGAAGTTCCTTCTGAAAGGAGACACTTGATCTGGCTGGATTGGCTCATGGAAAAAAAAAAAGAATACAAAAAGAGCCACCCACACCTACACCCCTTCAGTGCTGTGACAAGCACAGGGAGGCAGAGCTGTTTCCTAGAATCCCAGATTAAAGAGCACTTAAGAGATGTGACAGCTATTGGCAGAGTCGTTAACTGGGCTAGGTCCTGGATCATGAAAAGCACGAATATAAAGGATATTATTGTGCCAACTATTCAAACATAAATATGTACTGTAAATAGTGCTTAAAATTTCATGTCTTGAGGATCTTTATGTAGTTATATTCAATGGAATTTCAATCATTTATAAAGAAAAATGAAATTTGAAGGAAAATTAATAGCTCTACAGAGTACTGCATTAGCTAAGGTGACCCAGATTCATGAAAAATTTGCCTGTACTTTTTCATATGCAGAGCCCAAGTCTAATACTTCCATATACTATGTCCATATGAAAGTGGGTATGAAAGTGGGTATAGGTTATTCAACTTCATAAAAGACCACAAAGGGCAAGAAGTGGTGCTGGGGTAAGGGAGAGCATGAGAAAAGTACATACATGACATACAAGCAGAGAGGAAGCTACTGTACAGAAGCATATGGGAGGGGGCAGGAGACAGGAACGAGTGTGGAGAAAATCAAAACAACAACAACAACAGCAATCTAACGTGGAAAGTATCATAAGGAAACCTAATGGCAAGGTTAAGTTTCAAGGATGTACAGGGCTGTGGAAATAGCTCAAATGGTTAAGTCAGCATGGAAGATCCACCTTTGGATCCCCAGAACTCCTTTAAAAACCTGAGCATGGCAAGCTGACTCTATAATTCCTGCTCTTGGAGATAGGTGACAAGAGATAAAAGGATCTTTATCTAGAAGCCCTTGGGCCACCTACAAGAGCTTCCATGGCAAAGTTCCAGACTGAGATATCCTGTCTCAAACAAAAGATAGAAGGCATCCAAAGACCTACACCTGAGACCGTTGTCTGGCCTCCACATGTGCACATGTTAAATAAACATACACACAAGTTCAAGCGCACATAAGAATTAGCAGTGTACTTAGTGGTTACCAATTACTGTATTCTTTATCCTAGAATCATTCTTTGTTTTGGAATCATTTAAGACAGTTAGTTATAGGCATGTGATTCCATCATGGTGTATTTTTCTAAAACAAAGATATTTTCTTTAACAACAAAAAAATCATTAGCTCCACAGCTCTCTGGACCACAGCTCCCTACCCAAGCCCACTGTACTGCACTCTTAAGCACTCATGTTCCACATGCCTCTCAAGCTAGTTTGCCTTTTTCTTCTCTTTCCTGCTCTAGTGTTCTAGTGTTCTTTCCCCTTCCCCACAAGAATGGCAGGGACTGTGTAAGCTGGCCATCTACTTCTAACTATAAACTCCCAATCTTTCTCCAGGGAAAGCATTATACTTACTGTATGTGATGATTTGTATATGCTCAGCCCAGGGAGTGGCACTATTAGAAAGTGTGGCCCTGTTAGAGTAGGTGTTGGTATGGGCTATAAGACCCTCATCCTAGCTGCCTGGAAATCAGTATTCTGCTAGCAGCCTTCAGATGAAAATGTAGAACTCTTAGGTCCCTCCTGCACCATGTCTGCCTGGATGATGCCATGTTACTGCCATGATACTGAACTGAACCTCTGAACCTGTAAGACAACCCCAATTAAGTGTTGTCCTCATAAGAGTTGCCTTGGTCATAGTGTCTGTTCACAGCAGTAAAACCCTAACTAAGACACCACAGCACTTGTTTTTAGTGACTTAATGTGTATCACTGTATTCTATTAGCGTCCTATCTTTAATGTGTCAAAGGCAAAATGTTTTAGAACTGTACCTCTAGGTCTATTTTCTCCAATAACCTTTGTTGATTATTTACTTTAGACAGTCTTTCTTTTTAGCCCGGACTGACCACAAACCCAACAAGCCTCAATTCATGATTCTTCTGCCTCAGCATTCTGAGTGCTATAATTGCTGGTATAGACAATCATACCCACCATTCTGCAAGGTGGTGGTTGTTAGCAATGCACACGTCAGAACTCAGTGATTCACTAAGCTGGAGAGACTCACCCAACAGGCCTCAAACTAATGTGCACCTTTTCCTTAGCTCCTATCAGGTTAAAGTACTGAAACTGCCATATAGAAAATGGCATTTCATAGCATCCAACTTGATGAAACTAAGCAACTTACAGTTCTAATACAGACACATATACTTATATTGTTTTTACAAGCTTCATGGTGACTGGTTACATTAAGCTATTAAGTATAAACAAAGCTTACTAAAAAAGACTAATAAATATTTCACCAAGATACCTGCTAGCTGACAAGCAATACCACAGAGACTCAACATTAACAGGCTGCTAGTATGAAGGGACTTCAAAAAGATGCATCCTTAGTAGGCCACTAATGTGCCCTTGAATTACTACATTTGTCTTTCCATTTGTGTGTGTATACAGCTGTGCACTTGTATGAAGACCAAAGTTGATGCTGGATGTCAGGATCTCCACTGAACTTAGAGCTTACTGACTAGATAGACTACTGTCTATCAAGTTCTAGAAACACTCCTGTCTCCACCTCCCAGTGCTGAGATTATAGGTATGCCAATGGGACCTGGCCTTTTACAAAGGTGATTTTCATGCTTGAGTGGCAAGCATTTTATAAAATGACTCATTTCCCCAGCTCTCTGCTTGTCTTTTAATATTATTAACTTACTTTATTACCAGCTCAGATCATTTTAGTTTTAGTTAAACTGTGGCACATGACTCACAACAGCCTTTGGGCATTAAATACAGATGAATTACATTTCTTTTTTTTTTTTTTTAAGATTTATTTATTATTTTTGAATAAGTACACTGTAGAGGAGGGCATCAGATCTCATTACAGATGGTTGTGAGCCACCATGTGGTTGCTGGCATTTGAACTCTGGACCTTCGGAAGAGCAGTCGGTGCTCTTACCCGCTGAGCCATCTCACCAGCCCGATGAATTACATTTCTAACACAAACCACCAAGACACACTTCCAATAAAGTAGACAGTTACATAGTTATAAATTATATTTTGCTCCTACAGACACCACTATGGTATGACCTGAGACAAGATCATGTTGTAAGATCATTTGTCTTATGAAGAAAAGTAGTTTTATAAATGTTACCAGCAATAAATTCATGATTAGACCCTCCCCTAATCTTGTGCTTTTTTATTTTCACTGAATAATCTTAATCAAAATAGGTCAGGCATGTGACTCAGGTCTCTTGCTCAAAGGGCCAACTGTCACAGTACTAGTGCAGAGCTCCACTCTACTCCATTCTAGTTCCTTCCTGAACCATGCACTCACACACACTCCCAGAACAGAACCCCCCACCTACAGCTAATGACACCTTCTTTCTCTTGCCTAGACTGCTCTGACCTTCAAATACACTGTCAATCTGTCTCATGGCCACCGCCCTGGATAGACCATATTGACAGTCATCTTTTCCTCACACCTAGGCTGTTCCCTCACCATTATATCCAACCAAACTACACCGCTATCCCTGCAGTTGAAGGCTTCCAACTTCCACCTAAAGCCAGTTCCAGTGATAAGCAGGACTACACTCTCCACCTACCTGACTTGGTCCCTCAACCTGCTCTGCACATGCAGGCAAACAAGCATTCCCAGAGGCAAATCTTTCTTCCATCTTCTCATTGTCTTCTGTTCTGATTTCCCCTCCACCCTGGCTCCTGTCTACATGCTGGCCATTCTCTACCTACTGGACAAACTCTGAACTTCCTACAAGTTCTAAGGTCATCTGGATGAGAAATCTCTACAGACTCTGGTATTTGAACAGTTTGGTTCCCAGCTGGTGGCACTACTTGGGGAGATTTTAAGTGCTACAGCCTTGATGTTCTTTATGCACATGCTTGCAGTTGATAATGTGAGCTCTCAGCCTCCTGTTCACACTGGCATGCCTCCCCATCATGACCGGCTCAGTCCTCTGGAACCATAAGCCAAAAATAAGGCCTTTTTGTAAGTTGCTTTTGATCACGGTGTTTTATCACAGCAACAGAAAAGTAACTCAGCTTCCCATCTTCCCTGCTTTTTCCATTGCATCCATCACTGCACTCTGGACCTGCCAAAACTCTTCAGGTTAAAACACTGCTAGACTTCTCCAGGCCTTCAGGAGCCCCTTAAGCTCCATGGGCTCTTTGGATAACTTCTCTTTATCTTCTACTTTTTAACTTAGCCCCAATGTGGGTCCATTTAATTCTAAAGAATTTACCTAGCTTTTTAAAAATAAACATTTACTGAGAGAACTGTATTTTACTCAGTGACACGATTTTAGAATATTACTTATATCCAGAGTCAAAACTACAATAAAAGTAAAACACATAACTTACATCCAGTTGAAGAAACTGCAGAAACTCTTCAACCGACTGCTTAGATACTGCTTGGATGAATGCCTCTCGTTTTTCCATGGTGGATGTGACTGTTCTAAGGCAGACTGCCTTATAACCCTATTAAGATACAATCAGACCAAAATGTAAATGTGCAAAATTTCCCATAAGTTTTAATTTAATTGCAAACACTCAAGAAATTTTATAACACCATGATACAAAACTGCGATAATCTGAAAAGAAAAAAATCTGATCATGTTATAAACAAAATATCTATATTATCACCAATTATCAATGAAACTACAATGAAAGGAAGCAGAAATTAAAACTACTTCAGGAATCTTACTTTCTCTTCCTTTTAGCCTTTTGGATGCTAGCTTGGGAAGATCTGACTTATGCAATAGGGTCAGGTTGATCTCCACAGCTGAATTCTGCAGACTCCATTTCTAAACTCCCATTCCTCCAAGAAGATCCCACCCAATAATCCTTTCTTGTTTTTCAAGTGAGAGACTTGGAAGGAAAACCACAAAAACAGCCCTGAGGTCACCTGGGAGCTTGTTACACAAGTGCATCTGTGCGCCACTTCAGCATCCTCCCCTCCTCTGCACACCTACAGGATAATGAGAGCTCAGGGGACCCTGCTTGTTCTCCTTCCTACATGTGATCTCCCAGGAAATCCTATTTTACCTTTACACCTAGGGCTACCATGCCATACTCAAAACAAAAACCTAACAATACAGTTACAACAAATATTTGCAACAGGTCTTCTCATTTTAAGAATAAATTTGAAAATCCCCTACTTTTAGAAATACAGCAATATGGAGAATTATTGGCATTAACTATGGAGAGTGTGAATCACAATAAATATATATTCCTATTCTAAATTGAATAAAGATAGAAAATAACCTTAATTTGACAACTCCTTACATTAGTAAATCTTAAATATAGCCACTTCATTTTCCAATTTAAATGGCTGAATTGTGAACCATAACTTTTTTGTGATGAATAAAATGGAGGGAAAGGCAGGTGACCAGTATCAACACTTTGTTAATTGTGGTCACTTTGTTTACTTAAGTATACACGCATTTGGCAACTCAGTATGTCATATAATGTCTACATATGCTAGACTTACAAACTGTGACTCCATATCTTGATTTGTCTCTTTCATTAGTTCACAACTAAGATGCTCCCTAGATCAGTCCTAGGTATAGGTTCGGGTAACCTCTCCCTATGTCGGTCCAAGAATAAATCCAGCGTCTTTCACTATGTCAGGCCCCAGTCAACACTGATGTCCTCCCTAGTCAGCTCCCCAGCTCCGTGCCAGGATCGTCCACGTCATTCTCTGGTCAGAGCTGGGTTCTCCCTAGTCCACCGGGTGCATGTCTTTGGTACTACGTACTCACCCCGGCTCCTTGTCAGCGTCCCCGGTCCTCCCTAGTCTGAGAGCCGACTCCCTAGTGTGCGCAGGTCGTTTTCTAGGGCCCTCTTCCGGGATCGTCCTAGTCTGAGGTTCTACCTAGTGAACCCGGGTTCAAGGCTGAGATCCTCCCTGGCGATCCCCGCGTCTCAGTCTAGGATCCTTCCTAGTCAGCCGGGGTCCCGCGCTGCCCTCTCGCAGCACCTCCCACTCCACAAGCGCCCGACATCGATGGCGGCCGCGGACAAGAGACCCGCGACGGTGTCCGTCGCCCAGCCGCGGTCGCCCGCCGCCCCGCGGCCCGCCGCCCGGCCCTACTCACATCCCACATGACTCACCGCGCAGCGCTCACCTCACCACAGACCCATAGTTTCCCGCGCTCGGACCAGATTCAAACACACCCGCGTATACCCCAGACGCGCCCGCCCTCCACCCCGTCACCAGTCGCTGCTCTCACGAGAGGTGACGCTTCCGGGCCACGCCCACACCCGACAGCTCTGTGGCCAGGCTCCGCCCCCAAGGCCCAAGCACCGCCTCCTGGGCAGGATTCAGAGCCTCCGGCGGGAGTCTCTCTGGCGCGCACACTTGACGCGCACGCGGAGAGCTGCTGGCCAGCGTTTCCCGCCCTCCGCCCACACACAGCCACCTTCAGTGGGAGCGCTGCGGTTGCTTCTGTGTTTCTTGCCCGCTGCTCGGTGAGAGCTCGCTCAGCAGACAGAGGAGGGAGAGCAAGGAGAGACAAGGAGTAGACCGGAAGAGAGGAAGGGAGGAGATGGTACTAGGGGAGAGAGGGGACACTGAGGAGAAAACGGGGAGGCAGGAGGAGGAGAGGGGAGAGAAGCTAAAGAGGCTGAATGGAAAGGGAAGGACCAGTGGAGAGGAGGAAGTCTGGGTGTGGTGGCAAGAGGTAGCCAGAGGAGGCAGAGGACGAAGGAGTGTGATGCCGAAGCACCCCAAGGAAGAGGCGGGGCCTTCATCACAGAAGGCGCCAAGGGTGTCTTGAGCTTAGAGTTCCCAACTTCAGAAATGAAGAAAAAATAAATGTGTGTTGTTTATAAGTCACCCATCTCTGGAGCTTTCTTATAGCATAAAACAGATGGAGATGGAGGGTGGGTGGGGGGAGAGCCATCTGAGGAAGATGGCAGCCCCACCTGTCCTTTCCAGGATTCAACAGGAGATGATGCTTAGCCCCATTGCCGGGACTGGGCAGCCCTCCGTAGCTAGAAAACAGACTGGTCCTATGCCGGAGTTCACTCATGGCCTTTCCTGTTTGTGGTTTTCTGCACGTAGAAACCATAGCCAGCCCTCCAACCCACATTTCTCTCCCCAGCTTCTGACCTCCTTCAACCTCCCTGCTAGCCACTCTCTCCCTCAGCCAACCCCCATTCCCTGTCAGCTTTCCTCCAAATGAAGTCACTATTATCACTTCTTGGAAAGCCCCTTCAGAAATGTTTCCTGAACTGCATGCTCAAAAATGTCTAGAATGAGTTCTGTTGTCTGGATTGAGTTCAAAAGGATTTAGATGTTACCCCAGTGGAAGCCAGCCTACCCAACATAAGACAAGATGTCTGTTGACTATAAAAGAAAAGGCAGCCATAAACTTGTATTTAACTTGATATATAGCAAAAGTATAGTCTCAACGGTATAAAATGATAGTGGGGAGAGGGTACAGGTCAGTTAGGAAATTTGAGGTAATTAGCAGAGCCACAGAGTCAGGTCAACTCACCCACGGTAAACTACCATTTGTACCATTACCTGCTTCTTCATACAGGAGCTCCTTAATCTCTGACCACCTCCTTTTCTCCACAGTCCCTCGTTTCCCTGTGGCCCCTTGAATTTGGACTCCCTGCCTCACCACTCTCACGGTTTCAGCTACAAAGTGTGAACAACCAGCCTCAAGCTGGACTTCCACGTGGATTTGCCATGCACTGTACTGAGTTTCCTGCCATTCTCCTTGTGGTTTGACTCTTGTCCAAAAGAAATCACAGTTTCCTCTGCCTTGCTCCCCCTCTTCACTCATTTTCCCATTCCTGACTGGTATGCTTCCTGTTAGGAAATGGATAATGAGTTTAGCAGTAAGTTCTGAAAACTCATAGCTAGGCACCTAGACAGGCCAGTAACAACTGGGCTTCCCTGGTTTGCCATGTATTCAAAAAACAAAATAACAGAAATAAAACAAAACAAACAAAATGCAAACAACCCAGTGAGAACTGAGCTGGTGATGTAGTTCAGTTGGCAGAACAAACACTCTGGGGTGGAGCAAAGAGGAACAGAAAGTGAGGTCATTATTGGTTACACTGTTTAAGGCCTGCCTGGGATAAGTGAAATCTTTTCTCAAAAAAACATAAATGAGGGGGCTGGAGAGATGTCTCAGCAGGTAAGAGCACTGACTGTTCTTCTGAAGTTCATGAGTTCAAATCCCAGCAACCACATGGTAATCCTCAAATCCTCACAACCATCCGTAATGAGATCTGACTCCCTCTTCTGGTGTGTCTGAGGACAGCTACAGTATACTTACATATAATAATAAATAAATCTTTAAAAAAATAAACGAGAGCAACCATATCTTATCATCCTTTAATGTTGTGGGCTAACCAACAGAGAAGACTGCTCAGACAGCCAATATCTTTATTATTCTATTATTTTCTATATATTCTACTAAATAGAACATCTCTTTATTAGCCAGCCAGGGACTACACAAGGTGTTCAGGATCCTGCCATAGCCCCAAGTCTTTCTCAGAGTGAGCTTTCAAGCACAAAACCCATGTCCTGAGTTGACACACTCAGTTAGCAAGGACAGTTAGCTGGAAGTGGAACTACTGAAGCCAAAAGGCAAGGGTAGTAGACGTGGAGACTCCCAGAACTATGGACTTCAATGGATTAGGCCTTTATTTTAGTTTTGGCAGGTAGTTCTGTCTACATGCTGTGTTTTACAGCCTGAATGGTACATCTATCATGGAGTCAGTTGGGCTAAGGACAGAATTTTTAGATAGGAAATATTCTTCTGATGGTTTAAGACACCACAATTTTGCTGTCTATCTGTTAAGTCTAAGCATATCTCATCTATCTGTTAGGTCTAAGCATATCTCGTCATCAGAAAACGTGATGGTGGCTTTCAGTTTATGCAAAAGGTCTTGTTCCAATCAGTCCTCTGTTAAACATCTTTTGAGCTATCTCAAGCAACTGGGACCTACCTACTTATACCTTTAACTTTTTTTTTTTTTTTTTTGGTTTTTCGAGACAAGGTTTCTCTGTATAGCCCTGGCTGTCCTGGAACTCACTCTGTAGACCAGGCTGGCCTCGAACTCAGAAATCCACCTGCCTCTGCCTCCCAAGTGCTGGGATTAAAGGCGTGCGCCACCACCGCCCGGCTACCTTTAACTTTTATAACTTTCTTCTAATATCTGGGGTTGACTAAATGACAAAAACCCTTTTACCAGCAGTCTTTAATTTCTTTTTAAAACAAAACAAAACAAAGTGAATGAAGACTGTCTAAAATCTCTTTGGTCAGTGTTGGACAGAAGGGAATATAGGTTCTGTCTAAAAGAACCCTGCCTGGCCCAGGGGTAGTTTTTCTACTGTTTTTCAGAGAATGATGAGTTTTGAGTTTCCCAATTATGTGACTCATTGGATAAAAAGAAGACATAAATCATAAAAGAAAAAGTAGAACTTTCTCTTTTCCTTTGGGTTCAGCCCCAGCACAGGGGAACTTTTCCCCTTCCTGAGGCTGCTTAAAGCAGGCACAGAGTGGAGCAGAGCTAAGGCTCTCCTGGGAAACTATTTTCCCCTCCCTTTGTGCATTCCACTTTGATGGCAGGGGACCCTGAATGAGAAGCCCAGACCCTCCCCAGCTGCACACAGCCCTGACTTTGATCAGCAGTCAATCAACAGGAAGGGGTATAGGTCTTAAGCCAGGTAATTCACCAGAGAAAGCCATTGTCCAATACAGGGAAACAGAACTGACAGAAACACAAACACACAGAGAGAGAGAGAGAGAGAGAGAGAGAGGGGGGGGGAGGGAGGGAGAGGGAGTGAGAGAGGTGGGTGGCCACCGCACACTCATACACCTAAAAAGACAGAAGGATCCAGTGACATCTCACATAGACCCAGGACACTGGATCAGCAGCTATGTCTGACCTCTCCTATGTGTCCAAACAGAAGGCTTACTTCCAGAGGTGACAGATCAAGAGACTTTCTAATTTGTTTCCTTTTGGTGTGGAGGTATCGGATCCCTCTGAACCATCAGACAGCAATTGATCAAAGGGAGTTCTGGGAACCTGAGACATGTCCGGTTGTGCACCCCCCTACAAGTTCCCTGACCACTGCACTCTTCTATGCTCTGAGGTCTCTGAGACCCTGGTGTCTCAAAGTCTGTTTTCTAGGATCGTGCTGGGGCCTCCAGAAATGTTGTGGGGTATCCACCAGAGAAGACTTCTCGGACATGGTTTAAGCCAATAAAAAGTCTTTATCATCCAGCCAGGAACTACACTTGATGTTTAGAATCCCAGTGTAGCTCCAAGACTTTTTCAGAGTGAGCTTCTAAAACACACACACACACACACACACACACACACAGACACACACATACACACATACACACTCACATACACACACACAGACACACACACACAAACACACATACATATATATACACACACACATGTACACATACACACATACACACTCACACACAGACACACACTCACACACACACACAATGTTAACTGTGTTAACATACTTCAGTTAACAAGAACACTTAGCCAGAAGCATAACCAGAGAAGCCAAACAGCAAGGTTAGTACATTTGGAGATTTTCCCGGATCTATGGACTTTGTTGGATGAAGTCTTCGTTTTCGTTTTGGTGGTGTTGTCTACATGCTGAGTTTTACAGTGTGAATGGTGCTTCCATCATGAAGTCCATTATGCTAAGGTCTCAGGACCTACTGTAGTGTGGGGTCCTCTTACACTTAAAAGGCCTATACCTTTATACCTCTATATCAGTGAAGAATTGAGAACACGCCAGGGGCAGGGCAGCATGAAACTGGCGGTGGCCATATATACACACACCCTGCTCATGCAGCCTGCTCCGCTAGGAGAGTGCCTCTCCTCCTGCATAACCCACTGGCAAGCTACAGCTCTACATCTATGGGAAGAAATGCTTAGCACCCAGTTTACACTCTTCTACTACCTGTGAGTATTTGTCCTCTCTTTTCTCCTCTCCCCCACTAGATTCTAGAAGCCAGGCATGCAGTCATTCACTCACCACAACTCAAGGCCCAGCACACTCTAGATTGTAGATCAGTCTTCTGAAAGAATGAATGATGTCACCTCTGTTCTTAAAAACCTTACAATGTGACTAATGAGAAAGGGCAGAGCTAGAATTGGACCTCATGGCAAGTACTTATAAAACAAACTGAAATAGTTAAAATTGACTAAAATAATACCTTTCAATGATGGCAATACCTTTAATAATGGACTAATTGTGAAGGGCAAAGCCCGGATATTTCTTTTGAATTGCATGGGTTAGGCAATTACCTGACTCAGATTCAAAAGGTGTAAGGCAATCTGGCTCTAGGACTCATAGCAGTTCTTTCCAAAGGACACCAATGCTAACAGTTCCTTAAAAACTCACCCAGAAATATAGTCTATCATACAAAGTTTGTCACACAAAAGCATGTGTGGTAACTTATGACTAATTCTAGTATTCAGAAGCTGAGGCAGGAATGTGGCTAGTTTCAACTGAGCCTCAGCTACATACAAGGAGCTTTTTTTTTTTTAAGAAAGAAAAAAAGAAAGGAAGGAAGGAAGGGAGAGAGAGAGAGAGAGAGAGAGAGAGAGAGAGAGAGAGAGAGAGAGAGAGAAAAGTATGTAAAATTTACAATTTTATCATAATTGTATCTGGAAATGAGCTAAAACAATAAACTTGTAATAGCTAGGAACCAACAGAGTCCTGACCAAAGTGAGTTCTTCAAGCCATTCTGGATGAAATCTTGCAGTGTGGATGGCTATGAAGGTTTCCTGCCCTCTGTGAGAATCCAGAACTGCACAGGACCCAGCCACCAATTAGCCATCGATTCTGCAAAAGACTCATGACTCCAAGCTAATTAGAAAGTGACCGGAGAAATATTTCTTTCCCTTTGGTGGTTTCTAAGAGTAAATTAGATCTCAGGAAGCACAGATATGGATAACATATTCTCAGAGTACAAGAATTAAAGAAAAAGCAGAACAGAAAACTTTAGGCAGGCCCTTTAGCTGGGCTCAACACTCTGCAGTTCCTTTGCTGACCTAAGAAGACAAGCCATGCTCTGCGACTCCCTTGAGATGGAAGGGCTGAACTGTGGGAAATCCTTGGAAAAGGAACAGAAATGAGAAGGCTGAGTCTCCAGGACTGGCTGCCCACTTCTCAGGTAAGAGGAACTGGGAGTGGGGGGAGAGCTGAATGATGAGATTCTAATGTGGCCACAAAAATAAATCCTACCCTGCTTGTAATTCCCCTTATATTCTTGACCTTTCCTAAGGACAAAATAATGAGGAAAGATGAGCCTGAATCCACTCAAGTTCTCCCAGGGTGTCTTGTGGAGATCACTACAAAGCTGAGGCATAGTTTTAGCCATGGCATAAATCTAGGACAGCCTAAGGAAAACATTAACTCATCACTGTAGAATTGCTGAGAACATATGAATTGCTTATGAAAATTCTGATCCCAGATTTTGTCCTGACTAAGACCACTAGGAGTCTGCAAAATAGCTTGGCAAGTAAAGGCATTTGCCACCAAGCTTGATAGCCTAAGCTCCTGCTTGCTTGTCCCACCACCCTCTGAGTCTGACAGTCTTCACGCTGGTGCTGCAGCCACTGGCTTCTTAAAGGGACTGGGTTAGCAGTCTTCATCATCAGTCTTCTTCCTTGCCAGAAACACACATGGTATAGTCCATGTGGGGAGAACACTTTGCTGTTATTAGGACAACTTAATCTTTTTCACCTGCACTGTGCTATCATTTATGGCATCAGTGAACTGTCCAGAGTTAAAGCATTCTCGAGGCTCACAAGCACTGAATTTGTCTTTTTATCAGTATCCCCCATTAGAACTATGCCTTGACACAAATTTTGAGATAACTACTTATAAGAGACCATCAGAGTGCTAAAGATATAGGTCAGTTGGAGTGTTTGCTGAGAATGAATGAAGCCCTGGATACTTTGATACTAGGGATTGCCCAGTATCAAACTGGAAGTGATTGGGCATGCCTATAATTACAGCAGGAGAATTAGAAGCTGAAGATCAGTTTCAGCTACATAGTTTTCTGCCAGCCTGGATATATGAGACCTTGTCTTTTAAAAAATAGTGAACCAGCACTTTCTTTTCAATGTTTTTTCCTTCCTGAGTGTTTCAGCAGCCTAAAAACCCTTATTACATGCCAGACTAAATCGTTCAGAGCCACCACTGCCTCTCCTAGTGCATAAGGATTAGACCCTACCATAGAAGCCAACAAAGCCACAAAACCTTCCAGTCTTGGATTCTTCCTAAATTAACATCTCTCAGTCCTTCTATGAAGACAGACCTACCCATTCCAGTGCACTGAGTATCAAATATGGTCTCTATCCTGCCCAATTTCCACAAAAATGCCTGTTTTTCCCCTGTTGTCTTCTGGTATCTGATATTCGTGAGGACCACAAATAGTGCTACCAACCGTCACTAATGTTTGTACGAACCAGTTCATCCAAGACTGATTCATCTTGTAGTACTTCATGTGATGGAGCCTTTGTCTCTAGGAGGAACCCGTGCTTATATCACTGAACTTCTCTATCCACAGAACTCAGGCTGATCCTATCTGAAGCTTTTTACAGAAGGATGGGCAGAATATCCAAAGGCTGACTGCTGACCCTTGTGAGCATGAGATATCCCACATACAGCCTCATGAGCTAGGCTGTGGGAGCACTATCATTTCCTATCTAAAAGCCTTGCTCCAATTCAAGCAGTTCAGAGGCAGCATACTCCCAGGTTATCAGTTTCTATCATCAAATCCCTTATCTATGTACTGGATCATGAATTTTTACTTCTTCTATATTAAAGACTGGAGATGAGAAATATCTTTAATAGTTCTTCATTTTCTCCCTTCTGTACTGTCCAATTCTTCCCACAGGTGTCAAGATTATACAGATCACAGAAAGGGCTCTTTAGAACAGATTCAATTTCTATGCTCTTCCCTTTATGCCCCAGCTATCTTCAGAAATGGTAAACCCTTTCATCCTCTGTTTTCCCCACATTTTGTCCCATGTTAAAAGTTATTGTGAAGGATAGCACTAAATGACTTTTCCCAGCTGCCATCCCTTCCTTACAGAGGCAAGCTCTCTCTGAGCAGAGAGCAAAGCATTAGTTGCATGTCTTTTTGCTCACAGCAAAGGCCATGCAGCAAACACCATGGTCTGCTTACCTCTGTCCCATATGTGCTACTTTCAGGGTTGCAACATAATTTCTAGTTCATTATCCATTTGGGGAGCATCCTGTACTCAAATGGCAGGTCCCATTCATCAAGCAGGTTCATTACTCCATATACAGAAGATGATGACCACCCTGGGATTCCTTCCATGGGTGCTCAACCTTCAGACAGCTTAGCCTCGGGTGCATAGCTTATTGAAGCAGACATGTAATTATTCCCCCAAGACTCATGTTTGGCTCTGAAAGCCCAGTTTGGGTGCCAAGACTTGTGTGAGAGTTTTCCTGGGAGCCTATTTCTATTCACCCTAGATACAAAGAGGAATAACAGATCAGACAAATTCTCCCATTCAAGTAAGTGTGAGAACCCAATGAGTTCAACAAGGTTGCTTCCAGGAGCCTGGGTAAGAAGCTACGTACACGTAGGCAGCCACATCCCAGGTGATGATTTGGACAAGTCTCACTACTAGAGTACAAGGCCACTGAAGAATCTCCTCCTCCAAGACACTGCTGTTACTTATGCACCCTCAGGGAGGAGAGAAGCTTTGTGAGTCTTTCCCTTCCCTCCATATGGGATCCCCATGAGGACAAACACAGCTGCTCTGATTCACGATAGCAACAATCATACCCTGCATGAAGGAAACAGGCACACAAAAGAAGCTTACTGCTTTAAAGCAGAGCAGCTTACACATGTTGCAGATATTTTCTTTCTTTAAAAATATTTTTACTTATGTTCATTGCCTGCATGTAGCTCTGTGTAAGGGTGACTGGATCTCCTGGAACTGGAGTTACAAACAGGTGTGAGCAGCTATGTGGGTACTGGAATTAGACCTAGGTCCTTTGGGAGAATAGTCAGTGCTCTTAACTACTGAGCCATCTCTCCAGCCCTAACTTGGCAGATGTCTTATTCCTTGGCTTTTTGGAAGCCTTGAGCAGCAGCAAGAGATGGTAATAGTATTACAGCTTTCTTAGATGTAGGCCTTGAGTTCTATAACCTTTATCCTTCAGCACAGAGTTCAACTTGTCAGTATCCAGTGTGTTCTGTCTACTTCCCTCACCCCTCCCTGTCCTTGGTCCTGGCTGTTCTCTGGAAGTTCCGTTGCCCCTCATTGCTACTGCCAGGTACAGTGACTGCCACTGTCACTGCTGCCCAGTAGCAGCATTTTTGCCTTTGTGAGAAAGGGAAAGCAAGGCGCCAGCAGTGACAGCTGTCATGAGATCTAACCCGCAAGGCATTTGGTAGCTGTAACACTAGCAACACTAGGCAGCTGTCACTAGATCACCCTGTTCTGCTAATGGTGAAGATCCAAGGAAAGCGCACTGCAGAGAAGCCTTCGCATTGGCCCAAGGTCGCAACACCAGCTACAGATACTCAAAAACCGAACCAGCAGCCTGGTTAACGGTGAGCAGTATTTGACTTCTATCCTACCCACAGCTTCCAGGAGGAGGTAGGACCCTCTGATCTCAAGTAACAGAAAGTGATCTTAGAAAATGTGCAATGGAGAACCTTGAAAATTGTATTGCTGATGCTCCAATGTCATCTGAAACTACAATGGGGAACGGCACTGGCTGGTGAGGTGTTATCCCAGCATCCCTCCAATGCATACTTGATACAAGCCTTTCAAGTCTACCACGTGACTAAATAAAGGCAAGCAATCCAAATGCCTATCAACAGGCAAATGCACACAAAGAAGTATTCTGTTTATTCAGTGGAACGGTATTCAGCCACAACACAATGACATGCTGACCAAGGGATGACCTTGAAGCATTGTGCTGGGTGAAAGAAGCCAGACACTAATAGCCATAGTGAGTGGTGCCCTTATATGAAAGATCTGGTTATTCTCAAATCTGCAGAAACAGGAAGCAGATTAGGACTTGCTGAGGTGGAAGACAGTACATAGAGAATGCTAATAGAGATGAACTTTGGAGTAATGAACATCATCAGAAGTGAGCAGTAATGGACACATCATTTACATACTTTACAAGGGAAGCTTTCATGGTTGAAACCATATCTCAGAAATGATGTAAGCATGCACATTAATACAGATGCTCAGAGTGGGGTTCAGAACACAATTTCTCTGAGCTGGCATTAGAAGCTTCTCCTCATCCAACCGGGAGATAGCTATGAGCACAACATTAAGATAATTTACACCAGTTGAGGCTTGCACCTGAAGCTGCTACCCCTACACTACAGAGTCACCTGCAGAAGTCTTCCTAGAAGAAGTGTGATATTAAAGACTCTAGGCAGGAGCTGAAAACAAAGTCCTCAAAAAGACAAACAAATCTGGGCCTGCCCAAACCAGTCAAGTCCATACCTGGGCAGGGGGCTGCACAGAACACTTTCAAGTTCTTGAATCAATGCTATCAAGTACTCTAGGCAAAGATTAGAATACTGAGAGGGGCCCATTGGGTAACAAGAAGAGCTGACAAGCAAAGAGACACGGGCTAGACATATCACTACCAAATCCAGAGGCCAAGGAGACCAGAGTTTACAAGAGGAAGAGTTTGTCCACTCTGTCATGGTAAACTCTTTCAAGTGTGCTAAGAACAAATATGACATAAACAGATTATTTCTGGAGGTAGAGTCTCATGTAGCCCGGGCTAGACATAAACTCACTATGTGGCCTTGAATTCCTGATTCTCATCCCTCAGCCTTCCAAGGACTGAAATTGTAGACATGTACCAATCTTCCCAGCCCTATTTTCATCTCCTACACACCCTGGGGCTTGTGAGACACTGACTGGCTGAGTAGGAGGGACCCAGTGGAAGCAGAAGAGAGTCAGGGCTGATTAGAACCATCTCAAAATCACAGCCAAGCACCTTTGCAGGCCTCTGGTTGCTCAAGACCAGCCATCTTTTACAGAAAAGATTTTGTAATGCACAACTTTAGAAATACAGAAAATTCTGAACACCTCACAATGAATTCTGTGTGCTTATAACACACATAAATGGCAAATCTCATATATGTATATTAGTCAGGGTTTTCCAGAGTAAAATAACTTACTGAATTAATATATAATAATACATATAACATAAAATCATATATATATATATATGTATATGTATATATATATATAGATATATATGATTTAATAGAGTCGCTTATAGGCTTGTAAGCTAGTCCAGATAGTTCAACAATGGCTGTCTACCTAAGGAAGGATCAAGAATTCAGTAGTTCAGTCCACAAATCTGGATGTCTCAGCTGGTCTTCAGTATGTGCCAGAATTCCAAAAAAATAATGCCAGTGAAGGAATGGACTTGCTAGTGAGAATAAGATAGAGTAGACATGACCTTTATACAGACTCCTAGCAGAAGGTATGGCCCCCACTAAAGATGAATCTTTCCACCTCAAAAAAAAGTTCTCAATTAAGCCAGATGGTGGTAGAGGATACCTTTAATCCCAGAACTCAGGAGGCAGAGGCAGGTGGATCCCTGAGAGTTCAAGGCAAGCCTGTTCTGTACAGTGAGTTCCAGGACAGCCAGGAGTACTCATGTCTCATGACAGAAACCATGTCTTGCCCCACCTAGGGATCCATCCCATCTGCAGACACCAAACCCAGACACTATTGCTGATGCCAAGAAGCACTTGCCAACAGGAGCCTGGTATGGCTGTACCCTGAGACGCTCTGCAGAGACTGACCAATACAGATGCCGAGATGCAGATGCTTGCAGCCAACCATCAGACTGAGCACAGGGACCCCGATGGAGGAGTTAAGGGAAGCACTAATGGAGTTGAAGGGGTTTGCAACCCCATAGGAAGAACAACAATATCAACCAACCAGATCCTCAGAGCTCCCAGGGACTAAACCACCAACCAAAGAGTACACATGGAGGGACCCACGGCTCCAGCTACATATGTAGCAGAGGATGGCCTTATTTGGCATCAGTGGGAGGGGAGGCCCATGGTCCTGTGGAGACTCAATGCCCCAACATAGGGGAATGCTAGGGCACCGAGGTGGGAGTGGGTGGGTGGGTGGGAGAGCACCTTCATAGGAGCAGGGGTGGAGGGGTTAGGGAGTTTGCAGAGGGGAAACCGAGAAAGGGGATAACATTTGAAATGTAAATAAAGAAAATAACCAAAAAAAAAAAAATCTTTAACAACAACAACAACAAAAAGTCTGGATTAAAGGTATATTTTCCCACTTCTTGATTAAAGCTGTTCCTTCCCAACTCAGATGATTTAAGGAAGAAAACAATCCTTCACAGTTGTGCCTAGCCATTTGGATTTTAGTTAATTCCTGATGTAGTCAAAATGACCACCAAGAATAGTCATCACTGCAGAGTCAGATATACCCACAATCATAGTTGGTCAGCTTGGGACAGCCTGCAGAGGCAGGAACCTAGTATAACTGTCCTCTGAGAAGCTCCACCCAACAGCCAATGGAAAGATGCAGAGACTCACACCCATTAGATGAAGCTTGGGAATCTTATGGAAGACCTGGGAGAAGAACTGAGGGACCCAAAGAGGACAGGGACTCCACAGGAAGGGTCAACTAACCTTGACCCTTGGGGGCTCCCAGAGACTGAACCGCCAACCAAAGATGGAGCACTGACTGGATCTAGCCTCCCCACTCCGCAGCACATATGTAGCAAATGAGCAGCTTGGTCTTCATGAGGGTTCCGTTGCCTGCATGCCTGTGGATTCTGCACCCATAAATGGACTGCCTTGTCTGGCTTCGGTGGGAGAGGATTCTCCTAGCCCCTCAGCAACTTGATGTGCAGGGTTGTGGGGAGGGTGTTGTGTTAGTGTAGTAGGGAGTGACACTCAGAGGGGGGCTTCCCCTTCTCAAAAGAGAAAGGGAAAGTGTAAGGAGGCAGAACTTGTATTAGGTGGGGACTGGGAGGACAGGAAGGGTTGATATTGGGTTGTAAAGTGAATAAATTTTAAAAAAATCATTATATGCCACATTTAAAAATGAATAGTTGAGTACCTGTTATGACTTTCAGAATACACAAAGGTTGATCTTTGGGCCACTACTATAATGAAAATATCTACTCACTTAAGCTCTAAGCACAATTATGATTTTGCTACATTTGGAATTTTATATTCCCACAGAATTTATGTTTGCTATAGCACATTTATATACTCTTGGAGTATGTTCTTATTTAAATATTATATATGTAAACAAATATGAAAAAATCCTAAAGCTGAAGTATGTTGCATTTCCCTTGAGGGAATGTAGATGTTTAATTAGCACCATATAGGAAACAAAGCATGGTTACCACCCAAGGGTCTCACGAATGTACTCATTTCCTCCTAACAGCAAAGAACTGCAATTCATGAAGACATATTTATTTACATCTAAATGTACTTATAAAAATGTGGAGATGTAAAATAAGATTGTTTATTATTATTTTATTTATTATTTTATTATTTATTACATTTAGTGTAAAATAAAATGTTTAATGTGTTAAAAAAGAGAAGGACAGCTATCATACGTCTACCCAACTTGACACACAATCATAGCTCCTTATGTTGTGATTCATTTCTAACTGAAAACAATAACCAGATATGACTATGTCTAACATGATATAACTACTCTTTGTATAACCACAAACACATTATAAGTTTAGAATAGGTAACAATGTCTTTTGAGGGACATTTATTGTTTAGTATCTCAAACTTAAATATTATAACCACTGATAATCTCTTAATTGATGTTATATGACAAGGAAATTGAGGGGAAAAATCAAAAATATTTTTACAAACACATTCTTAACAAAATATAACAGAAACACTCATATCAGTTATAATTCTCATATCTACAATTGGTCATGTAGCCTTAGCTGGTATATATGGACCTTAGTCTATTACCTATTCTGTATTTCTTCCACCCTCTGCAAGCACCTTAGCAAGTCTCAGCTCTTTTCCTAGAGGAGTGACCTATACTTCCATTCCTGATGAGTCTGTGCCCTTTGTCATCCTGCTTGGATTAGGCTGATGTAGCTTTTCATTGGCTTTAATCACAGGACATGGTAGAACCAAAAGACTCCCCAAAGGATCCTCTGCATTCCAGACATAATCTTTCATATCTCCAACTCCTTCTTGGTTAATCTGAGATAACCAACCCTCCTAAAACTGTAATTTCTTTCTTAGCTTATTGGCTTCAGGGCATCAGAAGCCCAAAAGAGTCAGAAGGAAGTCTGAGCTTCCAGTTCACTGGAACATTTGTTTTGGCTCCTGGCAGAAATGCTCCTACCTCTGGAAACAAAACTTCTAGACCAGAAGAATTTAAGGTTCCAGAAACAGGAAGCAAAAATTTTCCTAGTGAGTCACTAGGAGAGATAGTGAGTAGAACTCCTTTTTCACCCCTTGATTCCTGGACCTGTGAATCCTGTCTATGGGAGAAACCATACCATATGTTGGACCACTGATTCAAAGCTTATACAGCCTTCAGGAGAACCCTAGCACAGCACTCCAGACCGCTGCCACACACTTGGCATTGTATTGTATCTTCAAAAGACCATTCAGTCTTTCTGTCAAGGCAGCTGCTTCAGGATGTTAGGAAACTGGATTCCAGAACTGTGGGTTCACTGTTGTAATTCTCCGGCTGTGAAGTGAGTTACTTGGTCAGAAGCAATTCTGGGTGCAATTCCATGATGGTGGGCAAGGTATAGTGTAAGTCCACGGATAGTGATTTGGCAGATGCTTTATATATAGGAAAGGCAAATTCATATCCAGAATACTATCCACTCCAGTAAGAACAAAGCATTGTTCTTTCTATGGAGGAAGTGGTTTAATGTATTCAGCCTGCTACCAGGTTGCTGACTGGTCACCCTGGGGATTAATGCCATATCTGGGGTTCAGTGTTGGGTCTCAGTTGTTGACATCTCTGGCACTCAGCAGCAGCTGTAATCAGGTCAGACTTGCTTAATGGCAGTCCATACTGTTGATCCCATGCACATCCCTCATCTCTGTCACCAAGGCCACTTTGTTTATGGGTTTATTAGGCAATGACAGGGATGGTTGGCAAAATGGGAATGACTGTCCATAGAATAGGACAGCCATAGGTAGAGATTTATCTACACATTTCTTTCTCAGATGTCTTTCTCATCAAATTTCCAATCATGACCTTTCCAAGTCCCTGACCATCTAGCCAACTCATTGGCTACAGCCAATGAATCATTGAACAATCAACACACCTGGCTAGTTCTCCTTCCAAACAAAATGTATAAACATATATACTGCCAGAAGTTCTGCCCACTGTTAAGATTTCCCTTCACCAGTGTCTTTCAGGGTTGTCCCAGAAAGGAGTTATATTGTAGCTATCCACTTCTGGGTGGTGCCTGCATAATGTGCAGAACCATCAGCAAACTAGGCCCCAGTCTTCTCTTCCTCAGTCAACCAATCATAGGATACACCCCATGAGGCTATAGGTATATGCTTCACAACTGACAGAATTAGAAACCATAGGCATTTGGGCAACTTCTTCATGTAACTTGTCTGTATCTTCTGGACCTAGTCCAGCTGGATCAAGTACATACCACTTCCACTTGATATTGGATTGCTGCTGTGTATGTCCTACTTTAGGGCTCAGCAGACCAGAAAGCACCCAGCTCATGTTTCATGGTAATTTAATGGCCCATTATAAAATGTTAAGTTTCCAGTAAGGCCCAATAGTAAGCCAAGAACTGTCTCTCAAAGGAGAATAGCTGTCTGCGATGATGGTAGAACCTTGCTCCAAAATGAAGAAGGTCTATTTTGTGATTCACTGACAGAGGCTTGGCAAAGGTTCCAAACAGCATCTCCATCTGCTGTTGACACCAAGTACCATCCTGTCTGCTGGATCACATGGTCCAAGTGGTAGAGAAGCCTCAACAGCAGCCTGGACCTATTGAAGAACCTTCTGTTTCAGGACCCATTCAAAGCTAGAAGCTTTCTGAGTCACTTGGTATATGGATTGAAATAACACACTTAATTGAATAATGTGCTGTCTCTAAAATCTAAATAGGTCAACTAAATTTTGGGCTTCTTTCTTGGTGTTGTGAAGGGCCAGGTGTGATAACTTAGTCTTCACCTTAGAACTAGTATCTTTGCATACCCCACAGCAGAAGGTTTTTGGTTGGATTTATCTTCCATCCTCTAATGTGCATATGTGTTAAAAACAAGTCCAAAGTGTTTGCTATTTCTTGCTCACTTGGCCTAATCAGCACAATGAAACATTCACTACAGTGAAACGATGTAATACTTAATAGAAGAGACAGGTAATCAAGATCCCTTCTAACTAAGTTATGATACAGGGCAGGAGAGTTAACATATCCTTGAGGATATATACCTGCAAAGGTATACTGATCATCTTGCCAACTGAAAGCAAATTGCTTTTGATGGTCGTTATGGACCGGTACCAAGAAAAGGCATTTGCTAGAGTTATAACTATATACCACCTAACCAGGAGATATGTTAATCTGCTCAAGTAAGACACCACATCTGGTCAGCAACCAGTACTTGTTTGAATTTTTGATAGACAACTGTCATTCTCCATGATACATCTGTCTTCTTCGCTGGCCAGATAAGAGAGTTAAGGGGTGACAAGCTGGTAACTACCAACCCAGCATTTTTCAAGCTCTTGATGATGGCACTAATTTCTGGAATACCTACGGGGATTCTGTTCTGATTTACAATACTGCCAGACAGAGGCAACTCTAATGGCTTCTATATAGCTTTTCCAACCACATTAGCCCTCATTCTACAGGTCAGGGAATTAATGTGAAAATTTTGCCAACTTCTATGTAAATCTATCCCATATACATTTTGGAACTGGGGAAATAACCACAGGATGATCTCAGGGACCCACTGGACCCACTGGGAGTCAGACTTCAGCCAAAGCTCCATCAATCCCCTGACCTCCATAAGCCCCTACTTTAATTGGAGGGCCACAGCATTTCTTGGGATATCTGGGAATCGACATCAAATCAAAACCACTATCCAATAGATTAGGGAATGTCTGATTATTTCTTTTCCAGTTACCCTTGTATAAGCCACAGGTCCCTCTGGGAAGAGACTAGAGAAAGGCTAGCAGTAAAACTCAGGTATGTTATCAAGATTCTACCTCAAGGGAAGCTGTTCATGCCCACACTGAGGGGGTTGTGGGTCTTTAAACTAGCTCAGGTCTGAAAATTGGTTCACAGCCTGAGATTCCCTTTTGGCACAATCCAATGGAGCCTCCTTTTTCATCTGTTTGAGAATTTTTCTGCTTATACTGATCAAACTAAAACCCAGTAGGCTTCTTACCAATTTCATAACTGGTAGCAAAATTGATTAGTCAGTACCAAAGGTCCATCTGAGTCATGCTACCATAAAATTCACTTTGCCTGTGATGGCCATTACAGGTCAGGCCATAACTGGCATTGCTTTGTGTATCTACTCCCCTTTATCTCTGTCCCAGATCTTCTCTGGAACTCTTCAAGCATTCTGTGGTTACAACTTCTATTGCTTCCACCACTGCTATTTCTTTACTGCCAATTCAGACACTTCTTTGTCTGAATTGAAATGAACAGCCTGATTATAGAACCAGGAAAAGAAGAAGTGTGGCAAGTTCATACAAATAAATAACTTTGTGAGTACCACTCAGAGACTTTCTGATGTGCTACCAGGGGAGGTGATCTCCTGGCATGGATTTCACTGAGGCTTATGATGGTCATAAAGTTTGGTCTTTGTGTTACCAGCTCAGCCAAAAATATTAATGAAGAAGCTCAAAAGTAGGCAAAAAAAAAAAAAAAAACATTCGAGACACCTGTAAATAGGTTTAATGTGTAACAGTGAGAGATAGCACAAGAGGATGTCCCCCAGCTTACTTGAAAAATGAACAGCCTGATTATAGAACATGGAAAAGAAAAAGTATGGCAAGTTCACACAAATGAATAACTTTGTGAGTACCACTCAGAGACTTTCTGATGCGCTACCAGGGGAGATGATCCCCTGGTGGATTTCACTGAGGCTTATGATGTCATAAAGTTGGTCCAGTAGAAGCTATAGTCATGGGTAGAATAGTATCTTCTAGAGCTGGAGTTGTGCTTCTGTGGAGAGCAGCTATGGTTGCAGCACAGCTTCTTCATAGCATCTGATGAGTGTTCAAAGCATACACCTGGCTAGCTGATGGGCTGATAGTCTCCTGTTCCAGGCAAGTGGAATCCAGTAAAGGGTCTACCAGCTGTCAAGGATTCACATGAGCCTGGCCCTCCAACACCTTAGCTTATTTAAATGAAAAATGAACATTAAAGCTGGGGCTTAAAATAAAGGTCTATCATTAACATTCACAGTGCTCTAACAGTATTTTATATAACTTAACAGGACCTTACTTTTAACAAAATTGTTGAGGATAGCTGGGTCATTTTATCTATCTCACAAGTTCTAGTATTAAATGTGTGGAAAAAATACCATTCAAATACTAACCAAAAGTCAGGCATTGTGGTCACAGTAACATAAAATTAATACAACCATTTACACCCAAACTTTAAAGATTTGTTTGTTTATTTATTTATTATGTACAGTGTTCTGTCTACATGTCAGAAGACGGCGCCAAGATCCCATTACAGATGGTTGTGAGCTGCCATGTGGTTGCTGGGAATTGAACTCAGGACCCCTGGAAGCACAGTGAGTCCTTTCAACCTCTGAGCCATCTCTCCATCCCAACACCTAAACTTTAATACATATGAGAGAACAGACAGGTATACAATTGGCCCTGTACATTTTACCTTACCTCAATCAGAAACCAAACAATGAAGCCATAAAAGACTAGTGAAATAAGCAAGAAATCAAGCAACAGAATTATTTTGATCTAAAAAATGTATAGTCTTTAGCCAAAATGACTAAGAAAAAAAGTTATGCATCACAAATTGCTAATATCAGAAGGAAAGAGGAAATATCACTACTGAACCTATGAACTTGAAGGAAAAAAAAATCCCGTGATAACCTATATGACACAGTAAGCCAATTTCTTAAGACACCATCTGTCAAAATTTATACAGGAAGAAATATAAAATCTTTGTCTGCATCTATTAAGTAAAATGAATCAACAGTCCATAACCAAGGTGTCAATCATATTTTACCAAATGTTCTAAGAAGGAATTACACATATTCCCTAAAATTCATCCAGAGGACAGAAAGAGAGCATATACTTTCTAACTCATTCTATGACACCCACTGGAATTCTAAAACTAAGTAGAAATATTATAAGAAGTATACAATAGCTCTCCAGAACACAGAGGTAAAACTTCCTAACAAAATATCACCAGTCTGAATCCAACAAAATCTCATCAAATTGGATCTAACAATGGAAAAATGGAACCGCTATGAAGGCAAGATCTTGACAACAATCCTGATGACCAGGGGTTGATGCCCAGAACCCACATGGTGAAATAAGAGAACTGACTTTTTTTCTGGTATGCTCAGACCTACACATCTATGCATGCATGCAGAGTAATAAAAAATAAACACAGAACAAGGGAATCGCAAGAAGTAAAACCCAACAAAACTATTTGTAATACCTCAGAAAAAAATGGCTATCAATTGTTCTCCATCATTGTGGAGGCTGGAGATTAGCCTTGGTTGGTCTGTTATTCTATAAGATTTACATCAAATTCACATAGAACAAATAAATATATTTGTTACTCTTGGACAAGACAGCAGAGTCACAAAGAGCAGAAATCCTCACTTGGACTTAGCATAATTGTTAGAGCCCAGCAAATATGTTGTGTACTGTGTCCACATTAACTGCCTGTTACTATTAGATGGTGTGCATAATGTGTTCTGTAAGCCATGTTGCTCATGTGTCATTATGTTGTGTGTGTGGTTGTGTTGTATATTGCATATCATTTGTGGTATGTATATGTACTATGTTGTATGCTGTATATACTGGGTTGAATATTCTGTATGTATATTGTTATTCAGGTGAATGTGAGGTATACAGTGTCAGTATTGTATACTATACCATTGTATTTATGAAGTGTGCTTTGTGTGGTGTTGACTATGTGCCGTTGCAGCTAGGCTATGTATTGTATTTATGATGTGTTGTGCATATGCCATGTTGTAGTTATAGTGTTTTGTATATGTTGTGCTATGTAGATGCTGTGTATTATTTTGCATGTTGTATTGTTTCTGATGTGCACTGGATAATGTGTCATGCATATTTTATATATTGTTCATGGACACATTGCATAATGTATGTGCCATACTGTTATGAGTCCTGAAATGTATGTGGTATGTGTCTCGTGCATGTGTGTGTGTGTGTGGTTCTTGTGGGAAACCAGGAACTGAGGTTGCATGTTGTTTGCCAACACCGGTGCTTTCAACGTGTACTGTGGGACACTAGTAAGGAACATTTGCCTTGAGACTGTGGTAGTGTGACCTGGCCTGAGCAGTGAAATCTTCATGTGAATTTCCTTGAAGAAAAAGAAATCATGTTTTTGATGTTCTCTTTCTCCTGTTGACCATGTTATTTAGACATTTACTTAGACTTGTGTGTTGGGAACTGCCTGTAGTTTCCCTTGTGATAAATGTGATTCTGATGTTAAGCACAGGGGTCTTCTGGGAAAAGAAATTAGTCTTGGAAGATGGGTATTTCTCTTAAGACCAGTAGTCCTTCCTCCAGGTCTGGTGCTTCACCATGGAATAGTGATGCTGAGATCACTCTGCAAGGATGCTTCCAGTTTGCCTCGCCACCACCTTTTGATAAGCATCATGGCTATTTCTTGCCTTGGCAATAGGTACTCGAAGTATAGAGAAGCTACGGTAGTCCCAAGGCATACAGAGGCACATATAGAATTTGGACATGGGAGGTCTGACCCCAGTGCTTCCCATATCCTGAGATACAACACAGACTTCTTTCAGAGATCCATCAAATCCATATTATACAAATAAATATTGGTAAAGACAAGCACACTAAACACATTTAGTATTTTTGTAGAACATGTTAGCAACAAATTCTGTTGTTTAAGAAGTATGACAATAGGGGGCTGATGAGATGGCTCAGTGGATGAGGACACTTTGCATGTAAGCCTGGTGACCTGAGTTCAACCCTCAGAAACATCGTTAAAAGTCAAGGGAGAGAACAGACTCTACAAAGTTGCCCTTCAACTTCAACTTCTACATGTGCACTGTGGCATGTACATAAACGTGAATACACACAAGCACATGAAAAAAAATGACACTGGGGTAGTGGTACATGCATACAATCCCAACAGTCCTAAGGTTGAGGGAGGAGGACTAAGAACCCACAGATAGTCTCTCTGAGCTATGTAGTAAGCATGTCTAAGACCCTTGTATTACTTCCCAAATCTGACAATGCCTTGACTTCCTATTCACTTTGTAAGTTGTTGAGGACTCTTGGCTGGCAGTCTTCTTTCTTTTGAGTTTGCTACCCGTATTTGTCCCTGTTAGAATAACCCAGTTGTTCTGAGAGGCATGAAAGGAGTTTCTTGTTGTCATCTTTGACTTTCAATAGTTTAATCATAATCTGCCTAAGTGTGGCTCTTTTAAAGTTTATTCCACTTCAGCTTAATATATACATTTTCTATCATATTTGGTTTTGCCAAATTTCCTTCTTTTGAGACAAGTTTTTAAATAGTCCAGACTGGTCTGAATTAAATATGTGTGTTTGGCCTTGAACTCCTGATCTTTCTGCCTCTATTTCCCAAGTGATGGAATTATAGGTGTGTGCTACCACACATAACCTCATATTGGTTTTCTTTTCAAAAAGTTTAAATAACTTTACTTATTAAAATAACTTTATTTACATATTGTGTGCCCATACACTTGCCAGCATACATGTGGAGTTTAGAGAAGTTGCAGGAGTCGGTTCTTATAATATAGATTCTGGGTATGGAACAAAGGTTATCAGGCTTGGTGGCAAGTGCCTTTATCTGCTGAACCATCTCATCAGCCTATAGTGTTTCTCTTTCTTTCTTCCTTTCTTTCCTTCCTTCCTTCTTTCTTTCTTTTTTCTTTTCTTTTCTTTTCTTTTTTTTTTTTTTTTGAGACAGGGTTTCTTCTGCTTAGTTCTGGCTGTCCTAGAACTCACTCTGTAGACCAGGCTGGCCTATGAACTCTGAAATCCACCTGCCTCTGCCTCCCAAGTGCTGGGATTGAAGGCAAGCACCATCACTGCCTGACTATAGTGTTTCTTAAAAACATTTTTTTAGGATGTTCTTCTCCATCCTTAAGGGTCTCTCACTATATGACCATACATTTCTCCTCATTCTGTATTACCTTTGTACCTTGAATAAGGAAAATGGTCCTTATGGACCATTCTTTGCTAATTCTTTGTTTTCTCAAATCTGCTGAACTCTAGTGGACCTTGAGTTCTTGTATTCAATTCAAGAATTTCTACTTGTATTCTTTCTCTGATGACTTTCTTTTCTTGGTGAGACACCATTCTCCTATGACCCCATTCTTTAGACATGTAATTCCACTCATATGCAGTAGCAGATTTAAGGTCATCTGGACTTCTTTAGAGACAGGTGTTACTGTTTTTGCCCCCACCATTAGCATATGGCCTACATCTTATTATTATTTTTGTGTGTGTGCCTCATGATTCGGGGGTTAAAAATGTAAGACAGAATGAAAATTCTGTGAACAAGCTCCTTCTTTCTCTCCATAGGCTTTGTGCTGCTCTCTTGGACTGACTGTAATACCTAAAAGGCATAGTATTTGAAGTTCCTGCCCAGTTAGTTTATGTGATTAGTTAGCAAGTAAACCAAGCTTTCTCTAAGTAGTTTGGATCACTTTTAATCAACTACTCGTCGCATTCAGAAACAATACCAGGCCTTTTGTAGACCTTTTGCAGATGCACATGCCTTCATCATGCATCTTTCTATGCCGCCCAAACATTCTACAAGTTTCTTTTTCTGGATTTTCCTTGTTGTTCTGTCATCATCTGTCTCCAGAGGCACTGAAGGCTCAGGTAACTTCAATGATAATGTTTGACAAACACAATAGACATAGACTTCCCAGGATCCAGACAGGTCATATGTTGCAGGATTTTTCCTGTTCAATCACATTAGGGCAGTGGGAGGCCTGTGATTGGACAGAGAAAAGAAGGCGGAGCTAAGAATGGCAGAAACAGAGAGTCTCAGAGTAGGGGGAGAATCAAGCTGGCTGCAGATACATACCTGCATGACGTTTTCCAGCCACAAGTAGCTATGATTTCACAAGATTAGAAATATTGGGATAAAGCTTTTATCATTATCAACTGGCTCTGAAATTATTGTTTTAGCATCTTGTAAATTGTGATATTACTGATACATAAATCCGATTGGTTAATTAAGCATTAAGAGTCTTGATTCTACTGGGGTACTGGGTGTTATTACGTGTTGGCTAACTGTTGGGTGCATGATAATGAGCGGATAGGAACTCGTGGGGGATCAGGGGGGAGGTACGGAGGGGAAGCTGGAGAGATGGCCGGTGGGAGCCCTGTGGTCCAGCCTAGCCAGAGAGTTGGCAGGCAGGCAGGCAGGAGCGTGGAGGCGTGGTCCAGCACCGTGGAGAGTTGGCGGGTTCATTTTTTAATATTTCCCGCAACAGTCATACAGTAGCAGTTTTCTGGGAATTAGACAATTCTAAGACCTACTCTTTATCCTTTGGAGGTTACAGGTTTTCACTGCTGTTGCGATCCAAAGGCTTCTGTATAACTTTTTTTTTTTTTAATGTTTATGTTTTTAATTGCTATTACTACTAGAATGTAAGAAGTGAAGATTCATAGTCTTATAGGTAACTCATTAAACATCTATTAAACCTGAGTTTTGGGGGTTATTCTCTTGAGGTTTTCAAGTAGATAGCCACTTCTGAAGATATCTTTCCTTCTCAGTATATAGAGACAATATGTTCCTTTTTATCCTGAATTTTTCCAGGAGTTCTAGAATAGCCTCAAATAAATTAAGACTTCCTGGATTATTTTGCATTTTCATGACCCAGCTGTTTTTGAGATAATTATGCCACTAGCCTTTTATCTTTATTATATTATTATATGTTTCATTACATTTATCTTTAGCCTTTAATAAAACTATCAAGAGGTAACAGGAATTCTTTGAATGTAAACTCACTAAATGAGAGTCTTGTACAGTATGTAAATGTTTATAGATCATTCATTCAAGAGATATGTGGTTATCATTTGCATGCTAAGAACAACCATCAAAAATTAATACTCATACAGTCTCTGCTCTTAGTAGATTATAGTCTAGGCAGAAAGATTATGTCTACTGAAACTCTGGTAAGTAAGATGAACAGGGCTAGTGAGATGGCTTGGTGGGTAAGAGCACTGACTGCTCTTCCAAAGGTCCTGAGTTCAAATCTCAGCAACCACATGGTGGCTTACAACCATCTGTAATGAGATCTGACACCCTCTTTGGGTGCATCTGGAGACAGCTACAGTGTAGTTATTTATAATAATCTTTTTTTTTTTTTAAAGATGAACAGAAGTGACAAGGTGCCAAAGGCCTGAACCATGGAGGTTCCTTAAGGTTTGACTGCTGGTAAAGGACACTGAGAAAATCAACTTTACATCATGTGAAAGGACATGGGCTATGTGCAGGCTCTTATCCTGTGAAAAGCATCATGGAGATGTTGAGGTAGGAAGAATCATGGTAATTAAACTTGAATACAAGTAGACCCTGGAGGAAATGTGGGTGGTGAAGTCTCAAAGAATGGGAGAGATGACAGACTTTTAGTCTTCATTGCAAAAGCAATGGAAAATAGTAGTTAGAATTTGTCTTTAAAACAAAGACAAATGGAGCAATGGAGAACAGGGAGTTGACAGTAGAAGAGACAAGATGGCATGAGGCATTTGCAGAAGTAGGTATGTCTTCAAGTCAGGATTAAAGACTTAGTGTGTGTGTATGTGAGTAAGGGAGCCAGGGCAGGATGCTGTTTAATCCTCAGTTCATGTACCTAGACAGACAGAGGCAAAGACTGGAGGGAATTGTGCTAGAATGCATAGAAGAAAGATGCTATAGAGGGAACTGGATGATCTATTTGTGATGCTAATTTGGAAAACACAGATGGTCAGTGTTATTCAAAATAAAAAACAAAAAACAAACAAAAAAACAAACAAAAAAACCCCAAAAAACAAAAAACAAAAAACAAAACCAAGAAACATAGCCAGGCACTGGTAGCACATGCCTTTAATCCCAGCACTTGGAAGGCAGAGGCAGGGCAGAGGCAGGAGGATTTCTGAGTTTGAGGCCAGCCTGGTCTACAGAGTGAGTTCTAGGACAGCCAG
>NW_022196912.1:129179364-129180898 GCF_008632895.1 Mastomys coucha | reverse complement strand
AAAAAAAAAAAAAAAAAAAAAAAAAAAAAAAAAAAAGAAAGAGGCTTTTTCCTTTTCTTTTGGAACATCAACAAGGTTGGGGTATAGCTCAATCAATACATGGTGTCCTAAGATTTTTTTTTTTAATGAATGTAAACAAAGACATTATAAAGGACAAAGAAACTAGACTTGGAGCATACAATTGTAATCTCAACCTTTAGGATGCTAAGGCAGGAGGACTATTAGTTGAAAGTCAGTCTTGGCTACCCTATCAACCAACGAAGTCAAGCAAAGGTGGCATTTCAGCACATATACAAAGAAACTGATAGGGTTAAATGTGAAGACACCAAAGAAAGACCACAAAGTACTTCTTCAAGCCTACCTGAGACACTGGACACCCAAGCATTTGCCCCTTGTTCAAACCTTCTATCTCAGCATCTTGTTTGGGGACTTCTCAGTGTTCCAGTCTTATTTAGGCTACTTTTTCTACTCAACCATTGCCCTTGAAAGAGCTGCTTGCAAAACTCAGAGTCTGTGAGCTACATGGAGGAGAGTCAAACTAGGATGGGAACAAGAGGAATATCAAACCACGTGGACAGTGAAAGAATACACAAATAGCAAATATATCTGACTCAGCATGGGGGCTTTCCAAATTAGCTGTTCCCACACTAAACCTGTCCAAGAGACAAACAAAAAACATATTACAAGTACACTAACATAAAAGTTTTATTGAATAAATACATGTGCTGTTATATAAAATTAAGCAAAAAAGGACATTCTATGATTAAAACAAACAAACAAACAAACACACAACAAAAAACAAAACCCACCCTCTATGGCCCACCTCTACAGTGGGTAATCCAGATGGGACCAGTCACTGCAGCAGTCTGCACTCTGCATCTGCCTGAGGTTTTTAACTAAACACCTCTGCATAGGGACTGTCTGTACAAGAAGTATAGAGTGCAAAATACAAATGGTGGTACAATGGTTGCAAGGCTGCTTCTGTTTTCATCTGAAACTTGAAAACACCTTTGTACTTTAAGGCACAGGATAAGCCACCACATGAATAATTTAGCAAAGCGGTACTTCAAATCACTAATTTCCCTCATTGGTTTGGCTCAAAGTAGAAAACTCAACATTCTTTTTTCCTAGATAAGTCATTAAAAACTAAAAGCTAACATTTTGAGAGCTAAAAGTATCATATCTTCAGGACACTGGAGTATGCCTTGATGGCCTCCTCATGCAGCACTCAGAATTACAACTAGATGGGCTAGCATTACTGGACCTTCTCTCTCCTTTCCACAAAGACTGGAGATGCTACTTCAAGATTCAAATGATGTACGCGGAGGCACTGTATCTGAAGTCATTGGCACCAGCTTTTGTGACTGTTAGCAGGGATCATACTGACTTATTAGGGTATTGTACCCTTTGCCTAATTAGTTATGAAAAGCATTCCATTAAATAAAATACACACTGAACAGATTAAGTCTATGGGTGCAAAACTAAGATAGATAGGTTGTTGGTGAAAAACCATTGCCATGATACAATTTCAGCA
>NW_022196912.1:129118065-129179354 GCF_008632895.1 Mastomys coucha | reverse complement strand
AAATCTCCTTTATAGACAAAAGCTCTTCAATGGATCTCATTAAAAAGATACTTAAGGAAAAAAACTAATACCATGGTCAAGCAACCAGTTTTAATAAGATATTACCTGCCTTTCTCCTGGAACTATGAATGCCACCCTTGAATATTTTATGTGCATATATGTTCATGTATGTACATGCACATAAACTTTCTTCCAATCCTGCTCTAATGAAAATAGATTTATAAACAGGATTGAGAGGAAGGTGTCAGATGGCAGGAGAAAGATTACTCTGACCCTATGACGACCTGGGATGTGCTGTGAAGAGCCACAGACTCCATTACAACTGTACATGGTACATTACAAACTGAGGCACACTTGCATCTTCTAGACAGGAGGAGAGTGTAAAAGGAACACTCAATATTCATCACAGGCACTTTGGTATGTTTGGTCACATAAGCTTCCATAGGTTTTTTTAATTCTAGGAAGCATGTGCATGGAACTACTCCAATTTTGATTACAAAGCTGTATTTTCCTGCTATAAGTGTACATAGTTTTAAATAATCTCACAGAAGAAAAGCCCTTTTCATCCTGGAGGTTAAAATGCATACTGAAAAAACTTCCTACATTTGTGCATCTTTTGTTTACAGACATGCATAGCTTATAATACTGTGACATAGCCTCACTTCATAAGAGGTTTGAGGACACTTACATACGTAAAACAAGCTCTTCCCAATCTAAAAATAAAAGGATTCTAAAATAAAAATTGTATTAACATCTGGCACGGCACAAAATGAGGATATCCAGAAAATGTCAAGCCTGACAGCAGCTTGCTGGCACTGCGCAGGATCTTTGTCCTGTAGCGGGGAAGCACAGGAAGCTCCACCCAGAGGTGTGTATCCTGCGTGTGGATTTAGGGCCAGGCTCTCCCATCAAGAGCAAGTGCAGTGTTAGTCTTTTGCACAGCACCCTTTGTTACTACGCATCCATCCCATTTCACCTCTTTACAGTAACAACAAACCTGTCTTCCTAGGGTTAGAAACATGGACAAAATAAATTAGGCTTGCATCATTCTTGTTAACACCTTATATCCTAATGTTGGAGATTAGTTCCTATGCTTTGGGCAGAATGTACGTTTCTTTTTCCCAAGACAGAATTTTGCTCTGTAGCCCAGGCTGGCCTTTAACATTTGGGTCTTCCTGGTATGGCCTCCCATACCCTGGGATTACAGAGGTGAGGTACGACGCCTAGCATGTGTGCATCTCTGTACTATTCATGAATCTGTTACAACAAACAATTACACAAATAAACAGCACATTTCTTTCTTATGTAATAAATTTCAGATGAGTATACTGTGATTCCCAAGAGCCTTGACAATGCTCTTGGTGGTATTGTCCATTACTCAGTTATACAACTTTTTAAATAAGCCATTCACTGACTTCTCACCGTATTTTCCTATTTATAATAATGTTAATAATTTGAAATTTGTTTTATCATTCATACTAGAAATAAAAATTCTAATATTTAATAATTGTTCCATTTTTCCCTTAAAAAAGCCACACCACACAACAGATCTATGAGAACTTTTTGCTGAAAAGATGAAAATGATTATTTGTCATAGAATGTAATAAGTCTTAGAAGAAAATACATATTTCCTTAATACATTTTCTTCTTTATCCAAACCAGCATGTAGATATTATAAAAAATAATCTATTTACATGGTGTAGTGCACCTCCAGGATGTAGGACAAGGCAGAAACAAGTCCAGGTATCTGTTTTCCAGCAGGTGCGGCTGACAGAGCTCAACACAGCACAGGAACACATCACTACACCACTGCACACTGCAGTGCCTGGAGAAAGCCCTGGAGTAAGCTCAACAGGGAGATTCAACAATAATATTGGCCAAATTCTCCTACAACGCCAAGTTTTATAAAATTATTAAGGTATGTATAACTCAATACTTAAAATTATAAAAATAGCATTGGTACATCTGCAAGAAGGTGTGGTCCATGTTGAGGTGGCACGTGATACACTGAGAAATAGGCCTATGTCCAGCGTAGCTACGTTATCACCTGTGGCCTTGTCCCATCTTCCGTGAGGTCATACCTGAGAAAGCACAAAAAAAGTACAACAGACTTGGGTTAGGCTTTGGCATGGTAGACACAGCTAGGTTTTTCTGGAAACTGTCTGCAACTTGGGACAGGGCACTCACCACTGGGTCCAGCCCTTGGCGAGTTCTTCAGATGCCAGAGTAACCAGTACCTGTGGATGAAAAGAAGGTACTGTGAAAACTACACTCACCATTCCTTCCTACCTCTCTCACTTCTTAACAATACGAAAATCTCATGTTTTGAGGTTCTTATTTTTAAAAATCCCGTTAACCTTTACATAGCTGAGTATATCCAAGAGATTCTTCTTGAATCCAATAGTATTACAATTATTATGAAACACATACAGAAGCAGTTTATGGAGATACTAGCAAATATGTCTTTAATGTCAGTGTGTGGTTTGGATATGAAGTGACTATAAAAGGCTCATGTTGCCAGGTGGTGGTGGCGCACGCCTTTAAACCCAGCACTTGGGAGGCAGAGGCAGATGGATTTCTGAGTTCGAGGCCAGCCTGGTCTACACAGAGAAACCATGTCTCAAAAAAACCAAAAATAAATAAATAAATAAATACATAAATAAAGGCTCATGTTTTAAAAGCCTGGTTGCCAACTAACTGATGGGCTTCTCAAGGTGACTAGAACTGGAAGGCAGGTTTCCACAATGGGAAATTGTGGGTGGGTAGGGGTCACTAGGGATGTGCTCTGGAAAGCTATACTTTCTCTTTGGTCTCTTTACATATCTCTGCTCTCTGGCCATTGTGTGGTGAACAGCTCGGTTCTGCCTCATGCTCCCTACTGTGACCTTTTGCCTTCCAACTGGCCTAGAAATAACAGAGCCAAGGGCCCATTCATTGAAACGTCTGAAATCAAGAGGCAAAATTAAACCTTCTTTCCTTTACATTGCCTCTCTTAGGTATTTGTCATGGCCTGGTTGATTTTCACTTTGATTTTCACAGATTTTTCACTTTGATGTTGACAAAGTGGCACTTACAACTCAAAAAAAAAAAAAAAAAAAAAAAAAAAAAAAAAAGCCCCTTTTCCAATCTAAATCTCTTTACACTGTAAAATAATAAATAAACTTACATAAAAACTAAATGTTAGATGGAAAAAACAAAAGAGAGCGTGGAGGAAGAAAGTTGCTTGCATGCTCAAGGAGTAACTAGCTGAATGGTGGGCAGCAGGTTATTTGAGGGGATTTTCCTTCATATTTTCTTCCAATGTAATATTGAACAGTTTTTAAAATTTCAAAAAAGAATCAACATTTCTTCACCTCTAAGTTCCTGATGTTAGTATGAGTAAGAATGCAGGAAAACAAATATGTACTGATGTCTTACCACAATGTAATAAACACACATTAATGAGAGTGAGCCTCCCTTCCTACTAATTAACCAATGATCTAAATCACACTTAATTCTACAATGTGTAGGATACAAGAACTTAAAAAAATCACTTTGCCAAGAAGCCCTTTATCTTTGGACAAGAAGCCACCACTGTTCTTCACTGCCACATCCAGTGTTCTCCTTTGCACCTCAGGCAGCGAAACACTGAAGTCGAAGCTGAAATGGAAACAACACCTCAGGTCAGCTCCTGATGATCCTGCTATATTTTCTTCTAACTAAAAACACTTGTTTCTGAGCTCACTCCAAGCACTGCTTTCTTCCTGTTGACTTTCTGGTGCTTGCTTCCCCAGCTGACCATAGTTTACATAAAATTACTGCATGAAAACAGTGAGGGAGGTGCCTCTGATGAGAGACAGAGCTGGGCCAGTGGGTTCTGATGCTATCCAGCTGCATTACTTTTCTCAAAACTAGCAGATGCTACACTGCCAGAGAACTATGAGGTGGGCAGTTTGTATAGACTGGTGACCCAAGGATCTCTGGATGACCACAAGCAACTCAGCCATCAGACTGACCATGAACACAAAAAGGCAGCTTCTATTCAGGTGCC
This sequence comes from Mastomys coucha, assembly GCF_008632895.1. NCBI lineage: Eukaryota > Metazoa > Chordata > Mammalia > Rodentia > Muridae > Mastomys > Mastomys coucha. Next base: position 129,175,324 of record NW_022196912.1, on the reverse strand, counting down.
TGTTATGATGTGCAAAAAATTACATCTCCACTAATTTTTGAAATTGTTTTAGGAAAAAAAAGTTTTCTCAAAAATGTGTATTTTATATTACTAGCTTATATTACAAAATAAAAAAATTAAATGTGTCTTTAAGTTGTTTAATTTAAAATTCAGTCTTAGTGTGTCTTACCCAATAAATCAAAATTCTTCACAGTCATCAATAAGATTCAACTTTTAGCTGGGGACAGTGGCAGTACAGCCTTTAATTGCAGTACTCAGGAGGCAGAAAACAGATTTCTGAGTTCAAGTCAACTTTTAGTCATCAGTCTCCCTGTGCAGCATCATAACTTGGACATATGATGTTTAACACCTCTGCTTGAAGGTCAAAAGCTTCTTGACTTATTTAACAATCAACACGTGCTCCGGGATGCTAGAGAATCCTGTTTCTCCACAGGCCTTATCAAGCCTGCCCTAACCTAACATTTCACCCAGGTAGCCTCTTGGCTATATCAACTGTTCACTATACCTCTGATCAAACACAGGGTTCAGTGTCTTCTTTGATACATGTGTCTTCCGTCTTCCTGAGCGCCTCTTGTCTGGTAATAGATACATGCGGACATATGGATCAGAGCCATCTTCCGAGAAGGCAATGAGGTTTCTAATAATACAAACCAGAGAAGACCAGATGTTAGAATTTAAAAAATAAAAAGCTCCATATTAAAATTATCTTATCAAGTTTTTACTTCATATTATCCAAACCATAAGAGGCAGCACACATCAAGTTTCCCACAGTAAGTTTCTCAATTGCTAGCTGCTGGCGTCATTTGTAAATTCCCTTTTAACAGCTTTTCCAGAGTAACTGCTGTCTTCATTACCTAAGCTCAGAGCGTGGGTGGACATTCACAGCCCTTGCTCTGTTTCTCAGACTGTCCTGTCAGTAAGACCCTGAGCGGCCACACTGGCTACTTCTGAAGCACTTCCAATCAACCTCCTCCATGAACCTGTCCCCTGCTCTTTCCCTAGGATAACTAGCAATAAGCCAAACACATTCAGTTACCCTCAACCACAGACAGACCGTCTTCAGAGCCATGGGAGCAGCCTCTGCAGGGCCCACCCTCACCAGTCACTATCCCGGCACCCAGAATACACAGGGTCCCCATAATCCCTCACTGAACTGAACGCTACATTTTTCAGGATCTTGTGTACCAATGCTGCCAGTTCTATTATTTATTTACTCGTGTTTTCAAAAGATTTTTATAAGCTCAAAATAATATCTACACTACCACTGATTCAGTGGTGGGGGAGGAATCATGTGAGACAGAAATAACCTGACAGCCCCAGTGGCAGTTGGCCTCACCTGCAGGAGTGTACAACCACAATGAGCTTATTCCTTTGGGAGCTGTGCCGGATAGTCAGCTGGATCTGCCCCAGAGGAGACTGTCCCAGGGTTGTCCCACTGTGGAAACAACATAATGTCACCAGCTCTGCCCCAACTTCAAAAAAGGTATGCTGTATTGGTTCCATGTGTACAGTAAGATAATGTCCACTCATTTAGAAAAAATGGGATCTAACTGCCCATGAACTTACACATGACTCAAAACTTCTGAATATATACCAAGTTAAAATTATTTCACTTGAGGGGTTTGGTATTCCTTAATTATTCACAACTACAGCTTTCCAAATGAGCACTCAAGGTATAAATGATAGACAGAGTTCTCCTCGAGACAAACATCAATCCTGTGGTTGAAGCTCCCTCTGCCTGATGCTAGGCAAGGGCTCTATCACTGCACTACATCTCCAACCTTGACCTGTGATCCATATGAGAAAGCAAGAAAATAAAAGGTGAGTGTATGTCAGAGGAGCCTGAAAGACACAGTGCTGTACCCGGAAGTATGTTTATAACCACTGCTACTTTTATTTCCTCATTACTGGGTGTCAAAAGAGGTTACCATATGTCGGATGCATATGGTAACTATTTTCCTTCTTATCTGAAGACACATAAATGCCACCTATAAACCATGACAAATATCCAAAGAAAATCAGTAGGGATTTGGTGGTGGTGAGGTTCGTATTCTGCAATGGAGAGAAGACAAGCCTATGCCAAACCTGCACAGGTGACACGGTGTTCAACTGTGGCATGAACTGAGTGTATGGTGTCTACACAGCTCAATTCTCTTGCCTTTTCCACCTGTGAAACCTTTTATTCCACTACTGTTCTTCTAACATATCCAAGGTCCTATAAAACATCAATGTGTTATTTTGAAAATCAAAGACCCAATGAGCAAAATAATAGCACGACTCAAACTTCTTCCAGAGAAGTTAAGCTCCTATCTCCCTCCCCATGGTGTGTGGGATGGAAACTCTGAGATGATAAACAATAATAGGAACATTAGTTACTTTTCAAGTTGACGTAGCCTTTGTCTCAGCTCCTGAGTGGCAATGGGCAGTGATATGTCTGAGGCAATGCTTGGGGTGGGTTCCTTGGCTGCGATGTGGCTTGGAGAGGCCAAGAGGCTGGAGGAGCTCCTGCCTAGGTCACGCTGCCCGAGAGGGCTGGCCTCAGGGGGCTGGGGCTTCTCCTCCATGACAGGCTTATCATCGACTCCCATTACTGGTGTTGATGGAGCAGTGTTGGTACCACCGGTGCCTGGCGATGCAGACATCTGAGATTTGACAGGCATTTTCCTCCCTTCTTTGGACACAGAGGGCCGTTTCACTTGAGCTGAATGCTGGTAGTCTGGAGGCCTTTCTTGCTTTTCAAGATGGAGAACCTAGAGGGAAGCCATAGACAGCAGTGACGGCTTGATGACGGCTTTAGATGTATTCATATGTAAGTGTTTAACATTCAGCTAAATTTTTACAACTCTAATCTGTTCACCCATGCAGTTATTGAGATAGGATATTACAGAGAATTAAAAAAGCAAATTTTGCCAGGCATTATAGCACATGTCTTTAATCCCAGCACTTGGGAGGCAGGCAGATGTCCGTGAGTTTGAAACCAGCATATTCTACATAGAGCATTCAAGGACAACAAGAGCCATATATAGAGAACCTATCTTTAAAATACAAAACAAATAATTAAAAAGGGCAAAATTTAAACAAAACTATTTCTGTAATATAAACACTTTTCTATGCCTTCTTCAAATCTTTTCCACTTGAACATGTTCTAATTATGGAACAAGGCACCTACTGGTCAACTAGTAGGCCATGTGCCCTTGGTAAAAGATGAAATCTCTCATTCTTCCAGGTGGTTTGTACCAGAAACTTCCACTCAAAGGAAGAATACCTTGCTATCCAGAAATACCTCCCAACTATCAAGCATAATACAGTAATTAAGGGACAGCCACATCATCCTGCAGGCTGTGAAGGGCAAACCATGTAAGCCAGGCCTATGTCCAGCAGAGCACTCTGGAGCTACTGATTTTCTCTGGTTTTATTAACCACAGCTATAGCAAACACCTTAGCTTTACAGACTCTACACATTTTACACTGTAACCAGAAAGACTCTGGAGCTGGCAGCCGGTGACGTCACCATTATTTTGTCACTATAAGGTTGTGCCATGTCTTGATCATGTGCAAGAAGTACATTTCCATAGCACCCTCTCAGACTAAGTCTGTTTTAATTAAAAAGAAAGTGTTCATTCTTAAGGGCTGGAGTATAGTTCAGTGGTGAAATACTGGCAGAGCATGTGCAAGGTTATAGGTTCAAACCCCAGTACTAAAACAAAAAGTTGGCTCTTTATTGTAATTTACATATAATCTTTTTTTTTTTTTTAAAATAGGGGTACGTGTGCCATGGCATGTTTGCCATGGTTAGAGAACAATCCTGTGGACTCGGTTCTTTTTTTTTTACAAGAGAACTGAATGGGGCGGGGGGTGCTTCAGTGATTAAATTCAGGTTGTCAGTCCTCTACCAGAAGAGTCATCTCCTGGCTCAATCTGAATACTTTTTTTTGGTGTTAACCTTCTTCTCCTCCTCCTCTTCCTTTTTAAAATTACTTTCATTTTTTTTTACAATGCAGTCCTTACCCTCACTCCTGGTCCATCCTCCAACAGTTCCTCATCCCATTCCTATTCCTCCTCCTCCTCCTCCTCCCTCCTCCCACCTCTTTCCCTTCACCCCCACCCCCCTCCCTTACCCCATCCTACCAGGTCTCCCCACTCCCTGGGGCCTCAAGTCTCTTGGAGGGTTAGGTGCATTTTCTCTCACTGAAGCCAGACCAAGCAGTCCTCTGCTATATATGTGTCAGGGGCCTCTGACCAGCTCGTGTTTGCTGCCTGGTTGGTGGCTCAGAGTCTGAGAGATTTCAGGGGTCTGGGTTAATTGAGACTGCTGGTGAATACTTTCAATTAATGGCATTTCCTGTATATTTAAGTATTTCCTGTGACTAATTACTCAGGCACTTCTTCTCTGAAAAAATGACTTTTTGTTCTTGTCACTTCTACATCTTACAAGTGCTTATCAAACTGCCTTCTGAACAACCTTTGAAGATTCAACTTTGAAGAGCAAACTCTACTGGCACAGACATATTTTGTTGACCATCCTGGGTAGTTAATGAACCTAGAAATAAAGTGTTTGTTCGGAATGGAGTCTAGACTGTCGTCCCACAACTCTGCTACAGTTTCTGCTCCCCTTCAACTGTCAACCTATTACCATATCACCTGATGCATTCCTTTAGAACCACCTCTGCATAGGCTGGACTGAGGCATAACTGTGTTGTTCCCTCACACTACTGAGCCCTACTAAGAACTACAAAGTACCCGTAGGGCAATCTTCATTTTTAAGGTGCTGTTTGGACCCGAGTTGCTAAGCTGGAACCGCTGGTTTATAGTCATGTTGTCACTTGTAAGCAGTTGACTGAGTGGGATCCTCAGGCTCCCCAGAGAACACTGATGCTGCTCATCTTTAACCTGAAAAATGCAGTGCAGAAAACACTTTGAACATCAAGGAAAACAAATAGGAATTATTAAATGAAGAATGGTCCACAGATCAGCATCAAACAAAACACAATACATTTCATATATATTATTTAAGTAGCGTGTCCAAAACTGTGAGAGAACCTCTTAGGAATATACAGCAGCACCTCTGTCAGAAGTTCCTGCCCTTTCCTCATCACAAAATCATGATGAGCACAACAAAGACTTCTTGTTTATAAATCTACTGTGAGAAATTTCAGGTAAGAACTGACAGTCTAGAGGCAGGAGAGATGGCTCAACAGTCAAGAGCACTTGTTCTTGCAGAGGTCCCATATTTGATTCCTAGAACAGACATGTGGTTCACAACCATCCATAACTCCAGTTCCTAGGAACCCAAGGACATCTTCTGATCCTCAGGGGCACCAGACATTCACAGATATATATGCAAGCAAAACACTCATACACATAAAATAAATCTTTAAACAATTAAAATGTAACAGTCTATACAAACCTAAATGTCAGAAGGAAATCACCTTTACACTCTGAAACCATATGGTACACAGAGACAGTAATGTACAGTTTCTACTAAAGACACTTACTCATGGAGAAACGTACTTTTAAGTGTCTTACAGCCTTCCCTGTTCAAAGTCTACACACTTGCTTTGAAAATTTATAGCATCTCCTTTAAATACATGGTATTTCTTTCTCATGAATAATCTCCAGCACTGCTTTTGTTATAAGAACTATTCCCATCACATGGTTGTTCAAAATAGTTTGATCAAAGAAAGAACAAGCTCTGGGCAAAATGAGCATACTCCCTAAAAGGAATAAATACCACAGTTCATAAAGAAGAAAACACTGACCTACATACAGCATGAATTGAGTTTGTACGTTGACCACCTCCTCAAAATGAAAAATCTAAGCAATAAAGACAATGCCCAGACAATTCTGTACAGATTCTTCCAGAAAACTCTGGGACAAGTGCTCCCTAACTCATTCAAAAGGCTACCATTATCTTGACATCAAAACATAAAAAAATTAATAGGAAGCAAAATTATAATCAGCAACCTTCATGATTAAGAAGCAAGAATGTTTTTCTTTTTTTCCTATTTATTAATTAAATTTGTGTGTGTGTGTGTGTGTGTGTGCATGTGTACTTGAGTGAGTTTATGTATATTATGTGTGTGTATGAGTCTTCAGAGGCCAGAAGAGGGCATCCGATTCCCTGGAACTCAAATTGCAGGTAGTTGGGAGCTGCCAACTGAATGCTAGGAACAGAATCCAGGTCTTGTACAAGGGACTCCTGCCAAATCTCCAGACCCAAAAAGCAGTAGTTCTAATAAGTGGGAGATATGTGAGAATGATCACCATTCAGTGAGGCTTATCCCCTGTGGTGGTTTGAATGAAAATGGTCCCCATAGATCCACGGTGAATGACACTACTATAGCCTTGTTGGAGGAAGGAAGTGTGATTCATTCTCTTCCTGCCCCTGCTGATTAGATACAGAGCTCTAAGCTCCTTTTCCAGCAGCATATCTGTCTGTACACTGACATACATTTCACCATGATGATAATGGACTAAATTTCTGAACGGTAAGCCAGCTCCAATTAAATGTTTTCCTTTACAAGAGTTGCTATGGTCATGGTGTCTCTTCACAGTAATGAAACCCTAACTAAGACATCCCCAATAAAATATTGTGTTCAAGGTATCTAAGTATTAAATGTAGAAAACCAAATGAAAGTTTGCAGTATATAGAATTTGAAAATCAACAATGTATTTCACCATATTTACAGTTGAAAAGCACATGGTCATCTCAACATTAGTGAAAGTCAGGATCTACTCATCAAGACAAAGCAAATGAGGAGAAAGAGGTCTCTTTAGGAACACCAGACTCATATTTGCTCTGTAAAGACTCTTCTGTAAAGAGGGCTGAAGAGGGAGGCTGGCTAAGAAAAGAAAAAAAAGCATTTGATTGTTATAAAAGGGATCATTACAAGAAGATAACATGATGTTCCATACATAAAATTCTAAGATAGCTACAAAATAGCTAGTGGAACAAGTAAGCAGACCTGGCAAGGTAGTACACACCTATAATCTCAGCCCAAGCTGTAGAACTGTAAATTGAAGGCCATGTGATAGAATACACACACACACACACACACATTAATAAAGAAATTCAAGATTAGGAACCATTTAATGGCTGGGAAACATTGGTAGAGCTCTTGCTGGGAATGAACAAGGTCCTGTCTTCACTCCAAGTAAGAAAATAAAGTAAAATCATTCACAGCATCATGAAAAAGGATTAAATATTTAGGGATAAGTCTGACAAATGTGTAAGACCTACACTGATCATAGAAAGCTATAAAATACCATTGAGAAAAATAAAAGACTACTAAGTTAAAAACAAACAAACAAGCCAATGTAATGCTCCTATGTATCAATTACATATTATCCATGCTACCCCACTGGAATGCTTCCTGTTGTGGAGATGTCAGTTCTACCCACTGGTTCTATACTGTTAGGAGTCCTTACCAAAATATATAGGTTCTCTGCATAAATCTACAATTGATACTAAAACTTATATAAAATGTAGGCTTAGAATTAGTCAAAACAATGTAGAAAGTAAGTTTCAGTGCTTACACAAGTTGGTTTTATGATGTCCTCATTCAATAGTAGCAAGAGATATAATGGTGCTGGCATAGTGGTGGTACAGAACCCTGAGCAGAAATCTTTCCAGAAGCAAATGGCCTACTGGACCTGAATTTCCACAGAGTCACTAACCTCAATATATAGTAAAGAGTAATGTGCTGTGCTGGGCAGTGGTGATGCACGCCTTTAATCCCAGCACTTGGGAGGCTGAGGCAGGCGGATTTCTGAGTTCGAGGCCAGCCTGGTCTACAGAGTGAGTTCCAGGACAGCCAGGGCTACACAGAGAAACCCTGTCTCAAAAAAAGCAAACCAAACCAAACCAAACAAACAAAAAAGAATAATGTGCTGAACAATTATGCAGCTAAATATTAAGAAATAAACAATCATGACCCTTTCCTGATCCTACAAATGAAGATTATCTTGACACAGATCTAAACATAAGATGGGCATCCTGACTAATCTTGTATCTTGTACCTTGACACACAAATTAGAGTCCTCTAAAAGGAGGGAACCTTAATTAAAGAAATGTTTCCAAAAAATCTGACTTTTCTTAATTAGTGATTGATGGGGGGAAGGTCCAAGCCTATTACGGGTAGTTCTAATCCTGGGCTGGTGGTTCTGGGTTCTATAAGAAAGCAGGCTGAGCAAGCTATGGGAAGAGAGTCAATAAGCAGCATGCCTCCATGGCCTCTGCATCAACTCCTGCCTCTAGGATTCTGTCCTGTCCTGACTTCCTGCAATAATGGAAGTCTAATTCCAGCAATTTGGAAGTGTAAGCCAAATACACCCTTCCTCTCCAACTTGTTTTTTGGACATGTTGTTTCATCACAGCAATAAAAATCCTAATTAAGGCAATGGGTTTGTGAGAACTGTGAGTCACAGAGAAAATACTATCTTGACTGTAGTAATAATGGGTCCCAGTGTACTATGTACCCAGTAAGAAACTGTAAATGTACATAATTTGTTATCAATCATATTTCAACATATAATCACAAAATGCAAAATACCTCAACTTCAAGGTCCTGGCGCTTGGGGTTATGAATGAAGAAAGTGAAGTTTTCCTCCCATACAGGTTCACTAGTTTTGTATCGAATCTGTAAGAAATAGTTCAATATCAACTCTCCAGTATTTTCTATGGAAAAGGACTACTGACTCAATACTTATTCATTTAAAGTGTATACAAACACCAAGTGACTAAATCAAAAGACATATATTTACTGAGTAATGTACTATTATCTTAGTAAGCACAGAAGTGTTCAAAAGATGAAGCCTAAGCTTTGTGAGGTGTATGAGAGGAGCTGACGGGGGTCCATGCCTAGTTGCCTAGAGACCAAGACCTCTGCTGCTCTATGGTCTTCAGTTCTCTCACAGGGCCTGACACTGGACTCCACATAGCCCTGCTTTGTAAAGGACTGCCATGTAAAATTTAACAATGCCCTACAACTCGAGTAATTTCTAATCCCCTCCCCTTGATCAGAAAAGAGGAAAATACAACAATACCTTCTTTCAATTTCTGAGCCTGTGTTTGCTGAATCTGAAGTACAATGTGTTACCTTTAAATAACTATTAAGTACTTAAAAGCTTGGGAGTGATTCCCTATCTTTCACATGAAATCAAACAAAAGTCTATCTATATGGTATGTTCTATGTTATAAGCAGCTTGCGTTTGTGAAATGACTTGCATGCGGGGGCAAAGCCTACATATCACACAGCTGGGCATAGTGACAGGTAGGGCTCTGTGGAGAGTGGCTCAGAAAGCCATCAAGCTCTTACCTTACTCTCCTGAGCCTTGTGACCGACTGACATCTGGACAAGAGGATTTGGGTTGCTGTTTATTTTCTTCCCTGACTATCCAAACAAAACAAAACACAAAACCAGGTAAAATAAACACACTTTGAAATGGGTCCTACTAAAAATGAGATTACAGTTCATTTTTATCAACAATAGTCACTTCTATTTATCTCTGATACTTCAGACATGGAGAACATCAAAGAACAATGGAAGTAGAAAACGACTGCTAAGCACACCTGAGCCACCATTATTATGTCCACCATGAAGCAAACTGAGAAAACCTCCATTCACATGCTTTTTTTTTTTTTTTTTAAATCGAGACAGAGCCTGACAATACTGCCTGGCTAGCATGGAACTCTGTGGCGTGAGTGCTTCTGCCATGTAAGCCTCCAAAGTGGCTGTGGCTATGGGTACAAGGTCCTATGTCCGGCTGCATATAAGTTTGAAATGTCAAACTTTAATATTAACTACAGTTCTAAAAACTTATTAGGATAACAAAAATGTAATAAATAATAAAAAGAAGACAAATGTAAAAGAATGTTAACTCAGAATACTTCTCCAGCTGCAGTATAAAACATTACAGTTTCAGATTCACACCTCTACACCTTGAACCCACCACCATCCTGTTCAAGTGAACAGTTATCAGATGTTGGATAGTGCTTACCAGTTGATAAGTAAACATCACCAGAAGAATAAATGGCAGTTTAGGATTACATGGAATTAAGCAAATATAAATATGATATAAAAATTTGTAAACAAAAAAATGACAAGAAACATACTTTAGCAGAGAGCTGATAGAAGAAAATTAGTAAAACACAACAGATATGTGGCATGAGGTTTATTTGTAACTTAGCCCCACAAAAAGATGCAGTTAAATGTTAATGTAAATTAGAGGGTCACAAAAAAGTATTTTAGTTAAATAATTTTAGAGTCAATCCTCAACACTGCAGCAATGACAGAAATAGATGTCAAAATCATTTGCGTGTTCAAAAGATATGACTAACCCAAACCTACTGTGATAAATCTATTTTCTGGTTCATCTTTTTGATGTGAATGAATTCTGCAAAATGAAATAAATACTGTTAAAAATGTCAAAGCCAACTGATTTTTCCTAAATTCACTTCCTCTTTCTTTAATATGAGAATTCCTAACCCTGAGCTGAGCACAAGTCCTCTGGGAATAGGGATGCCACCTCGCTTCTCCTCCTGGCTGAGAAACTCTGACTTTCAAGGAGGGCATGCAGAGTATGAGGTTCAAGCTACTAAGGAGAACTTGCACAGTTCTAAGCATAAAATCACACTGATTTAAGCCACATCTTCCTTGGGTCTTTGACACATGATTTTTTTCTAACTAATATTATGACTGTATTTGTGAAATTGGGGCCATTCAGGTTTTTTGTCATTGTTTTGTTTTTGTTTTTGTTTGTCTGTTTTTTTTTTTTTTCGAGACGGTTTCTCTGTATAGCCCTGGCTGTCCTGGAACTCACTCTGTAGACCAGACTGGCCTCGAACTCAGAAATCTGCCTGCCTCTGCCTCCCAAGTGCTGGAATTAAAGGTGTGCACCACCAACGCCTGGCTGGGGCCATTCAGTTTTAAAGATTTAACTAGTCTAGAATTTTATGGTGAGCCTCCTTCTAATATTTTTAAAAATAAAATGAAGTTTATAACTGGTAACATTAAAAACTGGCCTCTGAACAATTTGCAGTTGTCACTGCCTTAATAGATTTATTGTGCATACTTGTGTGTGTGTGTGTGTGTGTGTGTGTGTGTGTGTGTGTGAATGCTACACTAAAAACTATTCTAATCTAATGTTGCAGTAAATATAAAATAAATAAAAGTTTAGCTGGCACTTTTATAATCTTTTAATGGTTTATAGCATAAGAGTGTGCCTTAATACAGATGATGTTTTAGATTACATAAATAAATTTTTTAAATCATTAAGTTTTCTACCATGACAGAGCATTTAAATTACAGCAGCACATGTTAAAAGTACAAAATATGATAAAAAATATAGTCTTTTAGGTCACATGTTGAACTTAATGTACTATATGGAAATGATCTCCCAAAATATGGTCTTATTCTGTTGAGATTAAATCTCATCTTAAGGGGCTGGAGAGTTGGCTCAGCGGTTAAGAGCACTGACTTCTCTTCTAGAGGTCCTGAGTTCAATTCCCAGCAACCACATGGTGGCTCACAACCATCTTGTAAAGTGATCAGATACCCTTTTATGGTTCGTCTGAAGACAGCTATAATGTACTTATATACATAAAATAAATAATTCTTTTAAAAAAATCATCTTAATTTTTGATTACTGAGACTATGTTTTAATCTGAGCTTTAGGTTCCACATCTACAAAACAGGCACAATGCCATGTTTAGAACTTTTTAGGCTTAAATCAACCAATGTGTTAAACCAGATACTTACAGCACACCTATTTATCTACCTATTACATACTTTTATATGTAATAATTTAATTTGCTTACTAATCCAATGGAGAAGATAATACCTCCACCCTGTAAGTATGATGTATTAAATACTGCCTCTGAATCACAATGCTGAGCAACATGACTTCAGAGCCTTTCTTCCTGACCTCTATGCTCTGCTGTCCAATAAGACAGCAAACGAATGGTGAGCAAAGAGTTGCTACAGGTCCCTTCCTAAGTTGTCATAGGTCCCAACTATGCTGGGAGCATAGTGTTGACCAGCACTCTCAGGGTATGATGTCCTACACTAAAAACACCACTATCTCCTTAGTTCAGTAAGATTTACTATGGTACTAGACAACTCATGGACAGTCTCCTTCATTTTAGAAATTTAACTTACTTTGCTAGATGAAACTGATTAAAATATTCCTATTTCTTTCGAATACTAAGACAATTATACTTAAAACGCCCCTGGATCTCACTGTAATTAAGTTTAATTAAGAAACAAAGATTAACAATTTAGCCAGAGAACACAAACTATTGTCTTAGAAATGAAGTGGAGCTTAGTTTTCAATATACCTCATTTGATAAAAATTGAACCTTCTGGAAAGATTTATTACCCAAGCCCACAGCACCAAAGCCATGAGGTTGATTCAGTGAGGCCCTACTCAACATATTGGAAGAGGCAATTCCTTAAGTATGCATCATCAACAGTTTGCAAGGTACATCTTTAAATCACAATGTGAAAATTTGGTTAAGATTTTAAATAGAACTTTTATGTTACCACCCACAAGTTCAAATTCAAACAATTGTTACCACCCACAAGTTCAAATTCAAACAAAACACTATTACAATGGTTTTATGACAGAATGAAATCTAAATCTTCATATATTAAAATTTTAAAATTTAACTGTGGTTGATTTAATCTCTTCTAAGTTCAAATTCTAGGATAACAAAAGTTGGATCTCTCCTTTGGACAATCAATTGTTAACTAGGGTGGGAAGTCACCTGCCCACACATTTAGGAAAGCCAAAGCACCATCTCTTTCAATATGTCTTGATTAGCACCGGAGCCTCAAGGGAACACTTGGTTTACCTTTAAAGCTCTCTGAACTGCAGACTTCTTCAAGACACCGGGGTTAAAGTCTAATGGGTTACTCTTTCAGGTCAGAAGAAAATGAATACACCAAGGGTTAATAAACATGCAATGAGGAGTTTATGTAAGGTTAATGACACAAAAATTCATGAGTACAAATACTTAAACTAGAACCAAAAATCATACAAATTTATGCCAGATTTATGATCAAGATTTTACTGTGATTGATAGTCTAAAATACCAGGACACACTTCCTCATCCTTCTTCACCTCTGACTTTTAGTGTTAGCAAAAATCAAGAGTGTGACTTGAGGAAAGGCTCTGCTTACTATTCTTTGCCCTAAACCCTACTGTCACCCACAATTAGAGGCTTAATGTGAAGCACAGTACCAAACATGCTTTCCACACTGGTGGAGCTGGTCCCACTATGGTGGCTCATGCCACTGCTGTGCCATCTGAGACCTGTGTTTTTGCTATAGCATCATCCAGAGATGGAGCCTATCTCTTTTGGGAACTCCCAAGGTATTGAAGCACTGGTGAACAAAGCCATCCTAAGTTTCTCCTGGACTTAAATGTATCTACTGTTACAGGGTGTGTGTCCTCCTGACTAAAGGTTTTTTAGCTAGTAGTCTGCTCATTCTCAGACTGACCTCGTTTTAGAAGCTTTCAGGATTCCCATTTAAGGTTAAAGGTTTTTGCCATTTTAGTTGTAACTGATTTAAAATGACATTACATTTGATTCTGTTTGTTTGTTTGTTTGTTTTGAGACAGGGTTTCTCTGTGTAGCCCTGGTTGTCCTGGAACTCACTCTGTAGACCAGGCTGGCCTCGAACTCAGAAATCCACCTGCCTCTGCCTCCCAAGTGCTGGGATTAAAGGCGTGCAACACAACTGCCTGGCTAAATTTGATTCTTAATTTTTATTTTTTTCTTAATGTTTTATTAAATTGAAATTATATGAAAAAAAGATAGAGAAATAGCTTCCCAGTTTTCTATAGTATAAGGGAAGTGAGAAGTAAAGCACCTATCTGGGCTCCTGTCATACTAAGTGGATCTAAATCTAGACTATTCAAGCAGGGCTACAGAGCTCTCTGAAGACTCAGAACATACTGCCTCTGTCTGGATGAAGCCTGGCCAGGTATTCACTAGCAAGTTCTAACAAAGCGATTTGGTTCAGAGGGAGCCTGACTGATGCTCTACAGATATAACAAAGGCCTTTCGTGAAGTTCACACTGGATAGAAACAGCTGAACCAAATGTACTTGTTACTCTAACATGCATCAATTATTGAGAAACAAAGACAACAGTGGTAGTGTGAATTAGGAATGCAACAGCTGTGTGAGGTCACAGAAAACTGTATGGCACAAGGGGCGGGGGAAGACTAGTTACTGAAATAGTTACTAAAATACTGGCAGATGTCCAGGTGTCAGGTTCAGAAGTCAGGCACCATGTATTTGGGCCTCTCGGTCACTGCAGACAGCAGCTTGTGTCCTCCCTCCGGGTCCCACTCATAATCAAGAACCATGCACTAGGGATAGAGGTCACTTGAGACTACTTGCCTAGCATGCAGGAAGCCCTGGGTTCAGATTCTAGCACTTCAAAAAATTGGAACTGTAGTCCATACCTATGATCCCAGCACTTGCAAGTAGATGAAGGATTATCAGAAGTTCAGGGGCTACTCTCAGCTATATAAAGTATTTCAGGACAGACTGGGATATATGAGACCCTATCTTAAACAAATAAAACATAAAATTACCTATAAAAAGTCTATTTGTCCTTAAGGGTCTGTTCAGTATAGTTATGGCATTGTCATGTTCTTACATGTAGGTAGGCAGCATGGAAGTTCCATTCATCTCAGATAACCTTCAGTTATAGAATGAAGAGACTGTGAGCAGTAAACATTCTATAGTGATAAGGTCCCAGACCTCTAATCTTAGTCACTTATGTGCTTTGTATTGTCTTTACACTGGAAACCAGTGAATAAAAAGTGTATATACGTTTATTCCACAGAGCATTTTATGTGGTGTGCATATCTTCATCATAAAGCTCAACATGACTTTGAAGAGAATGAATTCTGAGAGTCTGACCACTGATGTCAGAACAACAAAGCAATTCAAGAATCTGACTCAAAAATATGTTTTTTGTACCAAAAAAAAAAAAAACAAAAAAAAACAAAGAGTTATAGATTAAGAAAAGAGACCTAGAAAAGTCACTGGAGACACACTGACAGAATTATACAGATTGCCTTGCCACTTATAGGAGTTTTTGATGACATTTTCCCTAAGAAAGCAGAAGCATAAAACATTTTCTAAGAAGTGATGGCTTCTACTGGAATTATCATTCGAATGGCCTTCCCTTTCTTTTTTGTTTTGTTTTGTTGTTTGTTTGTTTTTGTTTTTGAGACAGGGCCACAATACTGAAAGAGGAAAGGTTCCTGCCTTAACCTCTGGAGTGCAAGAGTTCCAGGAGGACACACCCTCTACCAGCTTCCTTTAAATGGCCTTGAGCAGGTTAGGAGTACAGAATCAGAGACATCCAGGTGCTGCTTATTTAGTAGTGTGACTTGCCTATTCTTCAGGGAAATGTTTTTCCTTGTCCGTAAAACAGTGCTAAATACCCATATTCTCTTTCTTAAGAGGTCTTAACAAATCTCATTAATTATAGCACAAATCTAAAGGGTGATTCTATACAGTACTTAGTATACTAGAGGGTTTGGTGTAGTTTTCTATGACCCCAGAGGAAATGAACTCAGCAGCCACCAAAGAGCCCTGAACAGCACAGGAGTGGAAGCAGCAGACAGGCGATGGGATCAGATGTAATGCCATCAAACTAAGGGAATGCTTTTAAGTTCCTAGAAAGAAAGAAATCGTGGACCCCCTCTAGCTTTCATCTCTAGGTGCTCTGGCTGGGTCATGTAGCAAAAGCAGGCTCTCACATGATGTGCAGACTCGTGGCTTCATGTGATCATAACTGGTGGTGACAAGAGGACAAGGTGGTGTGAACTAGAAGACCACCTAAGTTCTAATGCTGCTATCCTTCTTGAGGAGGAAAAGTAGATCCAGGAAAGTTTTTTGAAAGTTAGAGTAAAATTTATATTTCTTCCTGAGATGAACCACAAAATTAATTTAACATTATAGCTTTGTTTTTCCCTCCGAGGACTGATTATAACACTTTATGGACCAGCAGCAGTAGAGTTAGTTCATGTTAGTTTATCTCATGTCAGATGTACTCCCAACATCACAGCAGAGTCACATTTGACAAAAACCAGCATCAAATGAAGACATGGTAACTGAAGCCATGCAAGAAAATGAAAATAGCATGCACAACATTCCAGTGAGCAGACTGCACAGAAGCTCCAGGCCACGCTCGGGCAGTCTGCAATGAACACAGAAGAAGGAGCTGGAGGACTCACAAATAGTGTTCTATAGACTGAGGTAGTATTCTCACAAAACACTAGTCCCGACGCTCGCCTCTCTTTTAAGTAGCCACACCCAAAGTTTCCCTCGTAGATACTCTTAGGAAAATGGAGACAGGAAGAAAAAGCAAAGAATGGTGGATTGTGGTCAGTGGGCACACACCAGAAGCACAAATAAACAGGGTGCAGAGAGAGTCAATGGATCCCAGGACAGACAGGGACTGGCCAACAAAGCCTCCCCACTAAAACCAACAAACAGCGGGTAAGGCTTTGTGGATCCTTTGCCTCTGATGAGCCACAGCACACTGTGAGCAAAGTACCCTGGGAACAGAAGAATAGCACATCCCTCTCTTGAGCTCACGTGACATTATTTGCATTTCAAATTAAAGTGACGAAACACAAGGCTTTACAGAAAAGCCCAGTCTCTTTTTTCAACTGTAACCATCATTATTTTCTATATCCTGAACTATATAATAAATTAATTTCTTTTAAAAACATTTTTCACATTTACTTAGTGAGGGTAGGAAGCTTGTCTTGGCATTCATGTGGAGGTCAGAGGTCAACCCAAAGAGTCATTTCTCTTCTCAAATCTTGTGTGTTTTGGGAATTGAACACAGGTGGTCAGGTTTGGAAGCAATTGCCTTTTACACACTGAGTCATCTTGCCAGCCTGACAAATAAACTTCCCTCAGGCATTATAAAACATTGCAACATTTTATATCAAGCACTGTTGTGGTCAAAAGCAGAAAGCTCTACTCTGTGAAGAATTCTACAGAAAGGCTAAATAATAATAAAGTAGATATTCCCAAACTGAAATAAAAATAGGTACAGTCATAGGCTTAAGTGAAAAGACTGGTTGAAAGATTAAACTTTTTAAGAAAAAAATGTACGAATTTAAATAGCTAAAAGTTAGACAAGGAAACTTCATTGAAAGAAAGGGTATGGTATTAGCAAAGTGATAACTACATATTCGTATTATAAAATGCTCAATCATATTTCAGTTGTTAAGACAAAATAAAAGATACTAATGCACAAAGAATATTAATTTCATTTTTTGTTCACAAAGCTCAAATAAACATAAAATTTTCAAAACCTAGAAGATGTTAAATGATGCAATTTCATAAGCTATCAGGATAAAAGTCCCAGAAAGATTGTTAGGTAAGATAAGCAAAGTGCTTGTTTGCTTTTGTTTGGAGTATACTCACAAATGCACTTACATGACTGAGCATTTACTATGAAGGAAGAATTATGCAATGGATAATCTTGGTGGGTACACCACCTGTAACTGATGACAGTGTTCTTTCTTTCAACAAAACAGGTTGTTGACACAATGACATACAGAATGCCCTCATATGCAAGCACATTGGCACTTAAAAAGTTCCCAGTAATGTAACATTTATAATAAAGACAACATTACTTTAGCTAGTGGGGTTCATAGCAGGACAGTGAAAAATTCACTATCCCTAACATGCTCAAATTACTTTTTATTTTATAGTTTTTCCCTCCTAAAACCAAAACAATCTGATATAAACAAGTAAACATTCTTTTAAGCTAAATATTATTATTTGACTCTGTTTGTGTCTTTGTTCAGTTGGAAGTATCCCAGGCACCTGAAGGTCAGTACACTTACCTGGTGGCATTCATAATGTCACAGCTCAGCAGCTCACTCTCCACTGTGCTATATTAATAATGTCACAGCTCAGCAGCTCACTCTCCACTGTGCTATATTTAAGGCACACTTAGGGTTTGTGATCAGAGCTGCTTCATTTATTCCTCATTTTAAGAGGAGGATTTTTACCTTGAGACAACTAGGCTGTAATAATTAGATACAAATACACAATGTACAAAGCAAATACTATCTTATGCCCCTCTCTCTACTGCTGTCACACAAGATCAGGTAATACATTAAAGCTGGATAAAGTAGTAGTTTCCAAGTAAGGAACACACTCACATGAGTTAGCTCTGTATTACCTACCGGAAGGTTCCTTGCAGAATCCAAATACAAGATCAGCAGAGCAGATGAAAGGCCATCATTGGCTTGATCCTTGTCAGCTCTGATGTCTGCCAGTACCTACCAGGTGAGAGAAAAGTCTCTGTGAGTGTATATCTACAAGAGTGCACACTATCTTCACTTGCCTGTGCTCAAGAAGATAAAGTAACAATCTAATATATATAGCAGAACAAGAATTGAACTGATATCTGCCAAATGACGAGACTATTATTCATACAAACCAATTAAAATGAAACACTAAGATGGCATAGTTCTTCAAATCCCTGTCCTACTGCAAGCACAAAATTTAAAGGTCTCAGAACAGGAATAAAGACCTATACATTGTATTTTCTATACTTGTATTCCTGTTTACTACTATAGTGACTTATGGCACAATAATCAAAATTACTAATACAATTTTTAAAAAAATTTGTACCAACACAATCAAAGAGAATGGTCCTAAAAATCAGGAGTAGGTGGTCATGAAGAAAAGATACTGTACAGTACCTTGTCAAGGTCTGCAGCATCAGGCATCAGTGTGAGCCACTCTAACTTCAAATGTAGCTTTCCTTTGGGAACCTCGTCCAGAGTGAACCACTGTAGACAAAGTGTTTAAGTTCAGCAAAAGTGTTCCTGAATAAAAAAATCTGATTAAACCAAGTCTAAAAACATTGCAAGTTGTTCAATGACCTTGTGGCACCGATAGTTTTTAACTGGCCCTGAAGGAGCACATTTGCCATTTTATGTCTCATGTTCCAAGGGCCAGGGTTGGCCAGACACCATGCTCAAAGACCCCTGTGCCCAACAAGGCCCTTAAGATGTAAGGAGAACTCTTATTACATACAGGTTCCAGTGCTCCAGTACTGTCCAGCACTAACAAGGTTTATGCCCATGTATATACGGACTCACACAGAATTTAGAGGCTCACAGAATAGAACACTAATCCCAAACACTGAGTAGCAGAATCAAGTTCAGATACTTACTTTTTCATTGCTATACATCAACTGAGGAAACAGTGCATAGTTGTTTCAGCTTAAAGGTAGTTAAACGAAGACCACCACACACTCAGTGTTAAAACTGAGTGCCACAGGCAGGACTCTGACTCTCCTGTTCACCATTGTGCTCAGTGACTGGCACCTTAACAGATGTACAAGAAACACTGAGGAATGGACGGAAGCTCTTGGGGAGAAAGGGTGCTGCTGTGAAAGTAGAGGAGTCTCAGCACTGGCTTAGCTGATGAGGCTGTACTTGCCCAAGTGTCACCCATCTTTTATCTTTTGGAAGCTATTGTGCAGTTTTCCTTTATGTATTTTCTTATTTTTATGGCATTATGAATCACTCTCCCTGCTTGAAATAATATTTTTGCTACAAATTATTAGTGCATTTACAGGTATCTTTTATATACTGACAGCTCTGTGCATCTCTGCTATTTACTCCAACCACAACAAACACTTCCAACTGTCAACTGTTTACACATCTTTGCCCTAATTCCTCCAAGGCACATAGTCTGTCCACAATAAAAGTCAGGTTTACATTTCGTGCTCACCACACTTCCTGCCCAGGGCTTTGCATGTCTAAAGAAGCACACTATTACTGAACTATTCACTATACCTTACATTTCAAACATCTGTGATGTGATTATTGTTCCTAGAGTAGGAGCCGAACTTCTCACACTGGGTAGGTAGGTAAAAGCAGTAGGTCACAGTGATTCTGGCACACAGGAGGTACTTACAGTGTTCATTAAATGGACCAAAGTCAGAGAAAACTTACTTCATCTAAAAGGCGCTCCTTCTCAACTTCAATAAGATCAATCATAAGACTATAAGAATAAAAAAAGAAAAACCACAAAATTTTAGAACATAGAAATGCACTTCTTCCAACTGAAGAAGTTGAACATTTGTCTATGAAAAAGTATTCTATAAATGAAAAGAAAAAAAAAAGCTACACAATTTACCAGGAAACTTTCCTCAATGTATCCTATAACTTATGTCCAATAAAATCAAGAATAAGAGATAACAGGATTAATTTTTTGTGTCAAAATATTGAACATATACACAAAGCTAGAACTGACTGCTCATGTGTGCATGCACATGGAGGCCTGAGATAAACATCAGGAAGTGACTGCTCATGTGAACACGTACGTGGAGGCCTACGACTATCATCAGGAACTGACAGTATTCTTGTACATGGAGGCCTGAGACAAACATCAGGAGTCTTTCTTAAACACTCTTCATCTTACTCATGACAGTCTTCCAATTGAACCCATACCCTGATACAACAGTAAATAGTAGGACTGTTCTGGCCATGCCAGCCTCTGCCTTCCAATTGCTAGAATTACAGGCAGCTGCACTGCTCTTCCAGCATTTATGTGGGTGCTGGGTCTGAACTTTGATCCTTATGCTTACATAGCAAGTTCTTCATGCACCAATTTCCCAGCCACAGATGGTTTTCTGTTTCTTAGACAGGGTCTCACTATGTAGACAAGGCTGGCTTTTAACTCAAGAGACCTGCCTGCCTCTGCTTCCCAAGTACTGGGATTAAAGGTGTACACCACCTTGCTTGGCTTAGCTGATGAGTTTTCACATGTTATCCTTTGGTGCTATCAGGCATCACTGTGAACACAGTTATTTGTATAATGAAGTATAAGTCCACACTATATCAAGTCCCTTAGCAGGTTTAAGAGTAGGTTCTATTATCACCAAACAATCCTACTCTAATTCAATCATGGCACTACCGCACTGGAGCCAGCAATGATGATGAAGGGATTAGTATACTTGTACTTTTGAACACATCTTCCTTCTCCTTACAATCTAGGTTTCAGGGTGAATTAGCCTAGTTTTAGCCCTAGTCAATGACAACATGCTCCTAGTTGCTTTACCAGCCTCGTATCAACAGGATTGCATACATATTTGATCAGACCTTGTTCCTGCTCCTACTTGAGCTATGCAGTCACAGATTCTGAAATCACAGTATAATACATGGGTCTTAGAGATTTCAAGTCAGAGCATAACACACAAGACCATAATTGAGACATAATCCTTGGCAAGGTAATCCTTCACCATCCCCCTCCACAAGAAACTCATTTAAATAGCCTTAATTAGATAAACATGTATTAGATGTGTATATACATATTTATTCATTATGGGTACAGATGCAAATTCACAGCTATGGAGGCCATTATTTTTCTTTACTTTTCTATAGGTACAGTTTTTGTTTTCTTGAAACATGGTATCTCACTGACCTAGAATAGAATTTATCTAGTACTTTAGTTGCCCCTAATTGGCCCCAGGGATATACTTGTCTTTGCTTCCCCAGTGTAATCCCCAGGGATTACAAGCATGTGTCACTATACCCAACTTTTATTTTATTTTTCTTAAAGATTTATTTGATTTATGAGTACACTGCAGCTATTTTCTTTTTCTTTTTTTTTTTTAAAGATTTATTTATTTATTATATGTAAGTACACTGTAGCTGTCTTCAGACGCACCAGAAGAGGGCATCAGATCTCATTACGGGTGGTTGTGAGCCACCATGTGGTTGCTGGTATTTGAACTCATGACCTTCCGAAGAACAGTCGGTGCTCTTCCCTGCTGAGCCATCTCACCAGCCCAGCTATTTTCATATATACCAGAAGAGGGCATTGGATCCCATTACAGATGGTTGTAAGCTACCCCGTGGTTGCTGGGAATTGAACTCAGGACTCTGAAAAAACAGTCAGTGCTCTTAACCGCTGAGCCACCTTCCAGCCCACTTTTTTTTTTTTTTTTTTTGGTGTGTGTACACATGGTCTCTTGTGCTTCCAAAGAAAGCATTCTAACCACTAAGCCAGTGGTTCTCAGCCTTCCTAATGCTGCGACCCTTTAGTACAGTTCTTTATGTTGTGGTGACCCCCCCCACCATAAAAATTATTTTCATTGCTGTATGACATTTATTGTACCACGTATGTGAAGGCCTGAGATATACCCACATTTTGGGACAGAAAAATACTGAGTTGTTTATTAGTGAAGAACTAATAATATAATAGACAGCCATGAGCCATCTGACATGGGTGCTAAGCACTGAACTTGAGAAGAGAAGCAAGTATTCTTAACCACTGAGCCATCTCTCCCAAGCTGTAAAAAGCACAGAATGACAAACTGACTTTATTGTGGACACACTGTGATGCACTGGTGGCATTAGGGCAGAGAAGTGTAAAGAGTTCACAGTAATGGAGATTACAATGTGATGAGTATAACTATTTTCATAACTGCAATTTTGCTACTGGTATGAATCATGAGAATCATTCCAACTGAGCTATCTTCTCAGTCCTGGAAACATATTTTTTTGTTTGTTTGTTTTTTTGTTTTTTGAGACATCGTTCATCTGTGTAGCCCTGGCTGTCCTGGAATTCACTCTAGACCAGGCTATCCTCAAACTCAGAAATCCACCTGCCTCTGCCTCCCAAGTGCTGGGAGTAAAGGCATGCGCCACCACTGCCCAGCTGAAACATATTTTTTAATGTTTATTTTCGCTGTCTTAATGTGTGTGTGTGTGTAAAAACTAGGTTGTGCAGGTGCCCACAGAGGCCAGAGGAGCTGGAGTTTCAGGCAGCTGGGAGCCATCTGACATGGGTGTTAGGTACTGAGGAAGAGCAGCAAGCATTCTTAACCATAGAGCCATCTGTCAGTCAGGAATGTATTTTTTAAAGCCCATTTCCCCAGTTATATTAGTTCTTCTTGGAGAAAACAAACTATTGTTTACCATCCCAATGTGTAGGTACCATATAAGTGACTATACCCTAGCAAACTGAAAAGTTCACAGTTAAACCCACACTTACAACCTGGAAGGAAGTAGTTCCAGACTTCCCTGCAGGAAGAGGGGTTGGGGATGCGGGGCTCTACATTCACTGGCTCTCCACATTCCCCAGCTCTCCAGCCTGCAGTCTAACTGACAGGTGGAATGAACCTTAGTGTAAGTCTTTTTTTTTTTTTACATGACTTTAATTTATCTGAATTTGTTAACATTTAAAAACATATTTTAATTAAATAGAATTGAATCACATTCTTGTTTCCCTTTTGTACCACCGCTCTTCCCAGAGACCCCCCCCTTCAATACCTACAATATCTTTTTTGTCATGTTCTGTAAAATTTATAAAATATTATAACAATAAAAATAAGTATTTATAAAAGTTGTTTGATATAAAACAACAATCAATTTAACAGTCTTATGTAGATGCTTGCAAGAGAGTGTTTTTAGAAGTAAAAAAAATTTTTAAATATGTGGTAAAATAGACATCCTATGAAAAAGGCATTTAAAATGTGTATGTGTAAATAAATGATTCTTATAGCTTGCACCAAGGAGAGTGATTAGAAGGGTGTTCCCAAGCTCTTTTTTCACCTTCCTAAGAAGTCATCTTTGTCTGGATCTTCATCAAAGAGTTCAATCTCCAATTCTTGTCCAGGGTGTTCATACACTAAAGCCTGAAAATTAATGGTTAGTAGTTAGACAGTTTTACTACCACAATCAAATACTAAGTATGATGATTATAACAAATATTACTGTGTACTTTTCTCTTACAATAAGCAGTTTTAAAAGGGTACTTTCTTACTGCCAGAACACATGCACTTCTTGATGACTAGGCCATTCTAAAAAGACTTGTCTGCTGGGCCTATTTCTGGCTATCTGAATTCTGTGTCAGTGGGCCAAGCACAAGCCCCTGAAACTAGGTGACAGTGTGAAGTCAGTCATACATAAGATCTAAGGTCTAACCCAAGTGAAGATGCAGGAAATAGTCCTAAATTCTGAACTGGCTCCATTCAGATGCAAATCTTGAAAAACACTTAGCCACTCAGAGAATAGGAACTGCCAGGTGACAGAGGACTGAGGGTGGCAGGAAAGGGGCAGAAAACACCACTGTTCTCAACAACAATTCTGTCCTCTGAAAACCTCCAATTTTGGATCCAGCAATTTATACATATGACATCATACTTAAGGAGCATTACCTAAAGTACTGCACTTAATAGCCCAGGCCTGTCCAGGTCAAGAAATTAAATGGAATGACAGTGAAAGTTAAGTAGATCCTAGCTGGGTGTGGCGATAAACACCTGTAAGTGTTTGGGAGGCTGAAGCAGAAGGATCAGGAGTAACAGGCTAGCCCAAGATATAAATAAATAAACAAACACTATCTCAAGGGAGGAAATAAAATGTTTTAAAAAAGAGAAAGAAAACAAAATAAAAAAATGAAAAAGGAAACAAAATGTAACAAAAACAATAATAACTGTTATCTATCCACTGAGATGTAAAGATGTCCAGATACATTAAATGAAAATATATAAAAGTATATTTCTATGTTTATGTGTTTTAACCATATATAATATTTTATAGTCAGAAAACCTATTTACATTAAAAAATATATTGCCACGAATCACTGTGGTAGCCTTATGTAACTACTGCTTAAAACTATCATGTGTTTACATTACAAGACAGTTTTGTGGTAGGAGAGAGAGTAGAAACTTTTTCAAAAATGAGAAATTAAAAAACCTTCAACAATGGTCCAAGTTAGCCACACTTTTGTGTGACAGGTCTGGAGTGAGATTTCTCGTGCCCTCTCTCAGTTACCACACCTTGATGCCACTACTTACCTCATATACTTCATTCCATTTTGGACTAAGGTTCTCTTTGATGACTTTGCTCTGGAAGATTTGATTGCCCACCCGGATAATTCCATAGGGGTCTGATTTTCCCTTGACAAGGCCTTTAAGGTAGGTGTCTTTTCCCTGCAGATCTTGAGCTTCAATAAAATGAATCCTTAGGACACCCTGAAGAGAGGAACAAACCACTGACCATTTGCTGTGGAGAATGGAAGACATAAAGTATATACCTCAGCAGAAACTGTGACTGCTCAGCTGTGACATGTACTTAGAAAACAAGAATTAAGATAGGAGGATAGTATGTCATCCAACTACATGGTAAGACTGTTGATCAGCAGCAAGGACTCCTCAACAAAAATGCAGTGAGAGCCTTAAGTCTTGAAGAGGGAACCCTGGCTGCAGAGGTCTAGTGGGGTAGCATGCTTATCCCCAAGAAGCTGATAAGACATGGCCATAAGGCTCACCAAAAATTATTACATTCTAAGACTACGTAGGTAATAGCTAACATGATAGGGTTTGTCAGACCTGCTACTAAGCATTTCTTGTTCAGCAACCATGTCATTCAATTTTTAGACCAATTTTATGAAATACTGTTATTAAGTCTACTTTATAAAGGAAGAAACTAAAACTTTGAAGTAGGAAGTACTCATCAAAAATAAACACTTCTTTCCCAAAGTTGTTTTATTTGTAAGAGGAAAAATATTTACTCATTTTTCTATGACAAATAAAGTTTGGTAGGGTAATATTCTTCCTCCAAATGCTTAAAAACATTACAGACTAATATTCCTGGCTTCTTAGGCCAAGACAAGCTTCTCTGCAGATGAACACTTTAGAAAGCTCTAAAAGAGTCTTGCCTGTACAGCTGAGATGTTCTCACAAGATTTGCATTAAGCTCAGAGAACAAAGATTGTTAAGATCTAGGCCAGCTCCAGTGTTTATTATACTTAATGCACAAAACAAATTTCTACATTTTAAAGAGTGCCCTTTCTTATATGTAGTGTTATCACATTTGTTGAATGTCTATAGTATAATTTTGCCATCAAATTAAATAGAGTATGCTTTTTTGGACTAAGGTTCTCTTTGATGACTTTGCTCTGGAAGATTTGATTGCCCATACTCTGCTGGGCCTGTTTCTGGTTATCTGAATTCTGTGTCAGTGGGCCAAGCACAAGCCCCTGAAACTAGGTGACAGTATGAAGTCAGTCATACATAAGATCTAAGGTCTAATATTACAGGCTAATATTCCCAGCTTCTTAAGACAAGACAAGCTTGTATATAAATACAAGGACAAATAAATATAAGGAGAAGGCTAAGAACATGAGTCTTGGGTTTGAAACTCAGCATCAAAGTGAGACAAAAAAGAAAGAAGAATTGATATATATATACTAAGAGTATGTGTGTGTGTGTGTGTGTGTGTGTGTGTGTGTGTGTGTGGTGTGTGTGTGTATGTAAATCTATATGTATGTATACTCATGCATGTTTGTCCATGTGTGTATTGTTGAAATCTAAATGAAAAAAAAGAAAGGGCATCAAGGCAATGTTATTTCTACTTCAGGAAATAAAACTGAGAAGTACACAGCCATTGAAATGGCATCAGCTTACCTTCTCTTGTTTTAGTGAACAGAGTATAGTATGTACTAGTACTACTCCTTCTTGTAGAGAAGCCATGGTAGTACTGTTTCCTTAACACCTGTGGATTAACAACATCTGGCTGACACTTAGACCTGCTCTAACCAGAGCAATACCCCGCCTTTGTCTCCAGCTGTTCTGTTTACTTAAGGTGACTCCATAGACATATGATCTAGTTTTATGCTGTACATTTTATAGGAGCTGAAATATATCCAGTCACATGTTCAGTAGTAAGTACCTCCACATCTAAGAGCTCTGTTTTTCCTTTCTTTTAGTGCAGCTGTTATGCAAAGGCCTCTTCTGTCACTGTGGTTGTCTAAATAAGAATGGCCCCCATAGGTTCATATATTTAAATGTTTAGGGAGTAGCATTTGAAAGGATTAAGATATGCGACCTTGTTCCAGGAAATGGTTCCCGGGAGTTTGGGGAGTTCAAACACTCAAGCCAGGCCCAGTGCTATTCTCTCTTCCTGATGCCTGCAGATCCAGATGGAGAACTCTCAGCTATCTCTTCAGCTGTATGTCTGTCTGCATGGTATCTCTTTAGAACAAGACTAACTTCACTGATGAAGTGTATATATATATATATATATATATATATATATATATATATATATATACATACACACATATAAAATATATGAAGTAATTCCAGAGAAAGTCCATTCCAGTGTTTGAGAAAACATTTACACCCATCACCATACTGAAGTTTCACTGTATCAGCAGAAGTAGCTCGCTTGCTGCTGAGAGTGATTCTATCACACTGAGACAAATGCAGCACACACCTCCTGAGATGACTTTTGCCTGCTGTTTATTGCTATTCTTATGACTTGTGATTACATCTGAAGAATGAGCCCTACTGGTACATGCCTGAAGGAACATGCCTGAAGCATAAGAACTCCTGAAGTCTCTGGACAGCTTTAGGGTCAGAGATTCCCTAGAATATCTCTGGGGAGTGCGGGGCAGCTAGCAATGTATTAACACAAGTGGCAAGAGAGATGTTCAGAAGAACAAGGTAAGTCTAAAGATAACACCCTGAGCTTGAAAAGGTCCTAGTACGTTCTTAAACACTAGTGGATACAAATGCATGCTTACCTTTGGTATGGGAAACCGCAACTGAGCTATTTGAACTTCACTGACAAGAGGAACGGTGATTCGATTGGGAAGCACTAGATAGTTCGATATTATATCCAAAATGATAGTATCAGATAAACCACTATTATTTGGAGATAAATAACAAGCAATCAGATAAATAAAATACATATATATATATCATCACTTTTAACAACAAACACACACAACTTAGTTCCTATAGCAATGTACAGGGTGGGAGTTCTCTAACTGTCCCAGGACAGGACTTAGAGTTAATATTTCAATATATTTCAGCTATACTGCTGTTGTAATGAGGCAGGCTTTATTTTTGTAATACAACATAAAATTCTAGATCCTTTCAATATTCCTATATGGTTTTATCAGACTTAAGATAGATTTCTTTTTAACATAAACATTGCAAACATAATTAAAAGTATAAAGAATAATACAGTAAACACTCACAAATCCATTTCATGCTTAGTGTTGTATATTGCTTCCAATTAAATAACATAAATTAGTTGTTTTTTCTTCATTCTTTAGACATAATTCTACATACTTTAATAATTTTGATCTACTATTATATCACTGTGAAGTAAACTTAGTAATATGAATAAAAACCATAGGAAAGCATTTTATATCTACTTTTGCCTGTCTTTAAAGGGAAATGTAGGAATTAAACAGTGTATGCATGAGAATACTTTTGGAGACAGATCCATGCAAGTTTCCTTATTCTAAAAAGCTTTACTAGAATCCTGAATTTTAAAAATAACCATGATTACTGCAAGTATCTTTTGGTGTTAAGTCATTAGCATATGTATGTGATTATACATGTAAACATGCCCTGTCAGTCATCATGATCACTTAAGCAAAGCTGATCCATGCATGACAATGAGGAATGGACCTTTCTTCACAAGTCTTTCAATGTAAAGAAGGACTGAGTCACACATGGCACCATGCCTCCTATCAGTGGGTTATCCTGTTAACACTTCTGAAGATTAATGAAAGTCTTGGGCTGGCAGGTACTGTACACCTGCTCTTCTGTAAGGACGTATAGGATTCTACATAGCCTTAAACCAACGTTTTATTGCCCTCGGCATTTCTTCTTAAGTAACTGTTTTGTTTATACTGAAATACTTGCCGAAACAGAAGATCCCTTCCTAACTGAAGTATTCTGAGGAATATCCTCACTGCTGAAATAACATAGTACTATGCCTAGAAACTAGCAGTCCCAGAAGCCACTGTGTCCAGTACTCCAGGCAGCCTTACAGCACTCTGCACAATTATCAGGTGTAGATGCTTCTCCCAGACCCCTCCCCAGCATCCAAGCATTCACAACTTTTCTTGCAGGCACTGGTTCCCAAGTCTGCTTTTCATCAATGTTGCTCCTGCTCATCTTCTGCCTCTCCTGACCCAGACCCTTACCCTCCTTCACATTCTCTATGTAATATAAGCTCTTCTTGAAATCTAACAGGGATTTTACATCATGACAACAAAAATGTCTAGCACAGTGAACTGATTCAGACATTATTTTAAAATGACTCATATGACCCAGATTCATTTTGTAACCCATGAATACAACATATATACTATCTTACAAAGCCTTGAAAGATTAGACTCAATTATTAAATATTTATCTTTTGAATATTTTTAACATTTTTACTGTATACTTGATGTACACAACAAAAAATCTTTTTAAGATAGGGCTTTACATAGTACAGGAGAGCCTCAAACTTGCTGTATAGACCAGGATGGCACTGAATTTCTGATCTTCCTACCTCTATCTCCTAAGCACTGGGCTTCCTGAAAGGTATGTACTACTATATCCATCTGGCTTAATTGAAAATATTGGTCTGAAGATTAATAGTCTCAATTTTATATTTTATTACATAAGATTTATAGTGACCACTATATTTTATATAAATATATATATTGTTATATATAAATTATATATAGTATATCTAAATATATCCTTATTTTAAAGGGATATTCCTATATATTATACGATAGCCTACTTTTAACAATGGGTACATCTTTATCTCTGTATGTGTTATATATTTAAGTATTTATGTTTGTGTATGTGTGTGCATGCATTCATGCACATATGTGCACACACAGACACACATAAAGATATGTGTGCATGTGCCTGTATGGGGGGGAACAGAGGTCAACTTTTGATGTTGGTCTTCAGCTGTCTTTCATCTTTTTTTTAAAGTAAGGACACTCACGGGGACCTAGAGTTTGAAGTTGTAGTCTAAGCTAGCTGGCTAGTAAACTCCAGTGATTCATCACATCCCTGTGCTAGGAAAGAAAGTACATGTGATTATACCTGGTTTTTTATATAGGTGACAGAAATCAAATTAAGGTGCTCAGGCATAGCAAGCACTTTATCAACTCAACTATTCCCAGGCCCTTTAAGTACGAGTTTTAATGATATAGTTCTATATATAATATATACTTCACACTACACACATAAGATTTACACATTAATAATTAGAAGATATTATGGTAAAGAATCTGCTTACAGCAAATGGATAGAACTAGAAAACATCACCCTGAGTGAGGTAACCCAGACCCAGAAAGACAAATATGGTAATGTACTAACATATAAGTATTAGTCACAATGTACAGGAAAATCATGCTACAAACCACAGCCCCAAAGAAGCTAAGTAACAAGGAGGGCCCAAGGGGGAATGCTTGAATTTCACTTGAAGGGGAAACAGATTAGACACGAGAGGTATGGATTGAAGGACAGGACTGGATGGGGGAGGGGTGGAAATGGGAATAGGAGAAATGAGATGGGGGAAGGACAGAGGGAGTGAGTAATGGGAGGGGAGACTCTCTGGGAGGAGCTAGAAACCTAAGGCAATGGAAATTCCCAGGAATCTATGAGGATGACCCTAGCAAGGACAAGTAATCAGGATAAGGAGTCTAAACCAGCCATCTCCTGTAACCTGACATGACTTCTAATGGAGGACTGGGACATCAACCCAGGCAGAAAGCCTTAAAACCATAATTTGTCCTGCCTATAAGATGTGCACAGGTAAAAAATGGAGCAGAATTTGAGGTACAGGCCGACCAGTG
Source organism: Mastomys coucha (assembly GCF_008632895.1). Classification (NCBI taxonomy): domain Eukaryota; kingdom Metazoa; phylum Chordata; class Mammalia; order Rodentia; family Muridae; genus Mastomys; species Mastomys coucha. Next base: position 129,144,641 of record NW_022196912.1, on the reverse strand, counting down.
ACTAGCCACAAGAAGGAGCCCAGCCCTGACCCAATTAATGATATTCTGTTGGACATGCTGACAGGAGCCTAGCATATATGTCATCAGAGAAGTTTCTTCACCTAGAAACTTATGTAGAGACCCATAGTCAATCATTAAGTGGAGCTTGTGGAATCCTGTGGAAGAAGGGGAGGAAGGCTTAAAGGAGCTAGAAGGGTCAAGAACACAACAAGAAGCCTACAAAATCAACTAACCTGGGCCCACAGAGACTGAACTGCCAAGCAGAAAGCATGCACGGGACAGACCTAGGCCCTCTGCACACAAGAAACAGTTGGGTCTTCATGTGAACTCCTAAAGTGGGAGCAGGGGCTGTCTCTGACTACATTGCCTGCCCCTAACAGGGCTGTCTTGTCTAGCCTCAATAGAAGAAGATGTGTCTAATCTTATTGCAACTTGATATGCAAAGGCTGGTTGATATCCATGGGAGGCCTTCCCTTTTCTGAGAAGGGAAAGGGAAGAAGTAGGAGGAAAGGGGGAAAGGAAACTATGAACAGGGTGTAAAGTAAATAAATAATTTAATCAATAATAAAATATAAAAAAAGGCTCAGCTTACATTATAAATCACTAAGATGAAACTAGTTAAGTATTCAAATGACATGTGCAAATTCTCATGAGTGTGTCCACAGTGACTGTGTAGAGATCCTTACTGAATAAAATGGTTTTGGATTGGCTGAAGTTTTGTGAGGGCACAGGACACATCTTCTAAGCCACACTGCCACGCACAGAATTCATACTACGTCATTTATAATTACAGACAAAACAATCAATTAGCCTTATTTCAGTCCACCTATGATGGTAAGTAAAGACCAGTAAAATAAGCTTTCTTAATTTAACATTTGCAGATACCTGTTGCTCACCTCTGGCTAACAAAATCTAGCAAGCACTACCACTTCCAGTGTAAGCTTTCCCTTTGTATGGGATCATTCACTGGAAGGGAGAGGGGTTCAAGTAGTTGAACATTTCTTGGTTTCTCTGTAGAGCATATACAAAACTAAAACCTGACTTGAAAAAAAAAAAACACAGGAACCTATTCAAGACAGGTGGATACATAAGGTGACCCTGGAATTTTTGTAAAACTAGCAGGAAAGACTATGCCATTTGCAGAACAGCTGCTGCACACAGGAAGAATCCATCTGAAGATAAGCACAAGTCAAGACCTATAAGATTGCATGAACAGCCCATATTATTTGGTATCAACATCTGCCTGAGCCTGACACCCCACAAAGAATGCTCTATGAGATGCAAAGGCCAGTGCAGGTTAAGCTCTCTTGGAGAACCCATGACAATGTCATTCTCATCTATGTCCAAGTGATAATGACAGTGGTTGGCACAGAGCAAGTGTGTAATACCCATGTCTCAGCTGAATGACGGCACTGAATTTTAAAGGTGCTATTTCTACACTGAATATTAAAAGCATTATTTAAAAATAAAAAAGTATCATTTGGGAATCTCAGTGGGTAGCTCAAAGGTAACTTAAAACTATAAAATCCTGAGTTTAATCCCCAGCATTACAAATAAAAATAAAATTATCTGTGTCAATTTAAGTCAGTATTTTGTTTGTGTCAAGATTCTAATGAACTAGGAACTCATCAACAAACCTTTTAAAGTTGTACATTTCTGTCCACAGATCTTTTAAAGATAGTAGAACTTCTCTCTTTACCTGATAAATCATAATACATTTTATTTGTGACTATGTCTCAGATTATTAAAGCTGCTGTCTTTTACTGATCATGAAGCAAATTCTTGTTTTAGCAGTCATTTCGTAGGCATTAGTAAGCATACAGAAATAGAAAGCAGTCTGAAATCAAAGATTTGGGAATTAATCTGTAAGCTACTTAAGGGTAAAAATCCACAGATCACAAAACATCCACTAGAAGCAAATATAACTAATAACTAATAAGCCATGACATAAACCTTCAAACAGAATAATGAAAACATCAAAAGTTTTTAAGACTGCAATTTCAGATTTCCCTGCTAAGTAGTAACAGACAGATTACTACTCTGTGTAGTCTACCATACGCAGTCTGTGTCAGTCTACCATATCAGACATACGACAGACTCAGCTAACTCCTTCATAGGACAATGTGCCGTTAGTGGCTCAAGTACCTGTTAAAGGACAACTTCCTTGTTTTTTATTCACTAAATGGTTACAGAATAGAGAAGAGCTTCCACTTCTGTGGTTAGAAGCTTCATATCTAGGTTCTATGTTTATCTGCTCTCTCAAGAATGAAGGTGACAAGAGGCAGCAACAGCTAGGAAAGTACACAGCAGCAACTATGTGCAGGCCAACAAGACTTACTTCAGTCCAGGGATATCCAGAAGATTAGTCAGTCCTGTCCAGTTAATCTCTAAAAGCTGTTTTTTAAAAAGGAGAAAAAAATAAATATCAAAACAGTTTCCATGTACCATAGCAAATCCAAACAGGTTTGTGTAAGTGAAGTAAGTATGATAAGTACTGTGCCACCTTTCCCCAGTGTGTATTACATCAAAGATGGATGAGAAGGCCATAGTTTTCTCTACTAAAAACATACTTCAATTTCTCCTTTATCACAGTTAATAATTCAGTGATTATTCTTTGTTTTGTTAGTTTGTTTTTGTTATTTATTTGAGACAGAATCTCACTATGTACACTCAACTGGCCTGGAACTCATGAAAACCAGGCTATCCTCAGACTCACAGAGATTGCCTGTCCCTGCCTTCCAAGTACTGGCGATTAACGATGTATGCCATCATGTCCAGCATGTTTATATGTATATATACAGCCTAACATTCAAAACTGGGGGTATGAGTCAGCAAGATACCCAGCAGGCAAAAGTGCTTGCCACACAAACCCGATGATCTAGACTCAATCCCCAAGTTTCATAATACAAAAACAAAACAAACAAACAAAAAAACTCCAGGCCAGGCGGTAGTGGCACACGCCTTTAATCCCAGCACTTGGGAGGCAAAAGCAGGCGGATTTCTGAGTTTGAGGCCATCCTGGTCTACAGAGTGAGTTCCAGGACAGCCAGGGCTACACAGAGAAACCCTGTCTCAAAACAAACAAACAAACAAAAACAAACAAAAAACAAACAAAAAAAAACCCTCCACATAAATAACATGAAAAGCAAAAATTTTGAAGTGGAACATGATGCTTAAGATTACATGTTCATTTTTCAGTATCAATACCTATTGATCTCCCAAACTGCTACTTAAATTTCTATTACTAACAAAAGTACTGGATAGAAACATTTCTTCTCCATGTTGTTACCAAAAATAAATATTAAAACTCACCCTAGTTGGTAGCTGAACAATGGTACTTTACTTTGAATTTTTTTTTTTTAAATTAAGGTTGGTATAATGGTACCTGCCTTTATTTTTTTTTAAAGATTTATTTATTTATTATATATAAGTACACTGTAGCTGTCTTCAGATACACCAGAAGAGGGCATCAGATCTCATTACAGATGGTTGTGAGCCGCAATGCAGTTGCTGGGATTTGAACTCATGACCTCTGGAAGAGCAGTTGATGCTCTTACCCACTGAGCCATCTCACCAGCCCCTACTTTGAATTTTTTTACTTGGATATTCCTATAAATAGAACATGTTCTGTCTATTCATTAGATATTTATAGTCATCTCAGAAATTCTTACATATTTAGGTAGGATTCTATTAAGTAGACATAGTTAAAACTACTGGTTGTAAATACTGACTTTCTCTACCAAGATGGATACTGTGCACAATAAAATACTTGGTGTTTATTACTTATAGAGGACATGTTAAGTGAAATTGTATAGTCTCTCTCTCTCTCTCTCTCTCTCTCTCTCTCTCTTTCTCTCTTTCTCTCTCTGTGTGTGTGTGTGTGTATTCAAAAATCTGTCAAGATTGCTTTCCAGCATGAGAAAATGTCATGTAAAACACAGAAAGAAAAATCCAGATGGTGGTGGTGCATACCTTTAATCCCAGCACTTAAAAGGCAGAGGCAGGTGGATCTTCTGAATTTGAGAACAGCTTAGTCTACAGAGTGAGTTCCAGGACAGCTAGGGCTACACAGAGAAACTATGTCTCAAAAAACCAAACACCAAATCAAATCAAACCAAACCAAACCAACCACCACGAACAACATCAACCCAGAAAGGAAAAGAATAATCAATTTTGAATCTGGACTGTAAATTGCACATAAACTAAGGCTTTCCCAGGTCTGCTTATGGATTTGGTCCAAAGGCAATCACAACCCCAGGGCCAAAGCAACCCATCCCCTAATTGAGATCTCTAAATACGGTTCCACAAGAAGAAATCAGTTTTAAAACACATCAAACAAAAAACTCAAAACAAAACAAAATCCACTTGATTCTAGGGCTTAAGCAAACTTGCAAACCATTAGTTCCATGATCAGGACTACAGAGCTGGGAAAGCCATGAATGCCAAAGTATCTGGTTCTTCGTCAGTCACTCAGGTAACTCATGAGCACCATGACTAACAGGCCCCTTTCTCTTCCCCTTTCTATCATTAGGTCAAATAATTTCTTTAGCACTTAAAACAGTGTAGGATTTCCTTATCTCAGCAAAATATTCTGATCTTATTATACAATCTAGATTGTGGGGCATGGTGGCACATACTTTTAGTCACAGCACTTGAAGACAGAGGCAGGTGAATCTGTGATTCAAGGTCAGCCTGGTCTTTCGTGTGAGTTCCAGAACAGTCAAGGCTACACAGAGAAACTAGATTTCAAACAAAACAAAACAAGCAAGCCAAAAAAAAAAAAAAAAAAAAACCCCAAACAAACAAACAAAACCCCCAAACACCTGGACACCTACATGGCACAAGATTTAAAAGGACATTATGTGGTTACCCTCCACAACATGAAGGCAAGAGCCTACTGCTGAAGATATCACTTATTAGAAACTCCAACACTACTGGGAGGTACTATATGGGCCACAAGAGGAGACAAATAATCATTAGTCTCATCCAGCTACAAACCCCAATAGTTACAACAGCAACCTGCCTGAAAGATATATTGGTGCAATATTGGCAAAAACATTGTGAAAAGAACCAACCACTTTTTGGGTGGATTTTAGTTTCACTCTCTGAAATATAACTTACGCCTGGCATTGTTAAGGTGGCCAAGAACCTGAAACCTAGGGGAAAACCTACTATTACTATTTTGCCAAATAAGCACAGCAATAAAATGAATGCTAACAACATACTGTTGTAACCATGGGTAAGTGCATCACTCAACCTTCATCAAAGCTTCTTACACAAGTTGTTAATTAACATAGAACCCACAGCTAGACAATGCACTCAGTCTCAAATGGGATGTCTTTATCAAACCCGCTCCCTCACAACTTAGGCATCTAGAGTAAGCAGAAAAAGTGTAAGAGCAGAGGTGGTGGATGCCTCTAAGGAAACAGCATCTTCCAGACACAAAAGTGCTGATGCACATAGAAGCTCACAGAAACTATAGCATGGGGAAGATCTGCAAAAGATCAAGTCAGACAGAAATCCCAGCACAGTAAAAAAGAAGTACAAAGTCCCAGCCCTAATCAAGAAGCTATTTGCCACTGATACCTGCTGGGAGAGGGAAAGTAAGTTTTCTTCAAAGGAATGCCTCAAAACAGGCCTCATGCTTAAAAGTAGCTGATCAATACAAAAGTAGACTTCACGGGTTTTACTGTGTGTGGTTTTTTTTGGTGCTGTTGTCACTGTTTGGTATTTTTGTCTTTTTAATTTTGTTTTATTGGTTTTCCTTTTTTTTTTTTTAAGAGATAGAGAAAACAAAGTCGAGTAGGAAAGTGTGGAGGGTCTGGAAAGACTTGGGGTAGAAGAAGGAATATGACCAAAATATATGAAAAAAAATTAAAACTTAATAGATTAAAATACACCCTTTAAAATAAAATTAAAGGACATTCATGATACAATTTTATGATTGAATTATAAACACCCTTGCTGTCAGCCACAAATCTACTTTAGGAAATAAAAATACACCAGTTGTTATGTAAAATGTGTGCTTTTAACTCAAGTTCAAATCTAAATACCTTATATGTGTTCTTACCAGAAGGCACCTATTTATGGTAGTACTATACAGAGAGATATGGGTCAAAGAAACCAGAGACTCTAGGAGAGGATCAGTTTATTGAGGGGGCACATAAATAAAACTAGGTGAGACAAGTATAATTAAGAAAACAACAAAGGGGATGAAATCAAAAAAAAGTGTTATTTAATAATTTTTCTTATAAAAAGAAACACTAGCCAGTTATGGTGGCACACACTGGTAGGATTTGCTGAAGGAGGCAAAGGCAAGATGATCATGAGTTCGAGGCCAGCCTGGACTACACATTTTTGCTGGGCAGTGGTGGTGCAAGCCTTTAATCCCAGCACTTGGGAGGCAGAGGCAGAGGCAGGTGGATTTCTGAGTTCAAGGCCAGCCTGGTCTACAGAGTGAGTTCCAGGACAGCCAGGGTTATAGAGAGAAACTCATCTCAAAAAACAAACAAACAAACAAACAAAAAAAGAAACACTTTAGTTGCAAATTTCCTAGGCATAGTTTATATGTCACTATCCTGTTTATGACAGTCTTTGGAGGAGAGGCATTATATTTATTCATTATGCATTCATTTTTAATATTTATTCTTTGAAAATATCATACATATATATGTACAATGTATCTTAAGCACACCTATCCCCAGCTCCATCTCAGTACAGTCTTAACAGTATGAAGCAGAAGGGTTGTAAACATTTTGAAAATTAACAATCCTTTTAATAGTATTTGTTTATGTTGTCATTATTTAAGAATGTACTTGAGATTTGCATTATAATGATATTTTATTAGAGACCTAAGTAGCTATGAGACATTTTTGGATCTATTAAATACTTGGCTGAGACAGAGACAGATGTTTGAAAAGTCAGGGTGAGACTAATTTTAGCTGGTGTTGTGGGACCCGTTAAAACAGTCAGGTAAAACAGGGACTAACTTTAGCTAAAAAGAACTTCACCTGCCACCAGAACTATGCTACAGATAAAATGGAAATGAAAACTTACAAAATAAAAACACAAAACACAGTAACAATAAATGTCACAAGCCACTTGCTGCCAATAAGGAATTCTGGGCTATGGGGATGTTCAAAGCACTAGGGTTAGGTGAGGGAGGGAATGTAAGAATGTAAGTATGTCTGTGCATGAAGATGAATATGGAGAAATAAATGTATAAGTTTATACATGAAAAAACAAATTAAGAGTAGCAGAGTGGAATGTTAGAAAGGAAAAGTGTGTATAAGAGAGAATGAGCCTGAGAGAAAAGTGAATGTAAACAAATGAGCAGGCAAAGAGAAGATCTAGCATGAAAACACAGTATGCCAGAGTATGCATATGTGAACATTAACAGTGATTACTAACTTGACAAATCTACAATTACCTAGGAAGGCAAACATCTGGGAATGCCTCTGAAGAATTATCTCAATTATGTTAACTGAGGTGGGAAGACCTGCCCTAGATGTGATGGCATCATTCCATAAGTCAAAGTCCTAAACTGAATAAAAAGGGAAAAGCTATTCAAATACAAGCATCTATCTCTTGCTGTTTCTTGGTTGTAGAGGCAATGTAACCAGCCCCCTCAGACTCCTGCTGCTATGATTTCTCCATCGTGATGGACTGAACTTTCAAACTGGGAGCTGAAATCAACCCTTTTCCCTATAAATTGCTTTTGTCAGGATTATTTAACATAGTCAAAGGAAAAGTAACTAGTGGAGAGTGTATGAGAAAATGAAAGGTTGCATACGTGGATGGGGGATTGTGTAAATGAGCATGCAAGGGTCTGTTTGTAGGTATGAGGCTGAGTGTGGAAGAAAGTGAATGTTAGAAAATGAGGAGGTTTCTTAATTACTTCTAATTGCTGTGAAGAGAGACCCTGACCAAGCCATCTAATAAAAGAAACAGTTATAGAGAATCACAATTCTAGAGGATTGGAGTCCATCTTTATCATGGTGGCCACAGGCAGACAGGCATGGAGCTGGAGTATTAGCTGAGAGCTTACATCTCAACCACAGAGAGAGCTAAATGGGTCAACTTTTGAAACACAAAACCCAGAATCAATGGACATACTTCCTAATCCTTACATACAACCAACCAGTTCTACCAATTTGGGGAACCATTCAAATACACGAGCCTATGAGGGTCATTCTCATTCAAATCAGCACACTCCATGAGAAAGATCAGTTGTCAAAGTACAAGTGTTTGGGAACACGAGTGTGTGAGAGGAAGACTATAGAACAGTGCAAGTGAGCATGTGAGAGCGTTCATACGCGAGAAGGGGTGAGCTCATGAGGACACAAGTAAAAAAGAACAGTAGGAATGTAACCATGGCAGCCCTTTGAGAAGTATCCTTCGAAGTGCAACTATCTGGTCCCTCCTGATCGCCCTAAAAACTCAGGACAATGAAAGCCAGAGCCTCTGGATGACTAAAGATCTCTAATTCAATAAGCTAAGGCATATGTGGAATGTGTGTTTCCAAACATAGGAAGTCATCTCTGAGCTGTGGCAGAAAGAAGCACAATGCAGAATACTGTCCATACTTAGGAAAGAATGTCATATTTTACCTGGAACAACAAAACATGTGCACAAATTTCATGAAAATCAGAGATGAGCCATCAAGATGCCAAGTCTGAATACCTGGGACCTATGGTAGAAGGAGAGAACTGACTCCTATAACTTGTTGTCTGTCTTTGACATATGTACTATTGTGTACACACACACCACACACACACAAACACACACACACAAACACACGCACTAAATTAATATAAAAAAAGAAACCAAGAGATGTTCTTCTCTACTACTTCAAGATGGGACTGTCTGAGGTGCAGTAATGCTGATAGTGTAACAACAGCAACTAGCCCTAATCAATTGGCACATGTCTCAAGCCTATCATTTGGGAAGTTAGTTACAAATGCAAGCTGATGGCTGGCTCCACAAGCCTACAGTGGGGTTTTACCCCATGTTTTTATTAAGTAGCTTTAGGCTGGCAGTAAAGTTAAAGAATATCTTCCTTATGTTTTAAAGCCTCATGACTTAGGCAAGAAGAAGAAAGAAAAACCTGCAAAGAGCACTACCCTGATGGCACAGGAAAGCTGACCTCAGGGTCCGACCTCAGGATTCGAGCACGGGACATGTTTTCTCTGCGGCAACTCTGAATAATAGAGACGGAAGCAGTCTGAATGAAGATTGAGCCCCACAGGGGCTGGTGAGACAACTCAGGCTAGACTCCAAGGAAATGCTGAAGACCAAGAGTGAGTGAACCAGAGATCCACAGCCCAGGGGCATGGAAACCAACATGGGCCCTGTACATATACATCTGCATTTTGACACATCAGGCCAGAAAGAACACTTCCTGTAGGGCTGTGGCCAAGAAGGAGAGCAGCTGTCACTGTAGATGGGCACAAAGAAAGCCTTGCAGTGAGGTCTTTTAGGGATTGGGGCAGGGTACAATTCTAGACTTAGCCTATCTTACAGAAGACCTGTAGCATACATTTAGCATAGGTAAGGAAAACAGCCAGTGAAAGTTCTACCTTGAAACTCAGGATGGTACAAGGCTATGGAGGGTGTGCAAAACTGTCCAAATAATGAAAGACATCAAACTATACAGGATCTGAGTAAACTCAGCATAATAATCAATCTTGGACTACTTAAGGAGTGGTTTGAATCTACAGGCCTGTCTGCAGACTTATCTGCAAGAATGGTAGAATGAGCCTCTGTACTACAACTCTTAATCCCAGACCTGGTCTATCCAAAGGAGAGGGTGTGGGGGGCGGAGGGGAGGAGACCGCATAGATCACAGATATGGCCTGGAAAACCACCACTGTTCTCAGAGGGAGAGAAGAAGCAAAAGCTGTGATCACTCAACCTGTCACACTACACTGCCTTTCCACTGGCTCCAAAAGTCAGTTAACCATTATAGTGCAATGTCTTCCTCTAATTGCAAAAAATTCAAACTCCTGGTTCCAACTGATTCTAAGAGTCAACTGTACAATAAACATAATTTCTACATTTAAGAAATTACTCTCCTTCTTTAACACTGCCTTTACTTTACTTAAAATATTTTAAGTTCTGGGATTCTAGTCCAGTAAGATTCAAGTTCTTCCTATTACAACTGTAAAAGGAAGACAGTTCTACTTGACAAAGAAATCCCCTTCGCCTGGCTGAAATCCGTCTCTAAAGAAAACCGCATGGAGCAAGGCTCAGTTGCTCTGTGAAGAACTTCTGGGAAAGACCTGCTTTTTATTTGGGGGTTAACTGAAGACTCTGAAGACACCTTTAACGAAACTTCCTGAAGAGGAGCATGTCTTCCTCTGCCCCTTCTGTAAGTCTGAATGATGATAAGAACACCCGTGATTGTAGGGCTAGCATGGTCCAGGACCAGGATCTAACTATAATTCACTTTAGGCTACCTTTAGCTTCCTTAATAGTCATTCCTTGTCCACCTCTGTGTCTGACGTCACATCTTTGTGACTCACAGGGAAAACCTTTTAGAATGTATTAGAGACCACTAGCTTTCACCAGCCAGAAGGCTAAGAGTATCATCAGATAGTGTCTGAGACCTGTAGCAGCGATTGTACTACTTTGCTTTCATTTGCCTATCTAATATTTCCACCAATTACTTGAAAGGTGCTTTTATTTATGACTTTGTTCTGTTACTATAAAGACTTATAAAACTGTTACCACATTTGGAACATGGAATTTGGGAAAACCTAAATCTGTGTTCCCAGGCCAAGGGCACTCATAGTTGATTCCAAAATAAACTATCTTTTATCCCCCTTTGAAATAAGAGATGTGGAGGTGAGCAGTTGCTGGTTATCAGGGCAGCTCCAGGGTCCAGCATGTGTAGGGGACCCTGCGGTCACCATGTACATGGGCTATGTGCTGGACAAGGACTCCCCCGTGTACCTAGGCCTGCCCACGTATATGGTTCCAGAACCTCTGGGCCAAGGAGAAGAAACAGCAACAGCCCATGCTTCCCACACTGCCCCTAGATGGTACCCCATACCATATCAGGGTCACCCCTGGGTAGTCTATGCTTCACCAATGCCGGCCTTCTGGGCACCACCTCCCCGGTGCTGGTCAAAAAGGGGTTTCTACCCTACCCCTTCCAGCTTGGGGTCAGGGATCTAGGAACTTGAATGCTGAGAAGCTGGCTTTGCTGGGGCCCAAGAAGCCTGTTCTGAGTTCCATCCCTGCTGCTGACTTTTGGGGTCACTGTGGACAGACTGCCTACCTAGGACAAGTAGCTTGCCCACTCCTTGCCTTTCATTGGCTGGGCTTTGTGATCAGACTATTGGACAAGCTCCTGTTCCTATGCCACAGGGTGATGGGAAGGCCCAATGAGAAGTCTGAATCACCTGAGGATTTCTCAAGATTCAGAGGGCTTAATGAGCTGTCAAGACAAAGCTGAGGCTCCACCGTCTCCTCCAAGGGAGTGACGTAGAAGGCTGCTGTATGGACCAGAGTGGCCCCAGAGAGGAGTCTGTGTTGAAAGAAGGTAGTACACATGAGTCTAGACTCCCATGGGAAGCAAAAGGATGTTATCTGTCCCACCTGTCTCCTCCTCCAGCCTCATCGTCACCTGCCCTAGCACCCCATGTTCTGGCCCCCACAGCCTGGAGGACCACAAAGCCATCAGGATAGGGTGTGAGGTAGAGGCTGGGCGATTGGCCACTGCTCTTGAGAAAGAACTTGCCCCCTCCTTAGCATCCAGGGAGACTGTGGATGAAGGGGAAGGCTCTCAGGGTAGACACTATGAGTCTACCTACCTGCTCATGCTCACCTTCCCACAGGCTGCCTGCCTATCCCATTCACCTTCCCACAGGCTGCCTGCCTATCCCACCCAGGGAGCCCCCAGACCATGGGGAACTCACAGCTGTACAGGGGTTAAGTGGAATCTCTTGGATGTTTCAGGAATACATTTTTCCCTTTTAAACAATTTATAAAAATCATACATGGAATTAAAGAATTTTAAAAAAAAGTTTTAAAAAGAGAGAAATAAGAGATGTGGTTTTGCATTGATAGAAATCCTTTAGGATGTATGCTTTAGGCATATCCAAAATCTACCTACTTAGATTGAGTTCTTTATACACATCCAATGACAAAAAGGAATCCATTTGGTTCTTCTAAACTATTATTTTTTTTATGTATGTACCTGTGTGGGTGCATCTGCACATGTACATATATGTGTAGGCTAGAGATTAACACTGGTTGTCTTCCTTTATTGCTCTTCACCTTTAAGACAAGGACTCCCGAAACACAGAGTTAACCAACTTTCTAGACCAGCTTTCTCACCAGCTGGGCAGTGAGCCCTGAGAAAATTCCTGTCAGTATGTCCAATCCCCAGCACTGGGTTTATACACACATGCTACAATACCTAGGTTTTTGACACAAGTTCAGCATCTGAGATCAGGTCCTTGACGTATGCAACAGACACTGGCTAAGCTATCTCTCTATGCCTCCTTTTGGTTATCAGAAGTTTCTTTTCATTCCCAAGGATTCAAAACCTATTGCCAGACACACAGCAGACAAGGACTCTACCACTGGGGTTCATCCTATGTGTTATCAGAATATTTATCAATACTTTCCCTCTTACCCTAGCATCACTCTAGTGTTAGAAGCTCAATAAAATGCTAACCTATATTTAATTCTTTAAAAATGTAAAGGCTTGCCAGGCAGTGGTGGCACATACCTTTAATCCCAGCACTTGGGAGGCAGAGGCAGGCGGATTTCTGAGTTTGAGGCCAGCCTGGTCTACAGAGTGAGTTCAAGGACAGCCAGGGCTACACGAAGAAATCCTGTCTCTAAAAACAAAAAAACAAAAAACAAACAAACAAACAAACAAACAAAAAACCAAAAAAAAAAAAAAAAAAAAAAAAAAAAAAAAAAAAAAAAAAAAAAAAAAAAAAAAAAGAAAAGAAAAGAAAAAGGTAAAGGCTTACTATGTGCTTTTAAAAGCATAGACATTTAATTGTGAGTTAAAGGGTAGTGTCACTCCTCTATTACAGACGGGGGACTGGGACTTAGAGAAATGGCAAAGAAAGAAGAAAAGGAGTAGAGATCAGGCAGTGCAAAGCTGTTGCCAAGAACCGCCTACACTGCGGTCGGTGCTCACTGTCTCCAAACTATACCACCACTATTCCACATGGGGACTGTTCACTTGGCTTCAAACTTCATCATGTCAAGAATTTTCAGGGGTCACTCCACAAGTACCACATTATCAAAACTAATTAAATAAACTAGAAGGCCCAAACAAAAAACTGTTTTATATAAGTCTCTGTCACTTGTTTCTGAGTCATCCGGGCAGTAAAAAAACCAGTAAAACTAAAAAGCCCTCTGGTTGTATTTTTCACCAGACTCAGGAAGAATTATTTGGCAGCAAACAGCAACAAGTTCTCATATTTTCCAGCTGGAAGTAACTGAAGAAAATTCCCTTCCCTCTAAAGCATGTTCAGTGGCTTTATTCACCATATAAGGAAAAGGGTGACTGAACATTTCAACTTCATCCTTTTCTTCTAGCACTGCAACACCCATTGGGAGTTAATGCTGTAACTTATTTTATAAGTGCTTTCATCTATGGAAGAACAAATCCATGAAAGAGCATAGTTAAGTTCTGAGGAAGACTAAAGGTCTTGATTTTGTTTTTCTATGGGATAGGATCTTTATATTAAGAATATTTCCAAAGACAGATAAAGTTTTTAGCAACTTATTAAAGAACATTTTAAATACTCACTAATGGAGTCAGTTTTTACATAAACTGCTTTCTTAAAAAAAAAAACTGGTAGGAGGAAAAAAAGAAGTATTTTAAATCTTTTATAGATTTGTTTCTCAAAATTTTAATAAAGTAAAAATTAGTGTATTCCTTGATAGCATTTGGAAGTGTAATGTACATCATGTACTTAAATACATTAAAAGTAAGGAAGAGAAAACAATACTACTGAAGGCAACAATGTGTTCTCATGCACAAAGCACTGCACATGCTGCACTTGGACTGGCCTAAGTATACGGTATTTTTAAAACCAAGTAACAATTTTCAATAGGTCTTTTGAGCCAAATTTTGCATATTAGCATCCCCACTTTAAATTGCATATGATGTTAGTAGTGCCTCCCCAGAACACTTGTCAAGGATCATAAGCAGCATCCTTCCTAAGAAGCAGATCATCTACACTCCATGAACTCTGGAAAGAGATGTGACCTTCACTTTAGCACTGATGGCCTCTGCTGTACAACTTTCAGAACTACAGTGGATACTTGTCCTGGAAGACAGAAACCTTCTAGAAATAAGTGACACAAATGGCTAAAGATAGAATTCTGGAGAAAAGGAAAAAAAGAAAAGTGGAGGACACAGTTACTACTTTGCTTCAAAGGGCAGTGAGTCCTTGTGGTTGGAACTTGGGATGCACAGTTAGGCAGTAGAGAAATGTGGCCAGAGATGAGAGAACTTGGGCTTAGAGTGCAGCAGAGAGCTTCCTAGCATGCACAAAGCCCTGCCTTCAAGTCTCAGCATTAAAAAAAGAAGAAAGAAAAAGGCACTGAAGGTAGCAGTAATCATTGCTGCAGGATTCAGGTAAGGGTAAGAAATAGCTTTGTTTTCCTGTTTTATTCCAATAATGTTTAACAAGCACAGGACATTTATAACAATAATGAAAAGACATACAATCTAAAAATATGAATTGACAACATCATACTTAGCCAAGTATTAAAGGACCAATAAAAAATTCCATTTAAAAGCACAACACATAGAGATGTACATGTAGTTCATCAAATACTCCCCACCAAAGAAGGCGTATTTATCTCAGGAGGGGAGTCAGAGGGAGATTTACAGACATGGCATTACCTTAAAGTGTTTAGGGATATAAAACCTGTACCAGACTAGTCTGGGCCTACGTCAAAGCTCTAATACTTAGTTGTTATGTGACTTGTATGAATAGACTTCTTCGTGTCAGTTCCAGGTCAGTACAGAGGAACAATGTGCAGCTTAGAAGGATGAGGATTAATAAGCACATGGCATAAAACCATACTCACTAACAGGCCAAATGTGTCTTCAGCTGACCTAGCTAAAGATGATTTTCCTAACTTCCACAAACAAATCTTTTTTATTTTTTGGTTTTTCGAGACAGGGTTTCTCTGTGTAGCCCTGGCAGTCCTGGAACTCACTCTGTAGACCAGGCTGGCCTCGAACTCAGAAATCTGCCTGCCTTTGCCTCCCAAGTGCTGGGATTAAAGGCGTGCACCACCACCGCCTGGCACAAACAAACATTTATATATTCCGGAAAGACCATTGTTTATCAAGAGATAAAACCCTCACTTAAGGAATACAGAAGTTAAAAGACTCAGGAATCATGCATCAGACAGGGAAGAGTTAAGGGCAGAATTTTGTTCCTCCACTCTATCCTTCTGTGTATCCATGTTACTGCCAAGAGAGGAAAGATAAACATGACATACTTACTGGTTTCCTAAGGAAGAAGATGGACAGAGCTCCAACTAAAGGCATATCTCCAATCAGGGGCTCCAGGATCACCCGCATTGTCCCATGGATCTGAACTCAGACAGGGAACCACAAGTCAGAAAACAACTCTTCAAAGTCACTCAGTAACTTTTAAGCACACGGCTTCACACTTTAATTAAGTATAACCACAAATAAAAAATTACTACAAAAACCTCCTAGCTAATAAAACCCCACAGCTTTTCTTTCTGAATACAGCATAGAAAACTCTAAAATGAAAATTTGAAAAACTTACCTGAATACTTTTCACACCAGCTCTACAAAAATATCTTTTGATCTCCAAATCAATCTCACAGTTTCCTACAAAACTAGCAAGAAAAGTTCTGTATTACATAAAGTGAGTGGAATTAATCACCCTCTTAGCTATCTATTAAGATTAGGCACTGCAAAGTATATAATCAGACAAAACAATGGTAAAATAGACACACTCATACTGGAAGCAAAGCCGATTGAAAATGTAGCCAATAGCACGAGATTATTCTCTTACTCTGGGCTTTATGGACACAGTGCTCAACACTGCTGTATCACCTGTGACAAACACTGTGCATATTACTCTTACTTCCACTACCCATAAAAATCTTCAATAAATTTAGATACCCAACACATGGGAGGCTGAAGCTGAAGGACTACCAGTGTGACATCCTGTCTCAAAAAACAAAACAAGCAAAAATACAATGGATGAGGATGGAGCTCAGTAGGTAGACTAGCATATAAGAGGCTCTGGGTTTAATCAGTCTTATACATATCAGGCATAAAGGGTACATTGGATTCTTAGCACTCAAAGGAATAAGCAGGAGAATGGCATCACCCTTATCTACACAGAGAGCTCAGATCCTATCTCAAAAACCAAAAATTTTAAAAGCATGTAAATATGTACTTTCAAAGAAAAATATGAATAACAATGTGCTATTTTTGGAGCACTCCTTGGATGGAAGGTGTTTTTATGTGTATAACAAACCTCTGTTTAAAACACAACAAAGGTTATTTTGGCAACACCACCTTTTTCCTTAGTCACAAAAATCCTCACTCAGATGCTAAAAGGTTTTATGGTGCTAAAGGCTAAAAACAGCTTATTTTGAACTTTCACTTTACTCAGAGATTAACTTCAAACACAAATGTAAAACAAATGGTTCTTTACTATGATAATGCAAAGCAAGCATTTATTTCCAACATAAACATGAAACTCTAAATGTATTCCACATGGGATGGTGTGGAATTTCATCTGTCTTACCTGAGGTTACTATTGCTATGATGAAATACCATGACCAAAAAGCAAGTTGGAGAGGAAAGGATTATTTCATTCACAATTCCATATAACAGTTTATCAGAGGCAGTGAGAGCAGGAACTTAATCAAAGCAGGAACCTTGAGGCAGGAGCTGATGCAGAGGCCATGGAAGGGGGCTGCATCACCCTTTTTTTTCCCCTCTAGAGACAGGATTTTTCTGTATAGCCCTGGCTATCCTGGAACTCACTCTGTAGACAAGGCTGGCCTCAAACTCAGAAATTCACCTGCCTCTGCCTCCCAAGTGCTGGGATTAAAGGTGTGCACCACCACTGCCCGGCTCAGCCTGCTTTCTTGTAGAACCTAAGACCATAACCCTAGAGATGGCAATACACACAATGAGCTGGGCACTCACAGATCAATGACTAATTAAGAAAATGTTGTATAGGGCTTGCATACAGCCCTGATCTTATAGAAGTTGTTTCTCAATTGGGATTCCCTGCTTAGAAATGATTCTAGCCTGTGTCAAACTGACAAACAACTGCCAGCACAATCCCTATCCTTGCTTCTTGGAAGTAGGGCAACCATAAACCTATACATGAAAGTCTGGGAATTTAATGAATATGATCAGGAAGGGTCTAAGCCAGTGGATCTCAACCTTCCTAATGCTGAAACTCCTTAATACAGTTCCTCATGTTGGGGTGGCTCCAACCATAAAATCATTTTCATTACTACTTCATAACTATTGAGCAATGTCTAAGTTCCTAAGATCATAAGAAATATGTGTTTTCCAATGGTCATGACCCACAGGTTAAGATCTGCTGGTCTAAGTACATGAACAAAATTATTCTCTATCTTGCTGCTAAATTCACCAATAACCTGTTAAAAAACTAAAATGAATGGAAACTTGCAACTGACAGGGGTGAGGAGGTAGGGTAATATGAGAAGACACCTGGGATAAGAGAGGCACTCAAGAATCAATAGGGGTGTGACTCACTACATTGGGGATATGGAACCTGAAGAGAGCACCTCCTGTAGCCAGACAGGAACCTCAGTGTAACAATAGAGACACAAACCCACCGACAAAACTTTGAAACCATAACTTACCCTGTCTACAAGTAATGAAGGCACAGGGAAGGGAGCAGAGACTGAGTGAAGGGCCAACTTGAGACGCACACCATGGGCAGGCCACAATCCCTAACACTATTAATGATACTCTGTTATGCTTGCAGACAGGAGCATGCTGTTCTCTGAGAGGCTTCACCTAGCAGCCGACTCAGACAGATACAGACACCCACAGCCAAATAGTGAATGGAGCTTAGGGATTCTTAAGGAAGAGTAGGAGGAAGGATTGCAGGTCTTGAAGGGGATAGGAACTCCACAGGAAGACCAACAGAGTCAACTAACCTGGACCCTTGGGGCTCTCAGAGTCTGAACCACCAATCAAAGAACATCCATGGGCTGGACCTAGGTCTCCCTGCTCATATGTAGCTGATATGCAGTTGACCTTTATGTAGATCCTAAACAATTGGAACAGAGGATGTCCAAAAGCTGATGTCTATACATGGGATATGTTCTACCAACTGGGATTCCTTGTGGCCTCAGTGGAAGAAGTGCCTAGCCTCACAGAGACTTGAAGTGCTAGGGTTGGGAGGATACCCAGGGGAGTTCCCACCAGCCCAGAAAAGGGAAGGAGGTAGAGGTGACCAGGAGGGAGGCAGTGATCAGGATATAAAGTGAATAAGCTAAAAAAAATTAAATTAAAAGAAAAGCTGTCGTAATTTTTTTTAAATTTCTTTTTAAACCAACATAAAGCCTAACACATGTTTTATTTCCTAATTCTTAAATTTACCTTTACCTTTTACTTTTTTATCTTGCTGCCAATGTAGTTAAGATCTTTGTCTAAAGTATACAATATAGTAGAGTACTTATGCTATTCAAGTTGCTTCCTTAACTGATATCCATTAAAGGAAGTACTCAAATAATTTATTTAATGCTAAAGCGATGAATGAACACAAGGTATCTATCCCCATGGAGCTTGCCATCAACCTCATGACAGACCTTCTGGGGTACAGCCTAACCTAAGACACAGGTGAACCACCATGGAGCTTGTATCCAGGCCTGCTGACAAGCCTTCTGGGGCATGGATAACGTAAGATACACAAGTGCACCTCCCCTTTTATTCCACTGATGAAAGATATTTATACAAGTATCAAATATTTTAAAAATAAAGATTTTTTTTCCCCCATGGTAAAGATATTGAACATTTCTTTCTAAAAAAAAAGTAACTGGTAAAAAGTCTATACAATTATTAATATTAGTGTACTTTTGAAATTTACAAATGATAAAAATATTATTCTTAGACTAGCCTCAGAAAGGAGCTTGAACTCCTAGTAACCATTTGCCTTGTTTCCTCTGAAAGTCTTTCCACTGATGTCTAGGGCTCACAACTTTGGACTAGGCTGCCTGGCCATAGCATCTGAGATCCTCTTGACTCTTGCTTTCTCCATCCTGGGACTACTAATGCAACCCCATGCTCATTTCTTTAGTGGGTCTGGGGACTGAACAAAGCAACCATGTTTTCAACCATCTACCTGTATCATCCTGTTACAAGTGAGATTATCTTTATTTCCTTTCAGGACTTTTCATTGTTAATGTACAGAAATGCAATTGACTTAACTGCATTTTGCTACTTTGCTGAATGCATTTTAGTTTTAAGAGGTTTGTTTGTTTTGTTTTGTTTTAAAAGACAGGCTCTTACTATGTAGCCCTGGTTGGCTTGGAACTTAAACAGTCCAGTCACCTCCAAAGTGCTGGGATTAAATGCCATCACACCTGGCTTTAGAACTTTCTGTGATTTTTTTTTCCCCTGTAAGGCCTAATTATTGGTAAATACTGCTTTTCAAGTGGAATTCCTAGGTTGAACTTTTTATTTCAACCATGTAAGAATACTGAATTTTGTTAAACGCATCTTCTGTATCAACAGAGATAACCATGAAGGTTTCTTTCCTACTCACTACACTACTTCTTACTTAAAATAGTGTATTTTACAGACTGGTTTTCATATCTGAATCACATTTGTATTCTGGGAATAAATCCTACTTGTTGATGGCATATGCTACTAGGTTGATCTTGCTAATATTTTGTTGGGGATTTTTATATTAAGGTTCATAAGAATTATTTATTATAATTTTCTTATAGAGTATATAATTTCTTTTCACTCATACATTATTAGAAATTTATTTTATGTGCATGGGTGTTTTGCCTGCACATATGTCTGTGTACCTGGCATGTGCCCATGGAGGCCAGGAACGAGCACTGAGTTCCCTGGGGCTGGAGTTACAGATGGTTGTGAGCTGCTATGTGGGTGCTGGTAATCAAACCCAGGTTGTCTGGAAGAGTAGTAGCAAGTGCTCTTAACTACTGGGACAGCTCTCTAGCCACATTACGTTTAGTGAATCATGGTTATCTAGACTGTTAGCAACTCAAAGGTCATTAACATATAGACCTGGAAGAAGAAAAGCCAAGACATTTATTTTATCCTTCATCTTATACATATTGCTAAATGAACACTATGTGTCAGTAGCCATGGCAAAAACATAACACAAATAAAAACTTACCTAATCTGAAGGTCCAGAATAATTTGTCTTTTGTCTACATTTTCAGTATAAACCTTAACACCATTGACTCTAAGGGGCTGAAACAAGAAATAGCTTAATTTAAAACAGAAAAAGCCTTAAAAGCAAACAAACCTAACAATAATGCAACAGACACGATAAGGACAAGACACTAGACTACAAGTATAATTCTGGTTTTATAAAACAGTTTAACTTTGATAATTTATTTAGCTTGTATTCTCAGTTTTCTATCTGTGAGATATAAATAATAGTGGCATTCACGTGAGATTATTGTGAAGTTAAGTGGCACCTAGTGAGGACTTAGTAAAATGAATAGTGCTGTGTTAGTACATGTAATAAATACATTTGCTTTTACTATGAAGTCCCCTTCATCCTTATCTCTTTTGATTTAATCGATCCTTTTCTTCTCCTCTATCCTTATTAATACTTCTCATTATTTTAAATTTATGTTTCACAAGTTTTCAGCTTAAATTTTCCCCAAAATTGGATTGACTGATTGACTGATGTATTTCATGTATGTGGGTATACTGTTGCTGTCTTCAGGTACACCAGAAGAGGGCATCAGATGCCCATTACAGATGGTTGTGAGCCACCATGTGGTTGCTAGGAATTGAACTCAGGACCCCGGGAAAAGCAGTCAGTGTTCTTAAGTGCTGAGCCATCTCTCCAGCCCCAAAATTGGACTTTTGAGTAAATGAAAAAGAAAAGATATAGTCGAGTGTGGTACTGCAGGCCTATAACTACAACACTTAAGAAGCTGAAACATGGGATTGTCAATTCAAGGCTACTGTAGGCTAAAGAGTGAGACTCTGTCTCCAAAGAATACTTAATATACGGTACAAAGAACTGAATATGCAACCACAAAAGACAGATCATAAAATACATTGTATTTCTTTTGTACTAAGACTTATTTTTACTTATGTGCATGCTGGGGCCATAACAGAGTGTCAGATCTTCTGAGTTGAATCCATAGCTGATTGTAAACTAATTGTTATGGGTTCTAGGAATCAAACCTGGATCCTCTAGAAGAGCTTGAACCACTGAAATATCTCCCTAGAGTACAAACTGTATTGAAAGGCCAGCATGTGCTTCATAGCAAGACTGTCTCCAGAAGCCAAAAACTTGACGTAGACACTCAGAAAGAGAAAGACAGGGAGACAGACATGAAAGGAAGAGGGAACTAGTTGAAGATAAAAAGTGGGTCAGCAGTAGTGGGAAGAAGATAGAGATGGTTATGAAGGTACAAATATGGTACAATACATGCATAAAATACAGCACAAACATGAAATGGTTAAAAATTTAAAAAGTAATAGAACATATAAATACAAAAAACTCAATGATGTCTTAAAATAATGATCATATGCTAGAATTTTTTATTTAATCATAAAATTTTCTACAATAAATATGTACCAAGAAATGATTTCTCATCTAACTTTTAAGAAATATTGAAAAACAAAGAATATGGACAAAAATCAAAGTCAATAACTTATATAAAAATATTTGTTTAAATGAATATATGTATATATATGTACATATATATTTGTATATACACACACAGAGTGAAAGAGAGTACTTCTTTATACAATGACACACAGATATATGCATATACATAACACACACACACATATATTTGTTAAGACTAGTAAACTGTATTTAAAATTGTCACTATTTTTAAAAAGTCAAAACAGGACTCAAAAAATGGCTCAGTGGTTAAGACCAATGTTGCTCTTCCAGAGGGCTTGACTTTGTTCTTACCGTCCACATTGGGCATTTGTACAAATGCCCGTAGCTCTATCTCCAGGGGCTCTGATACTATCTTCTAGCCTCCATGAACACCTGCATGCATGTATAGCATATTCTCATATAGACACTCATATATATACATAAACAAAAATAAAAGTTATTTAAAAAAGTTAAAAACAACACAATATAAAGAACAGCAGAATGAGAGTAAGACAACAAGCTCAAGTCCCAAAAAGCAAGAAACGCTGCTGGGAAGAAGAATCTAAGAAATCTGTCGACTTTCCAATTGGTCTCCTAGTGATCAATTTCCTTCAGAGCCTTAGAGTGCTTACATGCATTCTCAGCATCCGACTGTGTGCGTAAGGAAGGGTACTGAAGAAGGACAGAACTGACCTGCTGACCCACATCCACTTTCGTGAAGCTGAAGGTGCTAAGGTGGGTATTTGCTCCACGCACAGCTGGCTCTATGGTTTCTCGAAAGAGCTTCTCGATGAACTGACAAATAAAGGGCCACATGTGCTTTACAGTCTGAAAGGAAAGGATCTCATGTTAGGTAATTGCTGTGATATATGATACATAATATAGTTGAGTCACTAAAAAAGATTAAAATTATGTAGTCTATTAGAGTCTAGCTTTGAAAACTAAAACAAAAGGAGAAATGGTTTTGTTATTCAAAATCAGTCTTGCAAAATGTGTTCTAAACATTAAGTATTTACTTCAAGAATAAACTACTGATTAGCCAATATGCTGCAGAAATTAGCTCTTTTATTTACCTATTCTGTTTAAACATGTCTACACATCTAATAATCATTGAAAGTCCCATTGCTTCAACTGACTGTAGGGAAACTTGAGCTTTTGATGGGTCTTGAGCTGGAAATGTGGCTCAGTAATTCACTCGCCTCTTGACAAGTGAGGCCCTTAATTTGATCTCAATACCACAATAAAACTAAACTAAACCCAACAAAAACTGCATGGACTTCAGTAACTACTCTTGAATTTTAATAACCACATATTACTTGTGCTATAAGATGATTCCTGCCTAGCTAGGGTTATCATATTGCCTTAGAGATGCTCAAAACTCAACGTAAGAGAGATTCAACCTAAAGCTTATTACTGAAAGAAAAAAATCCTTTAAAAGGTATTATAGATTGGTAATTTCTTGGGAGTCATTTTTCTCTTCATAATAATGTTTCCAGAATGATTGCTTGTGATTTCTATAAAGCAGGTATGAGCAGCCTCTATTCAAGAAAGAAGACATAAGGCCAGATGGCAATGCCATGCAAGCACACGCATGAATCTTCTTAGGTCGATGACACAGCTCTTGTTCTCCTTAAAGGAAAGCTACACACTGCTTGCAACAGTACTCTGGGGAGCGGAATTCCTGCTCATTGCAATCTGAACTCAATATAACACAAATTCCCAAATATGGGAAGATGGTCTCTGGCCCTCTAATTCCCACTGAATATTTGGAATATGCTAATCTTACCTTATTTAGCCATTCTGCTCTTTCAGTGTCTGGAAAATGAACCTGAGAGAGAAAACACACACACACGACTCAATGACTCCTGACAATCATAAACAAAATGACCGATAAGCTACTTTGTGCTTATATAAAACTTCCTTAAAACATTCTGCTCTAAAGCTTTGGCATAGCCTCAGAGAGAAGAAAGTAAAATGTGTGGTACCTGACTTGCCACATTCTGGAGGGAAGAGGGATGGGGGCCACAAATATCACCAGAGCCTCATACCACCAAAGTGAGTGCTCCTTAGCATTTGAAACAGTATAGAAAAATGTCTTTTAAAAGAATATTTTGATTCCCATTGTTCTGCTAGAAATCTAGACTCAGACCTCAAAATCCATCTCTCGTTTTTGTCTTCCCTTCTTAGCCCTAGCCAGATGACGTCTATGGAAGGGTCATCTCCACCAGTCTGCCCTCTGCCAAATGCATACTGTGATCATAGCTCTCCACAGGCAAGGCCTACATTCTGGAAAAGTTATTGAAAATGTAAAAAGAAACCTACTTTAAAAATAGGTAAAGAATGTTTTCTCTGTTGTTGAAGTTAAAATAAAACATTTTTGCAAAGGAAGCTAGGGCTGTTTTTGGCCACAAGGGAGCTTTCAAAAAGAAGAGTACACAAGTCGCACATAGTTTGGATTTGGAAATACAGCAGATCACAAGAGACTTTGTACTGGAGACTGAGAAGATATGATGCATATAACTTTCCTGAATTATAAAGAATTCAATCTAATAATGCTGTTCTCTGGCTAAAGAAAATGGACCAGAAGCTGACCACTATATAGTCTCATGAGGGTGTGGGACTTCCAAGGTTTCTGAGACCCAATTCAAGTTTGATTATGAAAACAACAGAAAATGGGGTCTGCCAATCCCTGGACATAGGATAGATCACTATCAAGCCATTAATCACCAACAGCTTATACTGGCTCTCAGAAGTCCTGAGTGACTAACTGTCCCCTGGGGTCTCAGCAAGAGGAAAATAAGCAGGGGTAGTAAAACTGGTAGTGTTATGGCTTCCCTTTGTGTCTACAAACAAGCATAAGTAAGCTTTATTTCCCTTGAACCACATAATATGAAGAATATCTGGTTGAACCATGAAACATGCTAGAGTGAGTAGAAATAGTTATTTCTAAATTAGATAAGCATAAATGCATTGGGGTAGGGTAGGGTATAAAAGCCTTCCAAAATTGAGACAATGGCTTAGAAGTTGGGGAAGACAACATTCAACAAGCCAAAGGGTCAGAGTCAGCGGACTGCTGTACATGTCTGCTTAACTCTAGATGCTATGATCTGTTATCAAAGGGGCAAATTTTAACCCAAGTCAAACAAGTGTACAAGAAAGGGCTGCATTTTCCCTAAGAGACAGGATGAAAGTTCATTGGTTACAATGAGGTGAGCAGACAGTCTTGTTAGACTTATCAAAGTAGGTCACAGAATTAATTCATTTGCAATCAGTACACTGTCATTTCTTTGCATTACTTTGAAGCAGGTTAGTAGTCAAATCAGGATCTGGACAGTGAGTGGCAGGTAGAGCATTAAAGCAGGTATTTAGATCCTTTTAATTTATTGTGAAGCTCTCTCCCATTTTACATTTTCCCTCTAAACCAATAAATCAATGCAAGCAACAAATAGATCAAAAGGCAAGTATTGAGCATCTTCTGCTCACTGTCACAGTGTAGACGTACCCTACTTTCTATAATTTCAGAGTAAATACCACATTGCCTTTTCTGTAGGGCCTAACTCCTGGATATTCTTGCCCTTTAATGTCTGACTGTCCTCACCTGCATGCCCCAAAGGCCTCTCCTTGCCTGGTCTCCCAACTACTAAATTTAGCTAACAGAACAATATTCTAGAAAACAGGAACTTCCTTTTCAAGTCACTTTACTGAAGACTTTGATGCCTGAATGTTTATCAAATAATTTTAACTTCCTTAGCTCCAGCTTCAAAGGCAGTGCAGTCACATTTTCTCTGGGTCATAGCTCAAAGACCCACCTTCATATATCCTGTTTAGTACTGCCAGAGCAGCCCTGGCTTTAGACATGGAATGATGCTCTTCCTCATCTTCTTCTCCTGCCAGCCCTTCCCTAAGAACCAGCTCACTTTAGTTTTGGTCAGCTTCCCACACAACACTTTACGACCTAAAGACCAATCAGTCCTCCACTGACATACTGCAACTCTCTGTATGTTAGCATTTGTCACAAAATGCCAGACAGCATATTACACTAAACCATATTGGTAAATACCATTAAATGAACTTCTGGGTTCCAACAATGTCTTTGAAAAGTTTAAGGAGGACTATACTCTGTAATACAAGCTACAACCCAATTTCCAACCAATAAAAAATGATTAATAGGGACCATGGAATCTTGTATTGTTTGTGTAGACATATATGTGTATGTTTATATTTGTGTCTCTGTACATGTGTAAATATGTAAATACATAAAATATATGTAAATATATGCATAGAGCAGAAAACTATGTACTGAACCAGGAATGAAAAAACAAATTTTGATTTTTCTTTTCTGTTGTTACAGTTTAATTCTTTGTGACAACCAAAAATTAATTTGCTAATCATTACTTTAAGATCAAGAAATGTTGCAAGCTAGGTGTTGGTATATATCTACAATCCTAGCACTAAAAGAGGCAGGAAGGGATAAGCCTGGGTTGCTAAGGAGATACTGTCTCAAATCAAAAGGGAAAGAAAGGGCTCGGGTTCCTTCAGGTCTCTCAGGGCTGGTGTCCTGAGCGGACCTAGGGCGCAAGCTCTGCAGCCAGTCCCACAACACCTAGAGGAAGCTGCTACACTCACAGGTGCTCTAACAAGCCCAGGGTCGCAGGATCCCAGAATCACAGGATCACAGAGACAGCTTGACTTTGAGGAGTTCTGACACAACCAGGATCA
>NW_022196912.1:129097056-129115254 GCF_008632895.1 Mastomys coucha | reverse complement strand
AAAAGAAATTCCAAGCCCTCCCCCCCAAAAAAAGGGAAAGAAAGAAAAAAACAAAAGAAAATGTGAACACTTGTGAACCCTGACTTTCCTCACAGTGGTTTTGCTACTGGATGGCTATTTACCGCTCACATGTTGAACGTTCTACCTGAAGAATTTATGTATACATCATTTAGAGACTTGCATTGGAGAGGGAAGAGCACTTTTTAGGGATCTGATGTTACCTGGATGGTTCACTAATATTCCACAATTAGACAATATGCATGTTTAACACCATACATGTATGTGCAGGTATGTACAAACACACACACACCCCACCCCATATACATACATGGTCCCTGACCCTGTCCTTGACATGTAGCGCCTAAAGCCCTTTGTAGACAAGGATGCTAATGAAGCAGGACAGAAAGCAAAGAAAAAAATGGAAGGGACATGAGAACGAAAAGAGCCCTCCCCTCAACCTGAATCTCGTTTGAGTAATTCATCTGTTTAGAGTCAAGAATTTAAACAGAACCAAAGAAAACTCTATACAACTGCTTGCAAAACTGACTAAACTACCACAAGATCCAATCTTACAATCAAAACATAACACAAACCTCTGTAATCTTTGACTTTCAAAATTTTAGAACTCCTTTTTCATCTGTAAACCTAAAAAACAATATGCCTTGTAAACCACCGTAAAGCCTCACTTGAAAGCAAAGAAAATCCTTTAGATAACAAAAGTAAATGTAGCTTAAACTTAGTTTTTAAACTTTATTTAATCTTTAAACTTGTTAGAAAGTTATACATTCCAACCTTCTTACTGCTTCAACTCTTGGGTGTATAACTTTGATGCCTGCACTCTAACATGTACTCTCCTCTACTTACTGAACTCCACTCTACTTCAGACTGAATAATCCTGACTGAATCTGTAGTAGCAGGAAGTCAACACCCCGGCAGTGTCTGAGTAGAGGCTGCTGAAGGTAAGTCAAGCTGCAGCACTGGCAAGGAAGAGTTGTATCTAGGAGAACCTTTTGTTTCATTTTAATTTTTTGAGACAGTGTCCACCTGTGGATCCCTGGCTGGCCTGTTGCTCACTGTCAAGACCAACCTGTTCTTCAACTCACAGAGATATGCCTGTCTCTGCCTCCCAAGTGCTGAGATAGTGTATGTACTCCATCCCCAGAACCCTTTGTTTTAAATTTGATCTTTGATCCTGGATTTCACACTTAAAGCTCCTAAATACTCTTGAATTTCCTGATAGACAGGTATATCTCTTCTTCCAATCAGGTGACTCTTGCTGGACTCCTAGTTTCAGGACAAGATTAGATGAAATAAGGGAAGATCTTCCCCCTTTACTCTACTGGGGGAAGTGGGTAGAACTTGAGTCAATCATCCGTGCAATGTGATTTAATCAATCAGAGCTATTTAATGAAACATCATTTTTAGCTATTTAATGAAGCAAAAGGACAGGCTTGTAAAGATCCCAGGCTGCACAACATGTGGGTTTTCCTGGAGGGGACACTGAAGTTCTGTGTTCCCTCCCAGACCATTCTCTATGTATCTCTTCATCTGACTGGTTGTCTATATGCTTTGTAATAGCCCTTACAACAAAGCAGTAAACAAATTCCTAAGCTCTATAAGACATCCTAACAAATTAATAGAATTCAATATAGGAATTTTAGGAACCCATGGCATACATGACACCAAACACACACAACAATTTACTACGTGCAACTGGGAAGAGAATTGTAGGATGAGTTCTTACTTTGTAGCACCCAATAACAACTTCTGACAATGTCAGAAACAAACTTAAGTATAGGAAACCTATAAAATGCCTGTTAGAGAACTGCTTGGTTATAGGGAACCCCTCCACCCACCACATTTGATGATCTGAGGTGAAGTATTCTACTGAATATGAGAGTAAGAAAAGGGTTCAAAAGTTTAAAATTTTCATTGTATTAGACCAAACAGAGGGGAGACGGAATAGGGGACAGAGGGAGAATAGATTAGAATGAGTCTCTGTGGCTGACCTGGAGAAGGAAGAAAGAATATGGACCAATTGGAAAATATGCTCTGGTTGTGATAAGCAGGGCTGGTTTTACTTTATAGGCAATAGTGCATTGTCCAAATGCTTGGCAGGGAAATGTGTACACTAAGGAGATTCTCCGCTGTGCTCATTTTCCTGAAAGTAACAGAACCACCTGCTCAAAAGGAGCCTGCAACAAGCGGGCTGACCTCCAATGCTAGCATGTACTTGAGACTACTGCAAAGACACTCAGTCATTCTGAGGTTTTGATTTACAAGCCAGTACTTCAAATTATCAAAGAAATAAGAAAGGTAATACATCAAATGTAAAGAAAGTAAATCTGATTCTTAATTTTAAATTCCCTTCACTAACTTTAAAAATCTGTTTCTAACTAATACATATTCATAAACATTTGCTTGTTCTGCACAGAACTGAATTTAAAGCAGCAGAAACCCAGGGCAGGGAGGGAAAGCCACTAAGATACATAGATAACAGAGTACGTTACCAAGTCATACGAAATGCACAAACACAGAACATATGATAACAGAGTACGTTACCAAGTCATACGAAATGCACAAACACAGAACATATGATCTCATCCTCCAAGTAAAAAGTATAAAGTAAAAATTCAAATCACAAATTTACTTAATTTCAGTTTCAATTACAAAATAACTTTTATATTATTTTTGTGAAATATAATCACTGTAATATTAACCATGTTTCTATTATATCTAAGAGTTGACAGTACTCAAAAAAAATCTTTTAATGCTATATTTAAAATACCAAAGGTTTATTTTGGATTCTAATATGCTATTGATATTACCAAGTTGTTTTATGTAGAAAAACTAAACCAAATACACAAAAACTGAACATGTTAACTAAACCCAGGAGCTCTACATAAAATACCTAATTTAATGCTCACAAAGACCTTTTGAAAGACCAAATGACTGAGGACAAAAATTTCAGATCCAGGGGACTCTGAGGTCCTTTGATCACATAAATTTATAAATAGTCAAAATTTTCTAATTGAATATTTTCTCACTTTTGAACATTAACAATGTAATTTTGAATAATCTTTAGAACTAAACTGAAATAATGTTTTCTTCAAACATTCCCCTTAAAAGCCAACATTAATAACCAGCATTTGCATAGATG
Source organism: Mastomys coucha (assembly GCF_008632895.1). Classification (NCBI taxonomy): domain Eukaryota; kingdom Metazoa; phylum Chordata; class Mammalia; order Rodentia; family Muridae; genus Mastomys; species Mastomys coucha. Next base: position 129,112,094 of record NW_022196912.1, on the reverse strand, counting down.
GCATACAATTTCCACCCCCTAAACACATGGAAGAAATCATAACTGCAAGAGCACAGCACGTACTTTCCTGGGAAAGCAAGGTCAAGATACACTTTAAGACCCATTAATATCAGTGCTGTTGAAGCACACAGGAGAAATCAATCCCATTGCCTCACTTGTTTCTGTTATAGATGATCCTATTGATTTAGTACCTATAAATAATTAAAAAGCTAAATTAAATGATCATTTTACTAGCCAAATGCCATTAATCCAATGGTAAATTGGCCAATCAAATTACTTTACTCATATTCTTCTTCATTTCAAGGAAGAGGACTGCCAACCATCTGGCACAGCAGCTGGTTTTGGGGAAGCACCAGGCATCATCACCCTGACTATGAGCAGAGCCCCCGTTCACACCTCAACTGCTCTATCTCCAGCCCTAAAACACAGCTGGGTGACAAGTTCACACACCATCTGTGCCAACTAGTTTTTAGATCAACTTGACTGACACAAGCTAGTTACCTGAGAGGAGAGAACTCCAATTAAGAAACTGTCTCCACAAGACAGGGTTATAAGCAGACATATAGGACAGTTTCTTAATTAGTGATTGATGAGGGAGGATGTAGCCCATTATGAGTGGTGCCATTCCTGGGCTGGTGAGCCTGGTTCTATAAGAAATCAGGCTGAACAAACCATGAAGAACAAGCCAATAAGAGCGCCGCTCCATGGCCTCTACATTAGCTTCTGCCTTCAGGTTGCCGTCCTGCTTAAGTTCTTCCTTGACGTTCTCAGATGATGAACTGTGATGTGGAAGCATAAGCACAATAAATCCTTTTCTCCCATGTTGCTTTTGGTCAAGTACTTTCATCACAGCCATAGTAACCTTAAAACACCATTTTAATGCAAAAACCATCCCATAGCATATGGAAGATACTACTAAAGTATGTAAACCAAAAGATTTAAGCAAGTAATTTTGTTTCTCTGCCCTCCTAGCACAATCTTAAAAATAAGTTAGTAGATGAGTAACTTAATTTGGGTTTTATTGTTACAATGAAACAGCCTGCTTTTTTACAGATCCCAGCAACACCAACCCCAAGATGGCACCAACCATAATGGACTAAGCCTTCCCTCACTGATCTCAATCTTTACAAATTAAATTTTCAGCCTCTTTAAAATACCCAATAACTCTAAAAATCCAAAATCTCTTTTAAAAGTTCAAGGCTTTTCAGCTGTGGGTTCCTAGAAGAAATTGAAAATAGATTACATACCTCTTTCAAGAGGGAAGAACTAGGACACAGTCACAATCTGAACCAAGCAAAACTAGACAACACTATAAACAACTGGGTGTCCAATGTCTGGAATCTACACTCAACCTTCTGGACTTCTCCAAAGGGCTTGGGTCACTTCTCCAGCTCTGCCCTTTGACGCACACAGAGCTTGTTTTCTATGTTCTGGCTGGCTCAACTCCACTGCTGCTGCGGTTCATGGTAGTTGTCCTATGGTACTGGCATTTTCAAAACTGCTGGGGTCTTCTGCTTCAACTGGACTGCACTTTCACCAATAACTTCTCATAGGCCATCATCATGGTGCCATGCCTCAACTTCTCTACATGACCCCTTCACTCCTGGGTCTTCAACTGTCACTGAAGCTCCACCTTCACCAATGGCCTCTACTGGCCTCTCAGAGTGCCAAGTGTTGAAGATCGATGATAATGCTTTGAATCTGTGTGTCCAGACTCTGAAGGACCTTGTCCCCAACTGGTTCTTGATTTATCAATAAAGATGCCAGTGGCCAAAGGCTAGGCATAGGGCAGGACACTTAAAAGTTGCGTGGGTAGGAGGCAGAGAAAATCACCAGGCCTGGGAGAAGAAAAAAGGAACACAGTAGTGGCAAGAGATAAAGTTAACCAGCCATGTGAGTTTTTGGGTAAGCAGCCACTGGCCACTTCCCCAATTTGGTCTGGGTGGCAGGAGAAGGCTTAAGAGTACCCACCCTATAAGGTAGCCAAAGCATTTTAAAGTAACTGGTGTGTGTGTGTGTGTGTGTGTGTGTGTGTGTGTGTGTGTGTATTTTCCATTAAAGGATCCGAGATAGCTCCTGGGTGGAGGGGTGTGTGCGACCAGGAGGGAGCACAAAGTGGTGCAACCAAAAACTTGCCCACAGCAGCCAAGCCTCAGATACTCTCCATGATCTCTTCATGCCTTCAAACCCAGTAGTACCACCAGGGTGACTCTTATACATTACTAAGTCTGCCAGTCAACACAAGGTGCAAACTTGGCTCTCTCTGGAACACAGCTTCTCTGTTCTCTCAGAAAACACTTCTCGGATTTCACCAGTGATGTTGGTCTCTTCTTAATCACTGCTGATTTCTTAGCTCCAGCTCACCAGCATCAATTCTCCCAGGAACGTAAACATTTCACTTTAGTAGTTCTTGGTATCGCAACAGCTTTTCTAACCTGAAGTTCCAAAGTCCTTCTACAATCATCTCCCAAACATAGTCAGGTCTATCACAGTAAACCTTGCCATGCTGGTGTCAACTTGTTTTAGTCAAGGTGTTATTGCTCTGAAAAAACACCAGGACCACCAGCCCAGAGATGGCACCATTCACAATGAGCTGAGCCCTCCCTCATTGATCACTATTAACAAAATGCATTTTAGCTAGATCTCATGGAGGCATCGCCTCAACTGAGGGCCCTTCTTTTCTGATGACCAACCTGTGTTAAGATGACACACAAAAACAGTACAATAAGACAAGCCAGGTCAACAGAACCATGAGTTTAAAAAAAGACCACAAGACTACTATTTTTTTTCTTAATATTTTTATTTATGTGTATATATTGTGTCTGTAGTATGCCATGTATGTAGGGATCTATGGAGGTCAGAAGAAGCTGAAGTTACAGCCAACTGGGAGCCATACCACGTTGGAACTGAACTGGGGTCCTCTAGAAGAGCAGCAAGTAACTTCTAAACTATTTCCATAGTTCTCAAGACTCCTTTTTTTTTTTTTTTTTTTTTTTTTTTTTTTTGGTTTTTCAAGACAGGGTTTCTCTGTATAGCTCTGGCTCTCCTAGAACTCACTCTATAGACCAAACTGGCCTCAAACTCAGAAACCCACCTGCCTCTGCCCCCCAAGTGCTGGGATTAAAGGTGTGCACCATCACTGCCTAGCCAAAACTCCTCATCTTTAGTAGATACATCACAAAAGAATATTTTAGGTCAATGGATACCTGCATTTTAATATGCCTGTACCTTACTTACTAAATATACTATAAGTCTTTCAGAAAATCTGTAATCATAGAAGCATACATGCATTTAGAAGCACACTGCATACTTCAGGCTCATTCCAACAAGGGCCGCCACATAGAAAGTTTAGTTTGATAAGATACTAACTAGAGATATTTTAATATTTTAAATAGTAAAATTTGTCTGCATATAAACTAGTCTTAAAATCTATGCAAATAGAGGGTGTTTAAAGAAAGTTAGAAGTGACCAAAATATTTATCTACATAACAAAACAGCCTAGAGGAATGGAGTTTGTTGTCTCACACCAGTAATTCCAGCAATGAGGAGGCCAAGTCAAAAAGGCTGCTCAAGATCTAGTGTTAGAACTATTAAAGAAGATGAGAGGTCAAGCTACCAGTGGAGGCATAGGAAATCTTCCTTCCTTTGCCTTCCCAGCTGGTATGCAAGCAACTCAACATCTACAATTCTCTTCCCTTTGCTTTCCAGGTGCAAAAGATACAAGAAGCCAAGTGCATCTCTGTATGTCCTGTGGGCTACACCAGAAGGGAAAAGGAACAGAGATCTAGGGCCTGGAGAAAACAGCAAACACACAAGCAGACAAAATGCCCATACACATAAAATAAATAAACTGGTTTTTTTTAATCCACAAGGTTATAATTTTGTTAGTGGTTTGTGTTATGGTAATGTAGACTTTGGTCACTATAAGCATGTAACCTGACACACTAAATACACTTCTTAGGCTGCTTCCAAACCAAGAACATTCAAAATTCTTTCCTAGGTACTTAGCTACGTAGGAGAAATTTCACTAAGGCATGTGAAACAGCATTAACATCTCTCAAGTCTTTATCTGAGACCATAGGTGACCACAAGCACTCTATTCTCACAAACTGGGGCAAACAGAGTTAAGTAGAGTAAAATTTGACTTTCCTATGTTATTGCAAACTGCAAAGGTCTGAATCAACGACTAGTTGCTTAAGAAGGCCAGCAGGCTGAGCTTGGGAGGGAGGTGTAGCTCTGACTCCTGATAGCTGAAGGAGGAACAGGAGGTAACAGAGAGAAGGTGTCTGCTGTATACCGGTGTGTTCAAAGCCATTTGCCTAAGAAGTATTCATCTTTGATAATTCACTATGTCTTTGTTACATGAATGACAGATGCCTACTTTAAGGAAACAGTAGAATATAATTTAAAACTAGGTGACTCCTAGTATAGTTTTACAAGATGTATAAATTATCTGAAAGCCAATTATATTCAGGGAGAAGGCTCTCACTATATAGCTCAGACTGACTCAAACTTGTGATCCAATTGGTTTAGTTTCTAAGTGCTGGATTATAAATTTGTGCCAACATGCTTGGCTGAAAACTAACTCATATCTCAGTAATAGATAGTACACTGAATTTCATATGTACATCTGGCATACATAATTCATAGAACTGCTTATTTTTAAGGCATGTAATGTTTCATCATATGTACGGCATGACAGCAAAACCTAAGCCAGGTCAGATGATATTCAATGGTAGAATCAACACAGTGACAGCTTATAGCTTATAGCCAAGGGTACCAACTCAACCATTTAATGATGTCACTTTTTTTTAAGTTAAAGCATATTTTAACAAAATTTTTAAAATCTTTAGACATCCTTTTGTCACTACTAACAGAAAGTCACACAGTTATTTGATAATCTTGATTTAAACTGGGATTTTGGCATCAGCTACACCAATATCATCAATTTCTTAATTCAACACAGATAATCTGGTTGGTTTTTAAAAATCCAAATCCAATACTGCTAGGCAACTAGACACACTTATGTTTTGACTAGAGTTAATCAGAAGATGGATATGCAATTGTAGCACCACACATTTTCTTTGCAATAAATTCAGCTTTGCTATTAATATATAAGTGTGAGTATGAAAACAGGATTAAGATCCTTTAGAATTAAGATAAGTATAGGAAAGCATAACTGTGTCCCAATCAGAAGTCACATCAAACTTAAGTTCTACAGGAGCTAGACTCTGATAGCTCAGTGGTTAATGGCTCATCTTCCAGAGAACTTAGGTTTGATTGCCAGCACCCACATAGAGTAGTTCAGTACTGCAACTCCAGTTCCAGGAAGCTGATGGCCCCTTCTGACCTCTACAGACACCCACATACATTATGATGTACAGATTGACAGATATACACATATGCTTTTAATCCCAGCATTCAGGACACAGAGGCAAGTGGATCTCTAAGAATTCAACGCTAGCCTGGTCTACATAGTGATTTCCAGGACAGCCAGGATATATAGAGAGATTCTGTCTCAAAAACCAAAGACTAACAACAACAACAAAAGGACTACTAAATAATGACCAAACTTCAACTTCAGGAAAAAGAATAATAAATGGTTTGTGTATATCTTGATCAATTTCTTAATTCAATTCAACTTTTACTGAAAATTTGGTAGTCTATTTATTATGCGTGCATAATTTCATGTAGAAACCAGGATTAGATCATAAGAGCATTGCAACAGAATTGAAAAATAGATATTTGGCTTTTGTTGCTAGTCCCTGACAGCTCCTAAATCCCAAGGAATGTTCTGTGTGGTATCATAAACAGAAGCATCTTCTGTTCTAATTGGGTGGTATGGTAATTTAAATGAGAATTGCCCCCATAGGCTTGGTCACCAGAAGTGCTAGGACCAGGTGGTGGAACTGTTTGGGAAGGATTAAAGCTTTGCTGGAAGAGATGTCAGCTTTGAGATTTCAAAAACCCATCCCATTTTCAGTTAACTATCCTCTTCTCCTCCCTCTCCTGAGCGCAATCACTCGATTGTGCCCCCCCCCCCCCCCAAATCCCTGCCTCATGGCTGTGGATCAGATGTGAGTTCTCAACCTCTGTTCCAGCTCCATGCCTGCCTGCTGCCATGCTCCCTTGCCATCTCTTCCATGGACTACTCCTCTGAAAGTGTAAGCAAGCCCCAAGTTAATTGCTTTCTTTTATAAGTTGTCTTGATCACAGTGTTTTGATGTGGCAATAGAAAAGTAACTAGGATAGCTGACTCCTGGTAGGTTTTCAAATAGCTCCAGGAACATTGGGCGCTAGAATGATCAAACAGACCCAGAGAGCTGGGGCTTAAAGCTCCACTCCCAACCTCTGTAACTAGAGGGATGGAGTCAAAATAATACTCAAAGGCCAGTGATGGAATCAGTCCTGCCTATATACTAGTACCCAATGAGAAAAGCCATTTCTGGGTCCAGAAAGCTTCAGGTTGTTAAAATGCACAGGGATGCTAGAAGAGTGGTGTGCATAGAGAGAACAAAGAGAGTCCATGCCACATCTCACTATCTGTCTCAAATGTATCTCTTCTGCCTGGCTATTCCTGCAACATATCCTCTGTGAGAAATCAATGAAAGTAAATAAAATATACTTTTCTAAGTTCTATGAGCAATTTTAGAAAATGTTCAGACAGAAAGAGAGATTTATTTGGGTTTTTTTGTTTGTTTGTTTGTTTTGTTTTTAAGAACCCTGAACATAAGAGCTGGCTGGAAAGTACTGAGTAAGCTGGCCACCCAATTGGTGAAGAGACACAGAGAGCTTGCCTCTGCACTTGCCTGACCTGGAGAAGTTAATGCTCTTCCCCTCTCCCTCCACAGGCACCTGTGGCCTTTGGAGAAGGCCCAGCCTGGCTCCCAGAATACTGCAATTCCCCTTCCCCTTTCATGGTAGTGCTCCCTTCCTCCTGACGATGCCCCACCAGAAGGCACCATACCAAAGCCTCAGCATCCAGGCCAACACTCTCTCTGACTGATAACCAGTGTTTCCCTTGAAGGAAGCAGAGACCGATATCCTTGAAATAACAGAAAGCCCACTCTTGGACTATGGGGGAAGGGCAATTAAGTGTTCCCAGACAGCGGTGACCAGGGTGTACAAATACACTAGCTTCTGATAACACAGTAAGTTACTTTTCCCAGGTCAGGAAGGTCCCTCTCTAGCTGCACAGTTCCACCCTCCTGTCTGAACAAACATTATCAGGGTTGAAGGATAGCACTCCCATTATCACCTACCCAGTCATGTAACCCCAAAGTTCGAGGATCCTAACTTAATGCATACACACACACACACACACACACACACACACACACACACAAAATGCATCACATTCCTTTTGTTTGTTTGTTTGTTTGTTTGTTTGTTTGTTTTTGAGAAAGGGTTTCTCTGTATAGACCTGGCTGTCCTGGAACTGATTCTGTAGATCAGGCTGGCCTCGAATGCTGAGATTAAAGGCATGCGTCACCAACCTGCACAGTGGGGAAGGCTTGTGATCTGAGACTGACTTTCTTTGTTTTAACATCGGACTTGCAATTCCAATGTTCTTTTGGGGTTCCCAAGAACTGGGCATAACATTGGCAACTGGTATCCGAAGCTGGTTAATCCCATGGAATGAACCTGTGAGGTCTGCCACTAACTCTGAGTAATACCACTGCAGAACTGAAACCCAGCCACTGCCTACAGAGAATTAGTTGTTGGGTGAAAAAAAATCTACAGAAATGCTGTGCTTTAAGAACTCAAAATAAGCCCTTAAAGGTTTTTGTTTTTAAATAATATACAGAGGTTACAAAAGCCCTTCCCCAATGGCTATTACTACAGGAAAGGCAGGAAACACAATACCAGCCCTCTTACCTATTCATCAAGTGTACCTACACCAAAACCAAGGAACAGAACTTTCCAAATTCCATAAAGAGTCCCCCCTCGATGCTCTTTTACACATGCACCACTTTCACTGTCCCCTATCACTGCTGGTAAACATTAATCCGTTCTTTATTTCTAAAATCTCACCATCTTGAGAACAATATGTATTTAGAACCACACATTTGGTCCCTCTGAGACTGACCTTCTGTGTAGCACAATGCCTTAGGTCTGCCCTGTTAGTAGTCTCCAGCACAGACATATCCACTGGAAATGGTGAAAGTCATGAAACCAGCACAGCTGTTTGACACAGCTCTACCACAGCTGAGTGGATTGCTATAATCAATGTTCTTCATTCTCTAACTTTTGAGTATTTAGTCTCTGTGGGTTACATTCTTGGGGACTTTCTGCATTATGATTCATTTTATATTGTTCTTTGCCTGCTGCCCTCACTCTCCCTGTCAAGTCCATTCCTTCACTGGCATTAGAGCCTACTTCTTTGAGATTCCCATGTATGCTAAAGACCAACTGGAACACCCAGCCTAAAGGATTGAACAACTTCTTGTTCTTGTTCTTCTTGGACTTTTCATTGGTAAACAACATTGTTGTACTATCTGAACCACAGCCTGTAAGTCACTAAAATAAATCTCCTTCCTACATCTATATATAGATTCATTCTGTAAGCTTTATTCGCCTAGAGAATCCAACTAATATACCTCCTAATCCTTCCTGTAAGTTCCACTAACTGGTGATTAAAACACTCAAATATATGAGGACCATTCTCATTCAAACCACCACAACACTATTTTTTATTTTCGTATAGGAAAATAGTAATCTTTTTAAAAAGTACTGTGGCAAAACATGTGTAACATAAATGATCATTTTAGCCACTTTAAACTAAATAACTGACATCAAACACACCTTATTTATTAACTCTTAAATCCTGAGACAAATGGCTGAGGTGCCTATTTAACATATCAAAATGGAGCTGGTAGCCAGGTTCTCCCTGCATCTCTAAGTCCCTACCTATTAGAGGGTATGGCTAGCAAACCCAACCCCTTACCCTAAACTTCTCCACCCCAAGGAGCTGGGCTGCCCTTCCCTATATAATCCAACCATTTTGGTTTCCTGGTCTTTTCATCTACCCTTTACATCCCTAGCCTCTTGGTCTGGGTCTCCCCTTTTCTGTCTCCCCTCTCTTCACATGGCCTGGCTCAGTCTAATCGTATTCATTCGGGATTTTCCCAGATGCCCCTGCCTCTGGCTATGTTCTCCTTTTTGCCCAAAATAAAATTTAAATGTTCTCCTCCACTGTACCTAGGACCAGTCACATCCTTTCTTTTTTTATTTCTTTTTATCTTCTTTTTAATTCTTTTTTCATTTATCTGGTACCAAAACCTGGGATCAAAACAGGCTTTTTATCATTCACTACTATAGTGCAACTCCTACCACAAATCATCTCCTAAGTCTTTTTCATCTTACCACGGTTTATTAATTTTAATCAGGTACTTCCTAAAACATAATAGAACCAAGTAAGTATTGCTAGAGAACAAGAAATCTATTGTTAGCCTAATTCAGTGCTAACCAGACATTTAATTATCCATTTGGTGCTGAGCTGAGTCTTACTGACAAGTGGGGAAGAGAACCACACTACTTATCTTCCATGTTGGTTAGACACAACAAGAGTATACAGTGAAACAATAAAAATGAAACGTGCATGTGAACAACTCAGGTCTCTCTGTCTCTGTCTCTCTGTCACACACACACACACACACACACACACACACACACCCACACACACACACACCCACCTTAAAACACTGTTAGGAGTTTTCTAACCAGGAAGAACTTGAGTGCTAACTCCAGAAAAGGGCCTGTTAACAGAAAAGGGCCTGTTAGCACGGTGAGTTAGCATTCTGTGGCTATTCTCCTAGAAGTTTGGTTAAAAGGTTGAGAAAACCAGATAAATGAGGCTGAAAATGATAAGCTAAAGGGGGTGGGGGTGGGGGAGGAGCCCAAGGTAGTGGTGGGCAGTATCTCAAAGACAAGGAGACAGGAACTTAAGACTGGGACAGCTGGGCCCAAGAAAGAAAGCTACCTCTCTAATAAGGAACTCAATAAATTCTTAAGCTCCCAAAGATAAGATTCTTCTAGTTCCTTAAAGAGCAAATTAGAGCTTTTGCAAGGTTTTGTACTGAGAAAGCTCAAAACATATTCTATGATAAAATGGAGACAGACTTTGATGATGACTCAGTGACCTCTGGCAGCTGCAAACTTTGGCATGAATCACAGAGAAAGCAGAGCTTCCCCTGAAGCAGCATGCAGCCTCCCAGTCAGGTCTGTGGGGTCTGGAAGACACTGTTTCTTGGGGTTTTCCATCACCTCTTACAATCTTTTCACTTACTCTTTGAATCCCAAACCTACATATCATAGGAATAGAAGAATAAATCCAGTTTAAAGGCACAGAAATTATTTTTTAACAAAACCATAGACTTCTCTATATAAGGACAGAGATACCTATATTAAGGTGCAAGAAGCATATAGAACATCAAATAGGATCAGGAAAGAACCTCCCCACATTATATAATAATCATAGAACAAAGAAACATTGAAAGCTGCAAGAGAGAACATGCACATCACATATAAAAGGCAGGCCGACTGAATGGCACTCAACTTTTCAGTAGAGACTAGAAAAGCCAGAAGGGTCTAGAACAGTGTTCTACAAATTCTGAAAGATTACAGAAGTAACTCAGAGTATTATATTCTGCAAAACTGCTATTCGAGATTGAAGAAGAAACACTCTGCATAATAAAAACAGCTTTAAGGGATTAATGACCACTAAGTAAGCTCTACAGAAGATGCTGGAAGGAAAACCTCAGTTTGAAGAGAAGATAAAATGCATCCAAGAAAGATGAAAATAAACAACTCTAGATCAGTTAACAAAAACGAGAAGTAAACATCATCAGTATGACAAATTAATATACATTGTTCAATAAAAACTATTAATATCAATGGTCTAAATCTCCTAATGGCTGGAAATAACCACACTCAAGGGTAAAATAAACAAAACAAGAAATACAGAGTAACTGACTGGAATAAAAAAAAGAAAGAAAAGGAAAAAAAAGGACCCATCTTTTTGTTGCTTCCACGAAGTGCCCTTCACAATCAAAGAAAGGCATCACCCTTCAGCTAAAAAGTGGGAGATCTATTCCAAGCAAATGGACCAAAGAAACAGGTATACCTATTCTAACTTCTGACAACACAGACTTCAAACCCAAACTAGTCAGGATAGGGAAGAACACCACATACTCATCAGAAGAAAAATCCAAAATCCAAAAGGACATTGCATCTTTTAACACCTGTGTTCCAAACACAAAGGCACACAAGTTTACTAAAAAAACCAACCTACTACAGCTTAAATCATATATTGACTCTCACACACTGATAATGTGAGACTTTAATACCCACTATACTCTACTCTCATGAATAAGGCAGATCATCCAGATAAAAACAAAACAAAGAAATAATGGAACAGATGTCATAAACCAAATGAACCTAACAGATATTTACAGAACATCTCTTCTTCACTGCACCTCATGGAACATTCTCCAAAACTGACTACACACTCACACAGTGAGTCTCAATAGATACAATAAAATCAAAATAAGACCCTTGCATCCTATCTGACAACCACAGATTAAAGCCAGGCATCAACAACAGAAACAAGAGAAACCTTATAAACTTATGGAAACTGAACAACTTTCTACTAAACGAAAAAATGGATCAAGACAGAAATTAAGAAATTAAACACTTTCTAAAATTGGGTGAAAATACACAACAAATCCAAACTTATGGGACTCAATGAAAGCAGTTCTAAGAGGCAGGTTCATAACACTAACTGCCTATATTTAAAACAAACAAATAAACAAACAAATCAACCTGGGGAGAGCTCATACTTGCAACTTGGCTGCACACCCGTTCTAAGAAATCACACCAAAAGGAGTAGATGGTGGGAAATAACCACACTCAAGGGTAAAATAAACAAAACAAGAAAACAAAAACAAAAAATACATTAATAAAACACCCGATTTGAGGGGAAAAAAACCAATAAAATTGACAAACTCTTATCCAAATTAACTAAAAGGTGGAGAAAGAAGATCCAAATTAACAAAATTAGAGATGAAGAGGGGGACATAACAACAGACATCATGGAAATCGACATCAAAAGCAATCAATCTACACATTTAGTTCAGTCCTTACCTAAATCCCAGGGTGATCCTTCAGAGAAATTGAAAATAATTTTAAATTTTATTTAGAAGCAAAAATAACCCAGGATAGACAAAACAACCACGAGAAATAAAAGAACTGCTGGAGGTGTTACCATCCTTGATTTTAAGTTAATCCTACAGATGTACAGCAATAAAAATAGCATGCTACTGGCTTAATCACAGACACATTGATCAACAGAACAGAATTAAGAACCTGGATATAAGTCCTCTAATTATTTTATAAAGAGGCAAAAAAAAAAAAAACTCAAAACAAACAAACAAATCCACATTGGAGAAAAGAGGTTATCTTTAACACATGGTACTGGTTAAACTGACAGCTACATGCAGGAGATACCCTGAACTGGGTAGAGAAGAAATAGGTAATACACTTGGAATTATAGGCAAAAGAAAAAAATTTCTGAATAGGACCTCTGGAGAGTAGGCATTAACAACTGATACATAGGACCACATGAAATAAAAAGCTTCTTCACCACAAAGAACAGTCTCATCCCAGGGAAGAGGCAGTTTACTGAGTGTGTAGGGCTCGGGGGACAGACAGCTTTATATCTGACAGAGAACTAAAAATCTAAACATGAAGGAAAAAACAGTCTAATTAAATGTTGGAGCTAGGAACTAAACAGAGAGTTTGAAAAAGGTGAAAAAGAAAAGGATGAGAAACATTTTTTCAAACATGCAACTTCTGTCTTGGTCAGAGTTTCTATTGTGATGGCACACAATGACCAAAAGCAACTTGGGGAGGAAAGGGCTCATTTAGACTATAGAACTTCCACATCGCTGTCGTCATCCAAGGAGGTTACTGTAGGAACTCAAATAGGGCAGGAACTTGAAGGCAGGAGCTGATACAGAGGCCACGTTGGAGTGTTGCTTACTGGACTGCTCTTCATGACTTGCTCAGCCTGCTTTCTTATAGCACTCCGGACCACCAGCTCAGAGGTAGCACCACCTGCAATGGACTGGACTCTCCCCAGTTAATCACTAATTTAAAAAATGTCCTACAGGCCCGCCTACAACCCTATGTCACTAAAGGAATTCTTCAACTGAAGTTCCCTATTGTCCAATGACTCTAGCTTGTGTCCAGTTAACATAAAACTAACTAGGATATCAGCCGTCAGGGAAATGCAAATTGAAACTACTTTAAGATTTCATCTTACCCTGATCAGAATGGCTAAGATTAAATAAATTTTTAAAAAAGGTGGAAAAGCAAACAATTATTCCTTGCTGGCATTAGTGTAAACTAGTTCAAACAACATGTAAATCAGCGTGAAGGTTGCTCAGAAAGCAAGAATGAGATCTATCACATGATCCTACTAAACTACTGTAGTAGTTACTTTTTTGTTGCTGTGATAAAACATCATGACCAGAAGCAGTTTATAAAAGAAAGAAGTAGGCTTCAGATTGTGGTTCCAGAAGAGTAAGAGTTCATCACTGAAAAGAGGCATAGTAGAAAGTGGTAGGAATCGAGGCAGGAGCAGGAATTTGAGAGCTTACACCTTCAAATGCAAACACAGAGAAGAGAGTGGACATAGGTGAGTGTAGTGGTTTGAACAGGAATAGCCCACACAGAATCATGTGTTTGAATATGTGGCCCATAGGGAGTAGCACTATTAGGAGGTGTGGTGTGACTTTTATTGGCAGAGGTATAGCACTAAGGAGTGAGCTTTGAGCTCTTGGAAACTCAATCCAGTTTTGCCCCTGCTGGCATTGGATCAGGACATAGAACTCTCAGCTCCTTCTCTAGCACATCTGCCTGCATACTGCCATGCTTCTCGCCATGACAATAATGGACTAAACTTCTGAACTGTCAGCCAGCCCCAATTAAACATTTTCCTTTATAAGAGTTGCTGCGATCATGGTGTCTCTTTTACAGCAATAAAACCCTAAGACAGTGAGGCTACATATTTTTAAAGCCCAACATACTTCATCCAGCAAGGCTACATCTCCTAAGTTTTCCTATATAGCACGACTAACTACAGACCATATGTTCAATGCCTACAATGATAGGGGATATTTATCACTCAAACCAACACAACTATTCTTGAGCAAACATTCAAAGGATTCTATCTTACTATGATGATACCTGCTCATCCAGCTTTATGGCTGCTCCTTAACAACAGCCATGAAACAAACAATGAATGAATAGTGAAAATGTAGTACATTTACTAGATGATATATTATTCAACTGTTAGGAAAATAATAGCATATACCTTCAATCACAAAACATGGAGAAAACAAGCTGGTATTCATCCTGAAGCTTTATCCTTTCTAGTTAGCTTTCATAGTGGTGGAAGGTCTTATGCATGCTACTGGAGAAGAAAAATAATCATCAGTCTTATATAACTTTGAACCCTGTGAGCTATAACAACTAGCTTGATAAGGTATATCCACAGGTTCAATTGTGGCAAGAATGTTGTGGGAGTAACTGTTGTGGTTTGAATGAAAATGGTCTCCATTGGTTCATATGCTTGAATACTTGGCTCCAGGTTAGTGGAACTATTTGGGAAGGACTGGGAGGTATGGCCTTATAGGAAGAGGTATGTCATTGGATGTGGGCTTTGAGATTTCAAAAAAACCCATGCTATTTGTATATAATTTTCTTTCTCTATCTGGTGGTTGTATCTCAAGACATCAGCTCTCCAGTGCCATGTCTGCCTGTCTGTCTGCCTGCCTGCCTGCTGTCATGCTCTTTGCCAAAATGGTACGGACTCTACTACCCCAGAAATCATGAGCCTCATATTAAATGATTATTTTTATAAGTTGTCATAGTCAAGGTATTTTGTCATGACAATAGCTAAGTAACAGAAATAGAATTGCATACTGAGAGGCGGGTATTGCTCTGACAGACTTTTTCTTTTCTTTTCTTTTCTT
>NW_022196912.1:129094501-129096984 GCF_008632895.1 Mastomys coucha | reverse complement strand
TTGAGAAGTATATAGATTTTGGAACTTTGAACCAGGAGATTGGTTGAATGTTCTAAGTGGGGTTTGATGAACCATCCTAATAGGAGCATAAAAAATGTAATTTTTTTTGTTTATTGTTTTTTGTTTTTTGAGACAGGGTTTCTCTGTATAGCCCTGGCTGTCCTGGAACTCAGAAATCCACCTGCCTCTGACTCCCAAGTGCTGGGATTAAAGGCCTGTGCCACTGCTGTCCAGATAAAATGTAATTGTTGATAGCTATGTAGACCATGGAGGCCTCAGCTCAAGAAGTTTCAAAGGAACAACATTAGCAAATGGGCTAAATACCATTCTAGTGGTATTTTTATCAAGAATATTGGCTAGTTTTCATTCTTGTCCTAAGAATCTGTCTAAAGTTAAACTGAAACGTTTTGGACTAATTTCTTTGACAGAGACAATTTCAAGACAGACCAGTATTAACTATATCACATAGCTACTAATGATCACTCCTATGCAGATCTACAATGAAAAAGAGCATATATCAAAAAAGAAATAAACACGTATGATTTGAAGAGAAAAAGCACCAGGAAATTTCATGTTGGAGCCAAATCTTGTGTTGACAGAGATAAGGAGAAATGTGATAAAGGGAGTGTGCTCTTGGGCCAGACCCCACCCAGGTAATCCTGCAATCTGGGGGGAGGAAAAAAAAGCCTAAGGAATTATATGTTCCTAAAGAGCAACAACAAATCATAGCTTATGCAAATACAATCTGAGGAGGAGAACAGGCTCCCTCCCAAGCAGGCCTCAGAACTCGACAGCACCATCCCTGTGGCTCTAGTTTTACTCCCATGATTCGAGAAAGCTACTGAGGCCACCAGGTGTGCACCAGGAGAATGGAAGCCCAGAGAGGACACTGCATCAAGTTGTGAAAGTTGTAAGTCTGGATTTTACTGGAGACCCCAAAATACTAGTGCCAGAGCTGAGGGATAGCTACCCGGAAGACATTGTGAGAAATAT
Organism: Mastomys coucha; assembly: GCF_008632895.1. Taxonomy (NCBI): domain Eukaryota; kingdom Metazoa; phylum Chordata; class Mammalia; order Rodentia; family Muridae; genus Mastomys; species Mastomys coucha. The sequence continues at coordinate 129,095,991 of NW_022196912.1, read as the reverse complement.
TAAAAAATGGCACCATCCCATGCTATATTCAACTACTCTCTGCCCTGGCAGTCTCATGGTCTCTAGGCCAGCCCCAGGCAGCACTCTTCCCAGCTCTAGTTCACTGCTTCAGAGTTTCCTGTTCCTTCTCAACCATCTACCCCCTGCGGCTAGTTGTCACAAATCCCCTTAACCCGGTAAATCAAAACTCTAGAAGCAGCAGGGCGGTGGTGGCACAGGCCTTTAATCCCAGCACTTGGGAGGCAGAGGCAGGTGGATTTCTGAGTTCGAGGCTAGCCTGGTCTACAGAGTGAGTTCTAGGACAGCCAGGGATACACAGAGAAACCCTGTCTCAAAAAACAAAACAAAAACAAAAAACAAAAAAACAAAACAAAACAAAAAAAACTCTAGAAGCTTATAATTAATCAGTCAGATTTATAAATCAATAAATTCTAAATTCACAAGATGCTCACACAATAATTTCAGAGCCAGTTGATAATGATACAAGCTGCCCACCTAGATTAGACAAGTTATCCCAATTATTCTACCCTTTTATGATATTCATAGTTACCTGTGGCTATTTAAAGCCACGTGAAAATCTGGATTGTCTTCCTTCATCTTCCTTCATTCTCTTCCTGTCCCTGTCTGTCTCTGAAACTCTTAGCTCCGCCTCCCTTTTCCCTGTCCAATCGCAGGCTTCTTGTTGTATTAATATTTAAATTAATTGGGGGGAAATTCTGCTACAGGGAGAGCTGCATACAAGGAGTAGAACCAGCACAAAAGAGAGAAGTATGTTCCAGTCAGCAAAGCTACAAGAATGGAGCTATTTAACCCTTGGACATCAGACATGGAGTTACAGGATTTGGAATTACCTCTGTTGGAATTTGGTCTTGCTTTGGTCCAGTATTTCCTCACTATGCCCATGTCACCAGTTTTGGAAGAGCAATATAAATTCTATGCCATTGTATATAATTTGTATGTTGGAAGTAGGTAATTTGCTTTTTGATTTTACATGGTGTTATAATTAATAGATTGCTTTGAGTCTCCAAGAGATGATAGACTCTTAAACAGTGTTGAGACTGAAAGGCTATGGGGGAGTGAATTTGATCTAAATGCATTTTGTATTATCATATGGCTATAAGTATATGGGGGTCCAGAGAGTGGACTATGGTGGTTTGACTGCTTTGTCATGGCAGTAGAAAAGTAACTAAGATGGTAACCAAGCACTTTTAGACTAATTTAAAGGCCTAATCCAAAAGATAGAACCCATACCCCATACATTATCAGGGCCAAGAACCTGTGGCTAGATAGTCATAGGCACTATTACTATTATTCTTTTAAATGGACATAGTATTAAAATGAATCTTAATGACTTGTTGCTGTATCCAAAGAATTATAAATCTCTCACTCCACATCAGAAAAGTGTTTTGCAGATGTCAATGGTGTATCTGTGTGTGTGTGTATGTGTGTGTGTGTGTGTGTGAGAGAGAGAGAGAGAGAGAGAGAGAGAG
>NW_022196912.1:129073101-129094357 GCF_008632895.1 Mastomys coucha | reverse complement strand
AGGGAGAAAGAGAAAGAGGGAGAAAGAGAAAGAGAAAGAGAAAGAGGGGGAGAGAGAAGGAAAGGGAGAGAGGGAGAGAAGGGAGGGATAGGGACAGAGGGAGGGAGGGAGAAAGAGAAGGGAAGAGAAGGAGAGGGAGAGGGAGAGGGAAGGGGAGATGGGGAGGGGGAAAGGGAGAGAGACTGACTCCCTTCCCTGTAAGCCCAGGGATCATTTCTGAAGAGAGAGTGGAAAGATTTGTCAGAGGTGGATGACCAAAAATGAAAGTGTTTTCCAGATAATAGGACAGCTGCACATATGAAGTTTACAATAGTTCTGGAAGCAAACAGGAAACTCAAAAATCCTAGCATGCAGTGGGAGGTAAGCATGAAACCCTACACCTAGCTTAGGAGTTATTAGCAATTTCTAATTGTTGGGACAGGTGAAATCAGTTTTCTTTAAGGGTGTGATCCCTGTTAAGTTAACTACATTCAGGGTAGCCCCCCTCCCCAAAGAGTATTTGAGGAGCACAAATTAATTTGATGAATTTAAAGAAAAAGGATATGAAGTTGGCTCAGTAGATTTAGAAGAAAGGAGGAAAGTAAATAGATTAAAGTAAACTATATAAAAATTCTTAAAGAATAAAAATATTTTTTAAAGTTTTTAGATTTATTTATTTTTCTTTTCTGTGTGAGAATGTCTCACCTGTATGTATCTGTCTGTATGTGCACCACATGCATCCTTGGTGCCCAAAGAAGACAAGGAGGCCACTGGATCCCTTGGAACTGGAGTTAGGGATGTCTGTGAACCACCACATGGGTGTTACGACTCAAATCCTTGTCTTATGCAAGAGCTGTAAGTGTTCTTATCTACTGGCTCATCTCTCCAGCCTTAAAAATATAATTAAAAAAAAAAGCATAAGCTGGGAGTGGTAGTACATGCCTTTACTCCTAATACTTGGGAAGCAGAGACAGGAAGATCTCTGAATCTGAAGCTAGCCTGGTCTATACAGTGTGTTCCAGGACTAAAGAAACTGTCTCAAAACAAACAAATGGCTAAGGGCTGATGAGAGAGCTAAGTTGGGTAGGATTTGCTACCAAGCCTGGCAACCTGAATTCAATTCACAGGATCCACATGGTAGAACCAACTCCTGCATGCTGTTCTTTAATTTCTAAGCATATGCCATGGCACATGTGTGTCTTCAAATACACAGACAGACACACACACACACACACACACACACACACACACACACACTTGGTATATTTTAATATACCAAGTAAATTAAACTAGACACAAAAGGTCACATATTGTATAATCAATCCTATTTTTTTTTTAAATTTATTTATTTATTATATGTTAAGTACACTGTAGCTGTCTTCAGACACACCAGAAGAGGGCGTCAGATCTCATCATGGGTGGTTGTGAGCCACCATGTGGTTGCTGGGATTTGAACTCATGACCTTCCGAAGAGCAGTCGGTGCTCTTCCCCACTGAGCCATCTCACCAGCCCCCTATTTTTTATATAAACTGTCCAGAATAGGTGAACCCACTGAAACAGCAAGCAGATTCATGGTGGGCATTTTAAAATGACTTAATAACCTCCAGTGACCTACTTTAAAATCATCTTTCTTGGCAGAGCCACCATTTCTGCACCTGGAGCTGTCATTCATGTTCTCTCTCACTCCCTTTCTATTTTCTCCTGCCAGCACCATTTCCATGAAACTTGGCCTCTTCTTCATCTTCAGACCATCTGGCTGTTACTGTCAAGCCTGTCTTTTAAAAAATACCACCCTAGTCCATATTTGATGTTTATCTAGGGTCTGGCAGCTAAACCTAAACTCCGCTACCGTGTATTTCAGGGCCATGCTTTGCTGTTGAGATCTCTCAGTTTTCTGAGCTGCCTTTCTGCCAATTATGTGGTCCTTTTTATTACACTTGGTCGGATGTATTCTATATCAAAACACTCAATTCTTAGATACCAAGAGGACTACAGTGGAAAATGGAAATAACCCAGTGATAGAGTGTTTGCTACCATGTACAAGGATCCTAGAGTTCATCCCCAATAGTGTACAAACAAAAATCTGGTAGGTAAATTCTTAGCAACAACATAAAATAGACACACTATAGTGAAAACAAGAACTTCAGGGCTTCTAGGGCTACTCCAATTGAAGTGGGAACAAAGGCAGCAAAGGGTATCTATGTGATAAGAGATGTGTCACAGGCCAGAAGAGTAGAGCACATCAGTCAAAGCTGCACATGTCTGTAACTCAGGTGGTGACCCAAGAACATGCTTCCTTGTCTGTGCCTAGCATTTCACTGAACCTTGCCTTACTCCAACCTCACAGGGTATAGTGAGGCTCATTTCAATTCTCTTTCTGATGAGGACATCAGTTTATCCAAAAGCACAAAATTAAGAAGGGTGGATTTCACTGAAATGTGACTCACAAGGACTAGATCCAGAGTCTGAGCTCTTGGTCTCTGCTGGCTACTTCTCACAATTAGCAATGCAAACTTACAGAAGGACAAGACAATCCAACAAGTCTCAGAAATCCTAAAGCAACTATCATTTTATTGTTCTACATAAAACCACTATTTGAGATGAGAACATTCTTGTCAACAAATTTAATATCGCCCACACAGGAAGAACATTCTGGAGTTATGACTCATGGTGGAGGGAATGTCTTTTGTAAAAGTCATTTTTTATTAGAGCTGGGGATAAACCTACCATGTCTTTTTTTAAAAGGCAACTTTATTTTTATGTGTGTATCTTCCCTGCATGCAAGCCTGTGCTCTATTTACATGCCTGATGCCTGTGGAGGCCAGAAGAGAGCTCAAATCCCTTGGAACTGGACCTATAGACAGTTATAAACCTAGGAATCAAACTCAGGTCCTCCGAAAGAGCAGCCAGAACCCTTCAGTTCTCAGCCACCTCTTTAGCTTCTCTATGGTGTCTTATGTCTTACCATTCAAAACAAACATTGCCTTCCAGCTAGAGTTTTGTTTATAAAATTATTATTCTAATGTGTTTAAAAATCGTCCATATAGCCTTTAAGTAACTCAACTATTCTTTTGTTAACCTGAAAAAAAAAAAAAACAGATGAAATCACTCAGAATCTAGTTTTATCTTTTCTGACCATATAATATCTAACACTCTTTGTTTTTCAAATGTCTCTATTAAACAAACAAACAATATTTCCATAAGACAGGCAATATTCCAAAAATCATAGTCATGTTTCTGAAGACTAAAAAGATAATACCCACAAAATAATGTCCAACAGAGAAAGGAAAATGTAGTAAAATGTTCTCTGAAAAACAAAACCACACTTGTGCTGAAGATTCTGTAAACTGATTAGCTAATTGTAACTTCCTGAATGTGGAGTATTGTACACCCAGGGCCTGAATTACCTAGATCTATCTTTAGTCTCCTGAAAAGCTATTTAATATCTAGCTCTGCATTTACCCAACAGCCTTCTGACTATCAGGTTGAGCCTTTGGAATGTATTAACTTAGACTACTAGCTTCCATTATCCCAAAAGTTAAAAATGCCATTAGACAGAGCAGAGATCTAGAAAAGAGATTACTTTCCTTGGTTACAAACTGTTTACTAGAGGTCCCATCAATGTATTTGGTAAATACACCAAGTTAAGACTGTATTTACTCTGAGGGTATAAAAGCTCATGTAATCATGTATGGAATGGAAAGGATGAGAATGCCCTAAGTCTCTGTTGGAATTGTAATCAATTTCAATTGTACTGAAATACGTTGGATGAATGTCTTCATGCCAATTTGTAGTAGAGATAAGTCTGGAATAATCTAGTCCTTTGTGAAGTGAGTCTCAAAGGTGAAATTTCTGATAGTTCTTCATTAGTAGGTATCAACAAATTTTTAACTTATACAGAGCTTTTTTGTCTCCATGAGTGACAATGTACGTTAGGAATTAATGTATAGACACAGCAATCAACCAGTCCTTCAAACTGGAAGCCCACCAAACACCCTTGCCTCCATGTCCCAGATTTTTCTTCATTATCTGTCTGCATATGTTTTAGATTAATTCAAGAGAAATTTTAGAAATCTACGAATCTTTGAACTTTGCAGCCTTTTAAGAAGTCAGGCATGATGGACCACAGCTATAATCCTAGGTATTCCAGAGTCTGAAATAAAAGGATCCTCTCAGCCAGGAGTGGAGACTGGAAGAGACAACAAGTGAAACCCATCAAAAGTGGAGGAAAGAAAGCCAGGGAAGAAAACAGCAGGCAAGACAATGGAAACTTACACAAAGTTCTCCTAAGAGACTTGTGTAGTTTTGAGATAAGCTATGAAAATATTGTGGGTTTTTTTTTAAGCTCTGAGGAAGATGTAAATAACAAGCTTTTCTTGTTATTTACTAAAAACAAAACAGAAGAAAAAAAAGAGTTCATATAACCACTTACACAGTAAAACATGACATTCAGAGCAACCTGAATGTGTTTCTGGGCCATGCTTACTTATATTTGACACAAAGTAAACTATCTCTTACTTTAGAACAAGAGCTATTTTGTATCAAAAATACAATATGCACACACACACACACACACACACACACACATATATATCTCACATCCAAATATATCAATACTAAGAAATGCTAGTCAAACAGAGTGGTTCAAGGTCAATCTGAGCTACACAGTAAGTTTAAGGCCAGCAACTTAGCTGGAGAAAAATACTAAAAATTAAAAAGAGGGCTGGAGAGATGGCTCAGTGGTTAAGAGCACTGACTGCTCTTCCAAAGGTCCTGAGTTCAAATCCCAGCAACCACATGGTGGCTCACAACCATTCGTAATCGGATCTGATGCACTCTTTGGTGTGTCTGAAGAGAGCAACAGTGTACTCACATACATGAAACAAATAAATAAATCTTTAAAATTTAAAAAGAACTTGGCATGTACCTCAATAGTAGAGCACTTACTTAGTATATGCAAGGCCCTGGGTTCAATCTCCGGAATTACTAAAAACTGTATAGCTATATCTGTAGATATAAATTTCCTACCAAAATGTCAGTAATGGTTATCACTAATTAGGATTCAAAGTTACTTTCCCCCCATATTTATTCTTCTTGAAAGCTTAAAATGTTCTAGGATGAGGGTATATTCTTCTTACATCAGAAAAATTATGTTTCAAATACCTATTAATCCATTAATATATGTTATAAAGAAAAATACAATTGAACATTTGTTAAAAATTTTAAAAAATGCTATCTGACTAAGCAACACCCATGCTTCAAGCTCAGTTTCAATCACAGCTTTACAAACGTGGATGAAGGACTGGATGCTGTCCTACTCTCATCTCACCCCAGCAGTGTTGGGCAGACTGGCCCTGGAGTTCAGTCACTAGGCACAAAAAAACCTGAAGGCACACAAGGTGCACCTAAAAGAGACGTTTCACCTTACATTGACACTTTCACCTTTTGAACTAGATGCTCAGAGGCATCCCAGAAAAGAGTGCCCATAAGCACCCATAAGAAAAAACAAGTACACACAGCACAAAATTAGAACTACATGCACAGATGGATAACCATCAATACACCATATATATACATATGTATACATATATATACATATATACATATATATGCGTACATACATATGTATATATATATAAAGAGGGAGAGAGAGAGAGAGAGAGAGAGAGAGAGAGAGAGACTGAGTTAGTTTTTCAAGACAGGGTTTCTCTGTGTAGCCCTAGCTGTCCTGGAACTCACTCTGTAGACCAGGCTGGCCTCGAACTCAGAAATCCACCTGCCTCTGCCTCCCAAGTGCTAGGATTAAAGATGTGCACCACCAGTGCCTGGCTTTCCACCTTATATTTTTGATTCTTTTCAAGGAAACCTTTGTTGTCACTGAGCAACCTTGGTGGGTAACACCTGTAATCCTAATACTTGGTAGACTTAGGTGAAAGGTATGCTTTGAGTTCAGAAACAAATTGGGTCACACAGTGAGTTCCAGGTAGTTTGAGCTACAAAGTAATGCCACCTCAAAAAAGTAAATGAAAATATTTTTTAAAATTAGACTGATTTAAAGATTACTGCTATTGCTTTAGTGAATATACAAAATGCCCTAAAAGCATTTAGAAAGAAATAACAAAAGAGAGGGGGGGAGGGAGAGGGGGAGGAAAAAAGAAAGAAAGAAAGAAAGAAAGAAAGAGAGAAAGAGAGAAAGAAAGAGAGAAAGAAAGAAGAGTATACACTTTACCTACTAGGACTTAATAAAAGGGCTACCTACTTTTAAAAATCAGTAGTTTAGAGCCCAGAAAAATTAAAGTTTTATGCCAGAATTTTAGTATACTTACTAGTAAATATAGAAAAGTACACAATAACCTTATTTAATTTATAATCTTCTGGCAACAGTGATTAAGGACGTTTGAACACTATGGACTAATTGTTGTTATTAACTTTTAAAAAATCTATTCATTTTTTATGTGTTTTGTCTGAATATATGTATGTGAATCACTTGCATGTCTAGTGTCTAAGGAGGTCTGAAGGTGGCATAGTATCCTCTGGGAGTTACAGTTAACGATGAGTTACCATGAGGGTGCCTGTGGTCAAACCCAGATCCTTTGGAAGAGCAACAAGTATTCTTAATCTTTGAACTATCTCTTCAGTCCCTGGACTACATATTTAATATATTTTTCCTGAATGAAAAACTAACTGTTTGAGGGCTAGAGATATAACTCGGTTGGCAGAATGCTTGCCTAGGCTATATGAGGTCCTGGGCCTGACCTCAACCACACAAACCAGACATGGTGGTACACACCTGTAATACTGGCACTCAGGAGGAGGAGTCAGGAGGACCATCCTCAGCTACAGAGAGATTTGATGCTAGTCTGGTGTACATGAGACCCACTCTCAAATGAGGAAACAAAATAAAAGAATAAAACCTTAAATATTTTCATAACATTTTTAACTTTTACAAGACAAGAAAACCAAAAAACAGCAGAGGGGAAATATTAAGCAAAGGATATAAAATTTCACTTAGGAGGATTAAGTTCAGGATATCTACTGTAGGTCATGCTAACTTCATTAATAACAATTTTATGAATTCTTGAAAGGTATTAAGAGATTTTTCTCACTATAAAAAAGTGACTTGTGTACTGGCTAGTTTTGTGTCAACTTGACACAAGCTGGAGTTATCACAGAGAAAGGAGCCTCCCTTGAGGAAATGCCTCCATGAGATCCAGCTGTAAGGCATTTTCTCAATTAGTTATCAAGGAGGGGAGGGGCCCTTGTGGGTGGTACCATCTCTGGGCTGGTAGTCCTGGGTTCTATAAGAAAGAAAGCTGAGCAAGCCAGAGGAAGCAAGCCAGTAAGTAACATCCCTCCCTGGCCTCTGCATCAGCTCCTGCTTCCTGACCTGCTTGAGTTCCAGTCCTGACTTCCTTTGGTGATGAACAGCAATGTGGAATATGTAAGCTGAATAAACCCTTTCCTCCCCAACTTGCTTCTAGGTCATGATGTTTGTGCAGGAATAGAAACCCTGACTTGGTAAAAATGAGAAGTAATACATGTATTACATAGTTCAATTTAGCAACTGATCAATGTATATGTATTTGATCAATGTATATGTATATGTATCAGAAAGAAACATGTACATCATAGATATATGCAGTTTTCATCAACTTAAAAGAAAATAAAATGGGCATGATGGTTGTAATTACAGTACTCTTTGAGTCTGAAGAAGGAGGACCAAGAGTCTGAAGCCATCCTGGGCTAAATAGTCTGGTTTTTTAAAAGAAAACAAACAAACAAACTGGGGCCAGGGAAACAAAACTACCAATGCATAGTATGACTTTTCAAAGATCTACATTATTGTCAAGTAGTATTTCCTAAGTTTATAGCTTCGTCATGCTCATTTTTGTATCACTAGGTCTTAGCACACTTGGAGCACAGAACATTTCTCATAAGGTTGGTGTGATGGTTTGAACAATAATGGCTAAGATACTTGAATACTTGTTCCCCCGAGGTGGTAAAACTGGGAAGAATTAGGAGGTGTGGCCATGGCGGAGTGTGTCACTAGGGGTGGTTTTTGAGGTTTAAAAAAAATCTATGCCATTTAGAGTTCTTTCTCTCTCCCTTCCTCTCCCACTCTCTCTCCCTGGACCTCTATCTTCCTGCTTCCAATGTGTGGATCAGGCTACAAGCTCCCAGCTACAGCCCCAGTACCATGCCTACCTCTCCACTGCCATGCTCTCCACCATGATGGTCATGTACTCACCCTCTCAAACTATAAGCCCCCAATAAATTCTTCTTCTGTAATCTGCCTTGGTCATAGTGTTTTGTTCCAGCAATCAAAAAGTAATTAAGACAGCTGCGTAAGTGTGCTGCTAGTTTTATGTCAACTTGACATGAGCTAGAGTTAATTGAAAAGAAACCTCAGTTGAGAAAATGCTTCCATAAGATTTAGCTATAGGCATTTTCTTAGTGATTGACAGGAGAGAGCCCAGCCCACTATGGGTGGTCCTATCCCTGGGATGTTGGTCCTGGGTTCTACAAGAAAGCAGGCTAAGCAAGCCATAATAAACAGGCTATTAAGCAGCTCCCCACCAAGGTCTCTGCATCAGCTCCTGACTCCAGGTTCCTCCCCTGCTTGAGTGCCTGCCTTCACTGCTTTTGATGATGAACTGCTATACAGAACTGTGAGTGAAATAAACCCTTCTTCCCCAAGTGGCTTTTGGTTATGTGTTTTATTATAGCAATAATAACTAAGATAGTAATCAATGAATCCATAAGCAACAGTTTTAAAACCCTACCCATGAACTGTGCTAGTTCCTTCAAATATAATCTATTCTAGAAGAAAATTAACAAAAATAAATGACCTAATTTTAAAAAAATTATAGGACTTGGTGCTAGACAAATACTAGTGTTGATAAATCCCAGTGGTTGAGAGCACTGGATCCTCTAGCAGAGGACCTGAGTTTGGTTCCAGCACTCAAACAGCAGCTCACAAACATCTATAACTACAGTTCTTGTGTATCCAACACCCTCTTTTGGCATTCCATGGGCACTGCACATATGAATATACTTAAAAATACATAGGCAAAACACTAACATATAAAAATAATTCCTTTTCAAGTTTCTTTTAAAATGAAATGAGATAAAAACCAAATGATAGCAAAACCAGGAGAAAATATCTATAAATAAAATGGTGGGGAATGATCTTGTGCAATGACAACTACAGAGACATTAGCACTTTCTTAAGAACTATGCTGCGCAGACTGGGAAGATGGCTCAGCAATTAAGAGCACTGACTGTTCTTCCAGACAACCTGGGTTTGATTCCCAACACCTACATAGTGGCTAACAACCTTCTGTAAATACACAATTCCCACCTACACAAAATGTACAGGGCACAACAACACAAGGACTATTTTGCCTGGATGTTTCTAGAAATTAAAGTGACACAGGAATGAGTTGAAAATGTGCTATAAGTTTCCTTTTCTAATTTCACAAACTTATATCTGAGTACATTACTGTTTCTCCTGCTATGCCCAAGCTCTACATGTCTACAGAATGTGGGATATTTTTAATTTGGTACCTGCAAATTTCCAGAAGTGTGTGGGAAACTCAAGGAAGAAATACATTTCCTCTTCCTTCTTTAGAGCCTATGTAAAGTTCAGTGAAAGCAGTCCTGTTTCTATACTAAGAGTCTGGGCAGATCCACTAGGGGTATTTCTGCTCCTCATACGTAAGGGCCTGGGAGGGTCCAGTGGGAGCACTTGTGTTTCTCAATCTTTATGATGTAAGTAGGGTCAATGGGATCACTACTAGTTGTCCTTGTTTGGTTTATTGTTCTACCTTTTTTTTCTTTAAGACTTTGCCTATTTATTTATTTATTTATTTATTTATTTATTTATGTATTTATGTTCTTTTCAAAACAGAGTTTCTCTGTGTAGCTCTGGCTGTCTAAGAACTTCCCCTATAGACCAGGCTGCCCTGGAACTCAAAGATCCACCTGCCTCTGCCTCTCAAAGGCTGGGATTCAAGGCGTGTCCCACCATCGTCCTACTGTGCCACTTTCTATCACATGAAGAACTTAAAGCATAACAGATCTCAGTAGAGTTCTCGCCAGAGAAGGTGGTCCAGAAGAACAATTGTTCTCCATTGCTGTGTTACTGGATTCTGGGGCTTCTGTCTCACAGAACATTCCATCATTGTCATTGTTTACATCAAATCTGACACTCATTTATTTTTTAATTTATTAACTATTTTATTTGTTTACATTTCAAATGTTATTCCCCCTTCCCAGTCTCCCCTCCACAAATGCCCCACCTCATTCCCCTCCCCTTTGCCAAGAGGGTGCTCCCCTATCCACCCATCCACTCCTGCCTCTCACCCCTCTAGCATCCCACTCCTCTGGTGCATCAAGCCTCCTTAGGACCAAGTGCCCCCCCTCCCACTGATGCCAGATGAGGCCATCCTCTGCTACATACGCAGCTTGAGCTATGGACCAGTCCATGTATACTCTTTGGTTGGTGGTTTAGTCTCTGCAAGCTCTGAGGGGTTTGCTTAGTTGATACTGTTATTCTTCCTATGGGTTTGCAATCCCATTCAGCTCCTTTAGCCATTCCCCAACTCTTCCATTGGTTCCTGGGATCAGTCCAATGATTGGCTATGAGTATCTGCATTTGTCTTAGTCAAGTTCTGGCAGAGTCTCACAGAGGACACCCATATCAGGCTCCTGTCTGTAAGAACATCTTGGTATCAGCAATAGTGTCAGGGTTTGGTGTCTGCAGGGATGGAATGGATTGCACAGTGGGGCAGTATCTGGATGGCCTTTCCTTCAGCCTCTGCTCCATTTTCTCCCTGCATTTCCTTTTGATAGGGACAATTCTGGGTTAAAAATTTTTGGATGGGTGGGTGGCCCCATCCCTCCACTAGGAGCCAAAACTATCTACTGGAGGTGGTCTCTTCAGGTCTATCTCCCTGGTGTTGGGTATTTCAGCTAATGTCATTCCCATTGGGTCCTGACACTCATTTTTATACATACTCCCCTTACCAAAAAAGCCCTCCACGATCCTTTCTTCAAACCATGTGTTGGCACATGATCAAAAGAATGACAAATGGTGAACAATGCCTTAGGTGCCTTTTGTTCCATGAATTGCTCTTGAATGTGATTTTGTGCCTCCTGTGACAAACATTTACATTCAATTTATAAGGTAATTTTATTTTTTCTTGTTGGATGTCAAAACGTAGCTATAGAACCTAATCTGGTGAAAGGACATACCAAGTGCTATTCTCAGTGTACCCTGAATCTGGACATGGCCTTCTGCCTTCTTTTCATGCTTTCCAGCTATAACCTATATTATGTGCCAGGGAATTATGTTTAAATTGGTCTGTCCTGAGAAAGTTATGGGAAAGGGCTGCCCTGTTAATACTCAGTACATGCTTACTAGGGTTTATTTACATGCTTTTCTGATCATGCTTTTCTGAATTCAACCTCCCTTGGATCATTGCTTTCTTTGTTAAATTCCTGTATAAAAGTACACTAAAATTGAAGTAAGATGGTTTACAGCATTTGACTGTAGTCTGCCCATTCTTTTAGGCCCTCAGATCCCAGGTCCAGCAGACAAGATCTTCACAGATATGCTGAAAGTTAACAATATGCTACCTGAGGATATCACCAGCCTACCTACTAGATTGTCAGTTACATCTACCTGGAAAGAATACAAATGTAAAAACAGAATGACTTTTTATATTTATTTATTTATTTATTTATTTATTTGGTTTTTCGAGACAGGGTTTCCCTGGCTGTCCTGGAACTTACTCTGTAGACCAGGCTGGCCTTGAACTCAGAAATCCACCTGCCTCTGCCTCCCAAGTGCTGGGATTAAAGGCGTGCGTCACCACCGCCCAGCCAGAATGACTTTTTATATTTCACCAAAAAAAAATATAATTAAGTTCTTCTGTTTGTCATGGAAATTAAAAAGGATGATTTAATAAACTGTTAACAAAATACAAAAGGCCACATACAGTGCATTATAAAATTATAGGCACACAAACCAATCTACATACTAGATTTATAGATTTACTTCATATCTGTAAAGTACTCATATTTGATAAGTTCCATCCTTAGAATTAAAATGAGAATAATATAACTAAAGCCTCAACATACAGGTAGATACATGGTAAATTTAAATTTACCGTACTTTAAACAACAACCCAGGTATTTACTGATTATTTTTAGAAACCTCAGGAAACTATGTTCTAAATTACTGGAACACTTAGAACAATTATATAATTACTTAGAACAATTATATGGCAATGCAATATAATTGGCACACCCTGTACTACCTGGGCATAACCAGGTGTGAATGTAAAGAAGAAATTCAGCAGCACCTCCAACTCATCCTCAGAGTGCTAGGAAGTATTCAGATTAAAATAATTAAGTTTTATACCAAGCTGATACAAGTCTCATAAAACTTTTTGAAAGTATCAAAAAAAACCAACTGTTTACTCTTTCTTTCCATGAGACTACCATGCATTATTTTATTTATTTTGTTCTTAGATTATAAATATTATATGTTGGCTAGAGCTACATTCTCCTAAACTTCCAAAAAAACACTAGGAAGAAAGTTGTCTCCCTCTAAAGGTGTACACAATAAGAGAACATATCCAAAGAAACTGGATTATTACAATTCTCAATAATCCACACAATGTACAATGAGTACAAAAATAACAACTTTCACCAACTTAAGCAGCAATGTACACAAGAGGTTGATGTATCTACGCCTATAGCCATAACATCAGTATTTACTGACGGTAGTAAAAACAGGAAAGAATCACACTTTATTCTATCAAGTTCTGGGTTTTCAAATAAAAATATAAGTGCAGCATTGTCCCTATCCCCATGCCCATCTTAAATTTTCATTTTACTAAGAAAAATGAAAAACTGTGGGCAAATTTATCTAATGGTGGGAATAGGAAGTTGGTACCATACTAGTTCATATCTTCTCATGTTTCTATTCCACAATGAATCAGTCATCAATGTACACATTACAGTCTTTGGCATGTACATCTTGCTCAAGACAAAATATCAAACCAGTATCCAGAAACCCCAAGAATCAGATAAGCATGTTAGCACATAGCTGTAGTCCCACCACCACTGTGGCTTAGGAGACCTGTCTCCAACCAACCAACCCAAACAAACAAAACTCTGCACAGGGTTGTCAATGTAGTTTACTATCACGCTGGAAGCCTTAGGCCTGACCTTAATACTAAAAATGAAAAACAATTAGAAACAAAAATAAAAACAAGATAACTGGTCAATTACTTTTTTATTCCATTAAAATTTTGGCTCATTATGGCAGCAACTGTATTTTATTTCCTTTGTGAAAATATTTACATTTGCAAACAATGTTTTAAAAGCTAGTTTACATCAGTTGCTCAATAAGCAAGTATTTTGGAAGTCAGCACCACCCTGTTCCTGAAGACTTCAGTCTTATTTATGTTGTTGTTTGTCATTTAACTACTAGTTTTTAACCAGCTTTCTGACAGCATTTAATTTAGTGTAGCAGAAACACAGACACAACTACAGCATTCTATAGTGCACCACTGTTTCTTATTTTTTCTCACCTTGGCTACCCTAACTTCCTGTTTTTTATACATTCCTTTACTGCTAGCTAAATTGTATATCATATCAGTTACTTTCATTTTTCAAAACACTCCTGTCCTACACATTCACTATGTATCTGCAGATTTCTAAGTTTCAAAGTGCTTCCCTATTACAGTTCTAACTTCAGTTGCTAATGGTCATCACAAAGTGCTACCTATTATGTTCCTCTTGATTTGGGGAACTCATACTTTTTAATTCTTGGTTTTTGATAGTTGTTCCACATATTCCATGCCCTATTTCATAGGTGTTTCCTAGCTGGAAAGGAGGAACATTCTCCAAGTTCTTTCTCCATTTAAATTCCTTCTTTCTCCCTTTTAAAACTTACCACTATCTACTTCCACAGACATTTACATCAAGCCTAATATTGTGCAACATTTATCTTAAAATATGCATTATTTCCTATCTGAAACTATGAAACTCTTTGCTAAGAAAGACAATGAAGAGAAAAAGATGACAAAGCCTTCTCCAATAGGTTCAAATACTCAATAAGTAAAAAGCAATTTTAGGAAAAAATAATCAGTACCATAACTTATCATTACTCTTCACTCTTTCAAAATCTCCCTCTATACATGTTCACCCTGGATCTTAAATGGTCATGAAAGTGCCTAGTCTTCCCTCCGGTATTTTAAACAATGAAACAAACATTTCAATTCTCCTAACATAAGCTTTCCAGGAACACTTCAATCGTGTTTGACACAACTAAGAAATGAATGAGTCTTCCTGATTTTTGTATTAACTTCTCCCCATACTGACTGTCACTACTTTTTAAATCAGAAAGGAGAATCTGGACGTTTCCAGGCCTGCAGCGCCATGCTGGCAAAAGGTTAACAGAATCACTCGGGACAACTGAGATCTCAGCTCGCCCACCAAGTGTGCTTCAGAGCGGTAGTCACTGCCAGAATGAGAGGAGGAAAAGGCCCAGCAACTAACAATGACCAATACTGCCAAGTTAGAAGTATTCACTACCTGCGCACTTTGCTAGCGATGGGTGAGGACTGAGAGCGGATGCTCTCGGAGCACAGAATGACCAGGACAGCTCACCCTGGATGAGGGTGGGGACAGCAATCAGGACACCTGACTTAGGTGGGGGAGGTGGGTGCGCTGACAGAGGCAAGTGAGACTCAGAAGCAGGCCCTCGCTCAGAGCTGGGGTGGGCCACGGTGGCCAGAATCCCCGAGGAAAGCAGGTGAGCAGAGTGCTGACAGATGACACCAGTCTAGGTAGGTAGACATCAGGAGAGACAGACAGCAGTAAGGCCACACACCTGACTTGGTCCGGGGTCCAGGTTGTGAGGACCCCGGATCGGATCGAGATTCGGAGCAAGCGGTGACTGACACCTCACTTGGGCTGGAGCTCGAGTTCCCCACCCGTCCCTAAGGGTGTGCGGGTCTGTGGACAACACTCACCCAGGCGGGCAGGTCGCAGGCGCGCACTCCCAGGCGCACAGCTTGCTCCTCGTCCTCCAGCAGTGCCAGCGCGCGGCACAGGCGGCTGGCCTTGAGGCCGCGGCTCCGGCGGCACCAGGCGAGCAGCCCAAGCGCCAGCAGCACCCAACTGAAGCTCAGCCCCAGGTAGCCGAGGGCGTACACCGGCAGCAGCAGCGCGAAGCTGCGCGCGAGCTGCCCCAGCAGCCCCGGCAAGTCCACACTCAGAGCGCTGCCCGGGGCCTCGGGCTCAGAGCGGCCCCCAGCGCGGCCAGTCCCGGCCTCCGGCCCCTCGCCCCCCGCGCTGCTCATCTCCAGCCGCGCTGTGCACTCTTTCCGGCTGAGGCGGGCGCGGCTCTCCCACGGACAGCAGGTCGCTCTGCCCCGTGCGCCAGCGCCCCACTGAGGGGGACCGCGGGCGCCGCCGCTCCACTCCTCAAAGGGGCGGGAGTCTACGCCATCACAGTGCGCAAGGCCCGCCCCCACAGAGGCCTCTCCCGGAGAGGGTCTTGTTCGGGCTTGGCGCGTGTTTTGGTGACGCAATCACCGTGCGCCCGGCCCTTCCTTACTGGGATCAACTGTCCAGAGACAGTCTACCCTGAAAGAATCTGGGTGGGGCGAGATGTCAATCGCCAACCCGATTCTGCTCACTCGTCCGCGCCCTCATTAAAGAACCTCGGGCGGCGAATGGACTGTGCGTGGTGTCATCGCGCGGTCGGCCCCGCCCCTGCTCTAGCGTTGCTGTGCCGCTACTCTCCGGTCGTTACAACAGGAAGGGGCCGCTGGCGAAGCCATCACGCCGGGCAGGCCCCGCCCCCTAACCTGTAAGGGCGGCTCCCTCTGCGCTCTTAGGAGGGTGGGCAGCGCGCCGGATGGACACACCCGAACTTGGTGGGAGGGCTGGGGAGGGAGGCGTGGCTTTCGCGGGTGTTGGAAGGGTGCAATGGCCCTGACAAATTGGAAGGCTAGCGGGCTGAGTCCTTTTCAGTTTAGCGGAGTGCTCGGCGCTTCGTCAGCCTTCTAGACGGGGTTTCGGCCAGCCAACCTCTTGCCACTCCTAGCTCCGTGGCGGAGAACTTGAACTTGCAGGTGCCTAGGGTAGGAGGATGGCTCCTGGGCCTGCCTCTGTAGAATGAGAACTTTGTGCCTGCTGCAATAAAATTCACCTTGAGGCCTTACTGTGTGGTGGCGCCTCTATGTCTAGTACTCCTTCAGGTCTGACTTCCCAAACAAAATGGCCCCAGTGAGCTTAGGAAAGCACAGTTGTCATGGAAATATTTTTTAAAGGCAGCCAGGGTACACACCATCCCCCTCAATGACAAAATCTTAGGGGACATATGTGAAGCTTGCAAAAAGAAAAAGAAAGGAAGGAAGGGAAGGAAGAAAGAAAAGAGAAAAAAGACATTTACTTTAAAGTTTGCTGAAGAGGAGCTGGAGAGATGGCCCAGCACCTGAGTCGATTCCCAAAATCCACATCTGGTTGTTCACAAGCACCTGTATCTTCGGCTCCATGGGATCTAATACCTCTGGCCTCCGCCCTCTGCCCTCCGCAAGCACCTGTACACACACGCACAGACACACATAGGCATAATGTTTAAGAAAAATTTCCAGGAGGATAATTCCACAACTATGATCGTAAAACGTTGCAGATTCAGAGCCAAGTTATCCTGTGATATTTTTTGTTCCTTTAGTAGCTATTCATTGCCCATCTCTTGTGTCAGATTTTATGCCACAATCCTTGTGATTCAAGTAGAAACCTTTTTGGAATGTATTAACAAACCACTACCTTCCACTAATACAAAGCTACCAGTGTCATTAGTATTTGAAACCTACAGAAAACAAAGTTCTCACTGTCTGCAACCTGATGTTTTTGATTCACCAATGTATTTTAAAAAATGCCTTGGTTTATGTAGTAAGTACTGAATGAACAAATAAATGCAAATAAATAAATGCAAAGTCACCTGTGGAAGATTTTCCCCTGAGTATGTGTGAATATGTATTATAGCATTTCAGAGGCATGCCATGTTTGAAAGGGAGCAGTAGTCTACTGGACAAAGGGCAATAAACCAAGCCAAGTGTCATAGAGCTCTTTTGCTGTGGGGAGACTCCATGACCAAGACAACTTATAAAAGGACACATTTCATTGGGGCTGGCCTACAGTTTCAGAGATTGAGTACATTATTAACATGGCAGGAAACATGGTGGCATGCAGGCAAATATGGCACTGCAGAAGCAGCTGTGAGATCTAAATCCAGATCTGCAGACAGCAGGAAGAGAGAAGCCCTGGGCTCCTAATGGCCTTTTTGAGTCCCACCCCCAGTGACACACTTCCTCCAGCAAGGCCAACCTCCCAATCCTTTCAAATAGTGCCCCTCCCTGGTGACCCAGGATTCAAATCTCTGATCCTATAGGGGTCATTCTTATTCAAACCACCACACAAGAAGGGTATTTCCTTTTTTCTCTCACTTTATTTTTTGTACCTCCACATGAAATTACATCATATAAACCATAAATATGCAAAATAGCAAGTGGCAACCCATTTTCTCCACATCACAAGTTAATGCTCTGAATGCTGCTAAATTTTAATAATGTCTAAATGAGACATTATTAAATGATACAGGATACAGAGATGGCTCAGTGATTAAGAGTGCTTCCAGAGGAACAGAGTTTGGTTCCCAGCACCCACATTAGACAGCATACAAGAGGAATCCTAAAGGAATACCCCCTCCTTCCAAACCAGAGGCCTGAAACAGGACCAAGGCTCTAGGAAGTCTAATGCAGCTCACCTCTTGCACACCCTGGAGCCCAGAGGCTACAAAAACAGGCAATCTGATTTAGCTCCAACTCACAGTTTTGGAAAACTGTTTGTCCAAAAAAACAGTTTCTGGGACTGGAGAAGCCATGCTTTTACCCCTCCCTACTCTCGATTTCAGAACCCCTCCCAGACTGAACTATGCATTCTCTTCCACCTTGATCACTATGTCTTGAGATCCAAACTCTCAGAGCAATAAAAGTCTGCTCTTGCCATTGATGGCAATATGAGTTTTCAATCTTTCATTATGCTCTGCTCATTTAATTATTTTTTTTCTTGGAAGTAAATTTTATTTCTGAAACTATAATTACATTATTCCTTCCCTTTTCTCCCTTCAGCCCCTCTCTGTGCCTTCTCTCAAACTCATGAACTCGTTTTCTTTAATTGTTTACACACTCAATGTGTGTGTATGTGTGTGTATGTGTGTGTGTGTGTGTGTGTGTGTGTGTCTTAGTCTTAGTTGGGGTTTTATTGCTGTAACAATAACCATGGAAATGCTAATAAAAGAAAACTTTTAATTGGGACTGGCCTACAGTTCAGAGGTTTAGTCCATTATCATCATGGTAAGAAGCATGACAACATACAGGCAGAAATGATGCTGGAGAGGTAGCTCAGGGTTCTACATCTGGATCCTAGATCTACAGCCAGCAGGAAGAGACATTGAACCACTAGGCCTGGCTTGAGTTTCTGAGACATCAAGCCCAACCCCAATAACATGACACACTTCCTCCAACAAGACCACACCTCCCTATGGGTCAATTGGACCATTTTTATTCAAACCACACACATACACAGCAACACATACACACATTTGTATATAATATATATGTGTGTGTGTGTGTGTGTGTGTGTGTGTGTGTGTTTGTGTTATACCTATATATTTGGGAAATTGTACACATTGTATTATATATGCATGCAGTTCATATAATGTATGTATATGATTTCAAGGCTAAACACTTAATATTGGATAACAAACTGAGGTTCAACATCCTCTTCTAACATATGCATACCTGCATACACAAAACATACACTCACTCAAACACATACTGGAATATTTTGTTGTATAAGAAACAGAAAGAACCACTTGACAACGAAGGACCTGGGAAACTTCTCAAAAGGAATTTGTACTAGCTAAATCTGAAACAATTTGAACAGCATAACAGAATGCTATTTGCAGATGCTACTATTCAGATGCAAAATGCCTCTCAAAGGTCATGTTCTGAGGTCTTGACCCAAATATAGCAGTATTCAGAGGCAATTGAATCTTAGGGCTCTAAACTTATAATAGATGAATCAATTGACAAATTCATTGATATGAACTTTTGGGAGGTGAGGTCTAGTTGAAGGAAGTAAGTCCTTCGGGGCTTGCCTTCTCTTTTCATTAGTCGGATCTCTAGAGGAACAGAATGAAAAAGGGGCTTTGGAGGGTCAGTTTATATAACATAAGGCCAGGTAGTCCCTAATAGGCATCTGGACACTGGATAGGCAGAGAATCTGGTAGCTATTCAGTCCCTGAGGCTGAAAACTTCAGTAAACTCTGTCTGATAGCAAATGTCTGGAAACTCCTAGAGGGTCACTAGTGTTGGGTCTATGTCAAAAGCCTGAAGGAGCAGTGATGGAAACACTCAGCAGTAACGGCATGTCCTTCCTCCAACTTTCATTTGTCTGGGCCTCCATCCCACTAGACCATGTGGTCCACATTCAGGGAGAGCCTTTTCCTTCCCTAGACACTCTTCTAAATGTTACTCCTCTCTAGAAATACACCACAGGCACATGAGATCTTCACAGATCTTAGTGTGTTCGAGAGAGTGCAGTAAAGAAACTTCTGACATGACTGTCCCACTATTAGGGGAACATTTTTATTGTGAATAAGAGACAGAAAAAATATTCAGAGATATTTGGAAGAGTCTAGAACACAGAGGAGGAAAGTAGACTGTACATGAACAGGGCTAGGGTAGCCAGAAAACTAGAGAGAATATTGGAAATAGATAGTAAGAGATAGAGAACAAAGCATAGTGAGAGGGCAAGAGGATATAAAGAGAGGGAATCACAAAGAGAGGCAGGAGGAAGGGGACAGGGGAGGGGGAGGGAGAGAAAGAGAGAAGGGCTCAGGAAGGGAAGGAGAGGGGGAAGGGAAGGGGAGGGGAAGAGGGAGGAAGAGGGAAGGGAGTAGAAAAGGGAAGGGAGGGGAATGGGGAGAGGGAAAGAGAGGGAGAATTAGCAAGAGATAGAGTGTGCTCAGGTGGACATATATGGGTTATAAGGTGAATAAATAGCTATGGGGAGGAAAGGGCCAGGAGTGATGTGGACTTTGAAATGCATAACAGGTACTTGTGATCCTGAGGGAATATGCAGTTAGGCACCACAGGTAGCCCTATGTCCTTCTTCCAGAGGTATGGAAAAATGACTCCTTTCTGCAGATGGCAATGGGTTTCTCACACGTTGAGAAATGCTAGCCTCTTTCTAACCTCCAGAAATCCTTCTGTATCCCAGTTTGAGTTCATTTCTGATTATAGTCATACCCTGAGACCAAAAGATAACTTTTACTGCAATCCAGTTGGCAACAACATACATTTATTGCTTCCAGGTCACCATGAAGCTTATAAGCATCTCTGTACTTATATCAGACTAGTCTGCCTCAACACTATTGAAGTTTGGTCTGTTGCTATGTATAGTAATGCTAAATTCTTTATGCTAAGGCCCAGGCCTACAAATGACTTCTCAAGTTTACAACCTTTTGTTGTGCAAATCTTGTTCCTTGATTTAGAATTATTAGTTAAATAAAATTGGCTACAGCCAATTATTTAATACTGGAGGGATTAGAGGTAGGTGGGTTTGAAGTGATCTGGCTGGGAAAGAGAAGGAGGAAGAAGGAAAGGAGGGAGAGAAACCCACCACAAGGAGAGCTGGACCATGAGCACATGGCCAGGAGAAAGAGCAAGTATCTGAGGAGCATCACTGGGGAAATAGCCAGGCCAGTGCTTAGAAGAATACGTTAGGAGTCACCACCCAGTAATGGTCTGAGTCTCACTTATTTGTAAGCTAGTTGTTGGTAACTTAAACTGATTGTACTACAAACACAAGTCCGCAGTAAATGAGGCCAATGGACTGGAGTCTTAAATCAGTATAAAAAATAATATCTTTTCTTTTAGGCTGTTTTCCTTAGGAATTTTGTCCTAACAATGGAGCAAATAATTGGCTAACAGAACAGATTATACTCCAGTAAGTAAGATAAGAACACTCAAAGCAGCCAGGCAGTGGCGGCACACGCCTTTAATCCCAGCACTTGGGAGGCAGAGGTAGGTGGATTTCTGAGTCAGAGGCCAGCCTGGTCTACAGAGTGAGCTCCAGGACAGCCAGGGCTACACAGAGAAAACCTGTCTTGAAAAACCAAAA
>NW_022196912.1:129064639-129073091 GCF_008632895.1 Mastomys coucha | reverse complement strand
AAAGCCATCCTGAACAGATGGATGAATTCATGATGAAAATATGAAAAAGAAATAGTGAAGAAGGAAGCTTTTTGCACGAGAATGTCAATTAATAAAGAAACAGTGGAATAAAAATTACCTTTTAGCAACCTTCCTAGTAGAACTGATACAGGGCTGAATACTGAGGAAAACACAGGGCAGAAGTTGGAGGTCTGATGGGAAATAATAACTAGAAAGACTTACAAACATACTAATCCAAGAAAATGGAGTTTATGGTGAAAAGGACCAATAGACACTAATATGCAGAGGAAAAAAGTATACAACAGCAGTGTGAGATGAGACAGGTTGAATAGTAAGTACCAGTTTGGTGTTCTGAGAAGAACACATCACAGCAGCATTTCTGGAATATTCTTGCAGAATATGCATGACCTGAGTCTGGCCTCAAGCAACATCAGGTCCCCATATGAAGCCTATTCTAAGGGATGGATGCAGATATAGTTTTGCAGAAGAGTTGTCTAATACAAAAAAGGTCCTGAGTTTGTCCTCCAGTATTGTATACAAAATAAGCACCCTGGGAGGCTGGAGAAATGGCTCAGAGGTTAAGAGCACTTGCTGCCCTAGCAGAAGACCCAGATTTGGTTCCAAGTACTCACATGGCAGCTCATAACCATTTATAACTTCAGTTCCAGGGGATCTGACAGTCTTTCCTGGTGTCTGTGGACACTGCACACACGGTGCACAGACATATGTGCAGGCAAAATACTCATAAAGTAAAATTAAATCTTTTCCAAAAAATGTCCAGTGCTCTTTAAAAAACTGTCATTCTTTAGATGATTTGTGGGGATTACTTTCACAATAAAAAAAGACCATTTGTGGGGGTACTTTCATAATAATAATAAAAAATAAAAGACAATTTGTGAGGGGTACATTCACCATAAAAAAAAAAAACTCATACCCTTAAATATCTCAAACCATTGAGGATGGGAGAGCCCCAATGATCTAATCACCTCAGAAAGTCCCTATATATCTTAGTTAGGGTTTTACTGCTATGAACAGACACCATAACCAATGCAACTTTTATAAAGGATAACATTTAATTGGGGCTGGCTTACAGGTTCAGAGGTTCAGTCCATCATCATCAAGGCAGGAGCAGGGCAGTATCCAGGCAGGCATGGTGCAGGAGGAGCTGAGAGTTCTACATCTTAATCTGAAGGCTGCTAGAAGAATACTGTCCTCCAGGCAGCTAGGAAGAGGGTCTTAAAGCCCACACCCACAGTGGCACACCTACTCCAAAGAGGCCACACCTTCTAATAGTGCCACTCCCTGGGCCAAGCATATTCGAATCATGACACTATACATTCATTTTGGTGATGGAAAGGCTAGTTTCTTATGCTTATGTGGCTGAGGTCTCTGGGGTTTTTGGTTGGTTGGTTGGTTGGTTGGTTTCTTTGGGGTTTTTCAAGACAGTGTTTCTCTGTATAGCCCTGGCTGTCCTGGAGCTCACTCTAGACCAGGCTGGCCTTGAACTCAGAAATCTGCCTGCCTCTGCCTCCCAAGTACTGGGATTAAAGGCATGCACCTCCACCACCACCCGGCTCAAGGTTTTGTTGCTGGTTGTCACCTTTATGTTCTTCCATGTTACCCCCTCCACAAGTCTTTTTATGGTGTTACATTTTCCTCCTTTTCAGGTATCTTTCTGACCTTTTGACATGTTAACTTCTTTTAAGCCCAGGCCCATGCAAAGATATTATTTTCTCTCATTCTCAAACCATTCCTTAACCCGTGTGTGTGTGTGTGTGTGTGTGTGTGTGTGTGTGTGTATACTTACAAACTTAAAACCTATGATGATTCTCCTGCTACAACATCTCAAGTGCTGCCCATCATATTCATGTGCTCTGCCTGTACTCAAGGAAAGAGAAGCAAAAGAGAAGATGATGAAGAGGGTGAAGCTTTACCTACATTGATACAGAAAAAAGAAGAGCATCAGTTGGCTTACTGAAACTAAAAAAGTGCTTAATCATGGCTTACTATCAATGAAAAAGACATACATTTTTATAGAGAGCCACCATTTTAGCATCTCCAATTTTCTTCTTCCCCGTCTTAATCCCTATAATAACATAAAATAGCAATAATGGTAATGTTATTGATATCATTTATTGTGTGTCTAGTTTGTACCAGAAATTATACTTTATGTATACCTTATATAATATACTGGGAATGATGGTTACAAGCTTAAAGTATGGGAGCATGGTACTTACAAAATGAAAACAGGTAAAATGAGTTATTGAACAGAATGTTCTTCAGAGACAGAGATGCAGCAGGCAAATTTTCAGAGAATCAGTCTTGAAAAGGGATAAGATTTTTTTTGTAACAGATAGAGGGAGTTACTTGGTTTTATCTAGTGTGCCCATTTGTGTGGCATCCATATTTGTAGAGCCAAGCAAGCTTCTCATTATCTTGTCAAGCAGTGCACTTTACAGTATCAGTTGTCATTCTTGAGACTGGTCATCTGGGATGAGTTGCCATGCCTCATTAGGAACTAGGCTCCAAATGTTTATATAAGATGTCAGGAATCACTGGGACCCGGCTCTAAACAGTTTACATCTGATGCTCAAAGTGTGTAGTCTTTTGCTTTTTGTCTCCTTTCCCCTACAAATCAACAGAATCAAGTCATTAACAAAGGACAGAAGTATTGTCTTTATTCTGTAGCTACATTAGAACTAAGTGGGGGAACCACAGGGCCCTTATTGATATTGGTGATCTGTCGTAAAATTGATGACCATAACACATAAAAGGATTGAATGGCATTTTGGAGAGTGGAGAGAGTGGTTATGATAAGAGCTTGAAAGCCAGATTGTGGCATTTCATGAAGATCAAGAGGTTCTTGGTGATAGAAGGAGGGGGCTGATGTTGATAATAATGGTTGCCATCACTGAGACAGTACTATTTGGAACTTAATGATTTCTATAATCTGAAAAATACCACTCACCCTACAGTATTAGGTAATTGTATTAGTTAATTTTCAATTGCTGTGACGCACCATCGCCAAGGAAACTTCTAAAATAAATCACCTATTTGGGCTTATGGTTTTGGAAAATTAGATTCCACAATGGCAGAGGAAAAGCTTGGCATTATGAACAGCTGAGAGCTTGCCTTTTGATCAACTATCAGGGGACAGTGAGAGAGCCTGCCCACGTTTTCTGAAACCTAAAAGCCTGCCCTCAGTGGCATATCTCCTTCAATAAAGGCACATCTAATCCTAACCAAACAGTAGTTTCTATCAACTGGAAAAACACATGAGCCTATAGGGAACAGTCTTCATTCAAACCAGTTTATCAAACTTCCTGGCTCCCATAGTCTTGTGGCCATATCATAATGTAAACTGTATTTAGTCCAACTTCAAAAATCTCTGTAGTTATCCAATCTCAACACTGGTTACAGTCCACAAATCAATTCTGAGACTCAAGGTATGCTGACTAGTTTTACGTCAATTTGGTACCCAGAGAGTCATCAGAGTACAGGGAGCTTCAATTGAGAAAGTGCTTCCATAAGATTGGATTATAGGCAAGCCTATAGTGCATTTTCTTAATTAGTGATTGATGGGAGAGGGCCCCTGAGCAGATGAGATTTCAAGACAGCCTAGTATTGACTACCATGTGGTTATTAGGTAATCACTCTTATACATATTTATAATAAAAATGAGAAAGCCAGAAGAAGAGAAATGCAAAAGGTACTATTTGACAAAAGAGGTGCATCATGTGGTGGAGCTAAGCCCAGTGTTCAAGGAGATAAAAAGTTTAAAGAAAAACATGATGCTACAAGGAATAAAGAGAGTGGTGACCTCAGGGCAAGACATACACACACACACACACACACACACACACACACACATGTACACACACTGCCAAGTTAAGCTTCCATCTTGTGAAAGAGAATTAACAGCAGCATAAGCAGTGAAGGAGCCATCAACAACAGAAAGATGATGAAGACATTTAAAGAGGAGAGCCAAGTTCACATCACACAGCAGAATTTGGCAGCTTCTACCACTTGCTTCTGACTTTAAAGTCAAGAATTCAGGAAGAATACAATATAAGAATCTTCCTGTGCAACCAGGGAAAGCTGCTGAGTCCAGGAATGTGTCAGGGGAGGCTCTGTATAAGGCCTGAAGAGGCCATTGTATGAAGCTGTTAAATGAAGCACGGATTGCCTTGGATACCCTAAGATGTCGGAGTTGGCAGAATCCTGGGATGCCTGCCAAGGAAAGTTGCAAAAAAGGTATGGAACTAGCCCAAGAGAGAAGTGTATTTTAGTCAACAAAGCTGTAAGGAGTTGGAGTTCTGAAGAGCTCCTTGACATCTGTCTTAGGGTTTCTATTCCTGTACAATCCTCATGACCAAGAAGCAAGTTGGGGAGGAAAGGACTTATTTGTTTGTTTGTTTATTTATTTTAAATTTTAATTTATTTTATTTTTGGTTTTTAAAGACAGGGCTTCTCTGTATACCCCTGGCTGTCCTGGAACTCACTCTGTAGACCAGGCTGGCCTTGAACTCAGAAATCTGCCTACCTCTGCCTCTCAAGTGCTGGGATTAAAGGCATGCGCCACCACTGCCCAGCAAGGTGGAACAGTCTTAACTCTGGTTATAAACCTTTAAGGATAGATGTTTTGTTTGACTTCAAAACGAACAAATAGATGTTTTTTGTTTGACAAAACAAACTTTGTTTTGTTTTTGAGTAGAACTTGAAGGGTGTAGTCCTATCACAGTTAGGGTTTTATTGTTGTGAACAGACACCATGACCAAGGCATCTCTTATAAGGACAATATTTAATTGCGGCT
The DNA here is from genome assembly GCF_008632895.1 of Mastomys coucha. Taxonomy (NCBI): domain Eukaryota; kingdom Metazoa; phylum Chordata; class Mammalia; order Rodentia; family Muridae; genus Mastomys; species Mastomys coucha. Next base: position 129,068,278 of record NW_022196912.1, on the reverse strand, counting down.
GGCTTACAGGTTCAGAGGTTCAGTCCATTATCATCAAGGCAGGAATATGGCAGCATCCAGGCAGTCATGGTGCAGGAGTTGCTGAGAGTTCTACAGCTTCATCTGAAGGCTGCTAGCAGAATACTGACTTCTAAGCAGCTAGGCTGAGAGTCTTAAGCCCAAGCCCATAATGACACACCTACTCCAACAGGCCACACCTCCTAATAGTGCCACTCCCTGGGCCAAGTATATACAAACAATCACAGCTCCCAATAGCTTGAAATGGTGTTTTATTCCATGAGTCTCTAAATAGATCCAGTCCCACGTTTTTGAGGTGACATCAAAATTGTGAGATTACATTTGGAACTGTGCTTGTCCTGGTAGTCAGTAATGGCTTTGATATCCTGTCCCAGTGATATAACATAGTGATATAGGTAGTTATGCACTCAGCACAGCAAGAGGATTGCTTAAAGAAAGGATTTCAGAAGGGCTAAGATGAGTGGTAGACTTAGGAACGTTCAGGATCTGAAAATGCAGTTGGGAGGGAAATGGGTGTATGTGCTTGATGAGTTAGACCAGCCCCTTTAATTTTTTCAGAAGATTGAAGATGTCAAGTAGCATAGAAATATTTAATTTTAAGAGCTTTATTTATTTTCTAGGTGATATTGGAAAATGAAAGCCTGGGAATAATATGTTCTATAAGACAGTGATTACCTCTGGGGCTCTTTCCATTTTGCTGGAGAATTCTCTTAGTCACCCAGTGAAAATCTACTAAAATTAGCCAATATCTGAGTCCATTTACTTAGGGATATGGAGTGAAATCTATTTGTTAATCTTCCTTAAGCATAGCTGTTCTATGCTGGATGGGTTATAGGAGGGGATTATGGAAGGGAAGTGGGTTTGAGGGACACCTCAGGACTGGCCTGACAATAGGTAGGATATGGCTTGGAAATGAATCACAAAGTCTGAAGGATTTCTGTACCCAGGAAGAGAGACTCTATATATTTGGGAGGGCTTTGGTGCCCAGATGTACAGCTTGACAAAAATTAATTAGAATTTCCCATTTAAAGGATCTATGGAACAACAAACAGCTAGGTTTCTGGACTTTGGAAATATCCCTCTGGGTATGCCACATCTGAATGCTATTGAGCTTTCTGGGAGTATTGTGAACATAGGTAGGGGACTGAGAAATAAGTCTGGAGTGGAAGCAAAGCTGCCTGTTGGCCTGTCCTTTGAAAGACGTTAGAATCGTATCTGATAGGCTGTGCAATGTGTAATGGCTACCGGGGTGGAATCCAGGTAGCTTCTAACAGAGTCTCAGAAGCATGTTTAGTTAGTATATTATAGACAGTAAGGAGGTCCTTGTATCTCTATATGGCTGCACAGGCTTAAGTTATGTGAAAAGCATTGACTGAATCTATGCAGATATTAAGTTTCATTCCTGCCTCTAGCTGGAGAGCCCTACTGAGTACAATTAATTCTGCTTTGGTGGCTGACATGGAATTATCCAGAAGAGCCCAGATTCTATGACCTCTGTAAAGCTTACTAATGCATACCCTAAAAGGCTATGTCTTGCCTCCATAAGACTGCCACCATCTGTGAACTAGCTAGCCTCTGGGTGAGCAAGTGTGGAATCTTGTAGATCTGGTCTAATACTGCAGGTCAGACTGACTGTCTCCACACAGGAATGTTGTAGAAAGGCCACAGAGCTAGGATCTGGCAGTAAGATAGAATTTAAAGTCTGGCCAGGCTCTATAGTCTAATGTTTCTTTCTCATAGTTAATTCAGATTCCTCCCTAACAGCAGAGCCACAACTCTCTGTCCCTTGAGTCAAGAGTGCCAACCCTGTACCACCAGGTCTAAGATCTTGGATGGATAAATATCTAGCTCTGGGAGAGTCTCACATTTTGAGTTCAAACTCTCAGAGGTAATCACTGTCACTGATGTAGACACAAAGAGAAATGTTTAGGAAGGTCAGTGAAATGCAATGCTGGTGCTAAAATCCAGCACCTTTATTCATTTAAGGGTCTAATCTCAGAGCTCTTCTTCCAATTCCCTTAGTGATAGAGCAGGTAGCTATGAGGTTTAGCAGCAAAAATACTGTCACATTCAGGAAGTCCCTGAACTGTTGCTGTGGCTAGGGTCTCCACAGTTAAATTGATATCTTTGTGGTAACTAGAAAGAGTCCTTATGCCTGGAGTTAGAATAAGTCTCGTGTCCTCCCTCAACACACTGATGATAGTCAGTGAAGACTCTGAGACAGTCCTGTTGAGCTTCTGAGTAACCTCAGTGAGGTGAGGTCTTGTAATTTAGAGGCAGCAGGAGTTGAGAGTTTAGATAGATGAGAATCAAAGGAAAAACATTCTTAAAGTCTAATCCCAGGAGCCAGGAGGCATTGGAAGACATCTCCACTGTACAGGATCCATCTATGATGGTTAATTTTGGTTGTTAACTTTTTGGTTTTGAATCACCATGGAAATAAATGTCTGGACACGTCTGTGAGGAATTTATCCAGATTAGATCAATCGAGTTTGGAAGGCTCATCGCATGTGTGGATGGTTGGGATTCTAGACTAGGAAGAAGGCAAGCTGAGTGCAAGTACTCATCATACTCTTCAAGTCACACAGTGGCTAATTGCCTCAAACTTGTGCTTCCCCTGGGCTCCACTGTCACCCTGTGAGTCAACATAACCTTCTGCCCCATGGGCTGCACTGTCACACTGTGAGTCAACAGTGTGGCTCTTCCTTAAGAGCTTTGGTCAAGTGTTTTTCATAGCAACAGGAAAAATAACTGTTATAACACATGGCTTCTTTATTGCCAAGATAGGGCTGTTGTGTGGAGAGTCACATTCATGTGGTATGCTAGGAGCCAGGAAGTCATTAATGAGAGGCTGTGAAACATTCGTTTCCTGATTTAAATGGATATTAGGGCCTTTGAGGAAAGTTGTTAGGGCCCTTAGGGCAATTGTGACAGGAGTGGCTGTGAACTTCCAGGAATGTAGATATCCCACACTACAGGAAAGAACTTGTTGGGCTTGTAGAAGACCCAGTGGAAGGACACTGAGGCCTCAAACATTCCTAGGTTACTACAGGGCAGGGAACATAGTGTCAATATGCTATTAGACTCTCTGGAATTAAAAAAAAAAAGCCATAAATGAATCTAAACATTTAGACAAGATGTCCCCACCTAGAAGGGAAATTAAGCAGCTAGGAGTGTATGGTAGTTTGAGTAAGAATGGCTCTTACAGGCTCATACATTTGAATGCTTGCTCAACAGGGAGTGGAATTGTTTGAAAGAATTGGAAGGATTCAGAGGAGGTAGGACCTTATTAGAGTAGGTGTGCCCTTGTTAATGGAAGTCTGTCACTGGAGGTAGGGTTTGAATTTTCAAACACTCATCCCAGGCTCTGCATTGTTTTCTCTTTCTGCCTACAGATCAGGTTGTAGTTTTCAGCTCCTTCTCCAGCACCAAGTCGGCATGCCACCATGCTCCCTCCTCACCAGATGATCATGGACTCACCCTCTGAAACTGTAAGCCAGCCTCAATAAAATGCTTTCTTTTTTAAGAGTTTTGTAGTTGATGGGTTTGGTTTGTAGCGGCGCGTCCACAAATACCAGATACAGGCAGCTCTGCGTTTTTGGAGGTTTAATTAGGGGGAGG
>NW_022196912.1:129038732-129056671 GCF_008632895.1 Mastomys coucha | reverse complement strand
AGATTTATTTATTTATTTTATTTATGAGTACTCTGTCTCTGCCTTCAGACACACCAGAAGAGGGCATCATCAGACCCTATTACAGATGGTTGTGAGCCACCATGTGGTTGCTGGAAATTGAAGTCAGGACCTCTGGAAAAGCAATCAGTGCTCTTAACTGCTAAACCATCTCTCCAGCCTGAGATTGGCCTTTCTTCATGAGGTAAACAGACACATTGTTGTTTTTAGTAGGTGCCCACTTTACAGATTGAGCATGGCCCTAGCAGAGATGTATAGACTGATAATTTTTCAAACTCTTGACTGACCTGTCTTGGCTTACCACAGTAATAATAGGAATCACTCATCCAAAATCTAGGTTAGTTCCCTTAGACTGAACCAGATGGGCACCACATGAAGTCCTAGGATTTTGTGAGTTAGGAAGAGAATAACTTTGTGTTAAGGTTTCAGTTTTATCTTTTTACTCGTGCAATGTAGCCCTTCTGGTGCCCTCTGGGTTGTTAAAGGCTTTCAGGGCCATGTTAAATAAGTGTGGAAAGGATTCTACGGTCTCTGGTATATTATTCAAGTTTAAGTCTAATGTCTGGAGTGGGTTGGTCTATATGATGGCTTATAGATAGTATGGTCTAGATAGTATGGCTTGGCCTCCTGACACTGAGAATGTATACGATTATACTCATTTGTGTTTTCAACTAGCCTGGGTTGAAATACAGCAGAATTGGTGGAAGTTCCCTGTGTTATTTCCCACAACTTGTTTTGTTAATAGGTTAACACTGACCTTTTTGAGTCTCTAATAGGCAAATAACCAGGCAGTTCCAAAAGATCCTTCTTCATAATGTCCTATGTCAGTGGCTTATATGAGCAGTGAAGTTCTGTATCAACAGACCTTGGCCTGTCTGTAACTGGATTGTAAGCATGAATCTTATCAGCGCAGATACATGCTAAAGACTGAGTATGAGATTTAAATGACCTCACATGTAAAGCAGGGTTTCAGATAATACAGATCTAACCTATTTCTAGGTTAGATCAATACTGACAGTGATCCTTTTAAACTCCTTAATGACAGTCGAGGGGTCCTGAATAAATAACCCTAGTTTGTATTATTTAGGATGGTCCAGACATTGGAAAGGGTACATGTACTCAGGTGGTGCTGAGGTCCCCATGATGCTCCTTGAAAATGGAAGGGATGTTCTCTGAGGAAGAGGAGATAGCTCCCGTGAGTTCCCTATATGAGCTTCCTGAGCTAGTGCACATGAGAGAGAGTGTATCTAGGAAAGGAAGAGAGGATATAGAGAGCTGTGCAGACGAGAAGCAGGAAAAGAAGGTGAAATGGCAGCAAGAGTTGGCAGGTGGAGGGGCAGTGCACAGAAGCCAAAGGTCGAGCAGGGGCTTCAGTGTGCCCAAAGGTGGGCTTTGCAAGGGTGTCACCTGGGTGGGCTTTGCAAGGGTGTCACCTGGGTGGGCTTTGCAAGGGTGTCACCTGGGTGGGCTTTGCAAGGGTGTCACCTGGGTGGGCTTTGCAAGGGTGTCACCTGGGTGGGCTTTGCAAGGGTGTCACCTGGGTGGGCTTTGCAAGGGTGTCACCTGGGTGGGCTTTGCAAGGGTGTCACCTGGGTGGGCTTTGCAAGGATGTCACCTGGGTTTAGTTCGGGGGAAACAGGTTGCTGCCAGTGACTTTCTTATCAAAAGGCAAGGCTTGGATAAAGACATTTCAGAGTTCTTTCCTAAATTATGACAAAGGAGATACAATTTTAGGATGCCTTATTTATAGCTTAGTATATTATGGAGTTCCTGGCATTCTGATCTGGGGCAGTTATAAGTACCACAATTTGTCACAAAGGACAACACCTTTTTTATTTTAAGTGAGAAAGAAAGGATAAAATTTAGACCAATTGATTCTTGAAAGCATATCTATGAATGAGTCAGAAAAAGTAGAAGGAATGAGACCTTTCATCTGTCACATTCCCCAGATGTTCTTTGAAGACAACAGAGGCCCCTGTTGCCAAGGGTGCGACCTGCTCTGATCTGGCTTGACTCTTGAGAATTAGAGAACCTCTCAATTTGAAAAGGGAAGCCTGGTTTCAGTTCAGAGCCAAACATACCTGGTTGATAAGGCTGGATTGACCTTGAAGGAAAAACACAAACTGAAACTGTTTATTAGTTAGTAATGAGGAATTGACCACAGGCTGGGGCAATCACACCATGCTGGAGAAAGGAAAATCCTGGATACCCCTCGGACCAGTCTAGCTGGAGGGAGAAACAACATTCCTAAACAACATCAGCCACGGGTTCTCCTCACTGCCCCAGAGATTAGTAGCAAATGCAAGGGCAGGGAAAATGAAACATGAGAAGATAGAGTTCTTAAAATATTTGTTGATTCATCCTGGATGTTGACAGTGAAAATGATCCCAGAAAAAAGTCAAGGTGGCCCTTTACCCTTAGGGACTTACAGTGGTCATTCTCATTTTTCTACTGCCTTTGCATTTCAATAAAGAATGATCTTAGCGGGGCTGGCAAGATGGTTCAGTGGGTAAGAGCACTGACTGCTCTTCCGAAGGTCCTGAGTTCGGATCCCAGCAACCACATGGTGGCTCACATCCACCCATAATGAGATCTGACGCCCTCTTCTGGTGCGTCTGAAAACAGCTACAGTGTATTATGCTGGAGTGAGTGGGACTGACCTGAGTTCAGTTCCCAGCAGCCACATGATGGCTCAAGGCCATCTGTACAGCTACAGTGTACTCATACACATAAAATAAATAAATAAATCTTAAAAAAAAAAGAATGACCTTAGCCAAGATCCTTTCATTGCAAGTTCCCTAAGAATCTCACAGCAAATACCATTGACAGGGAAAACACATGCACCACATCCCTGTGCAGCTAGAGTGGCTCCAATCCCTGTGCAGCTAGAGTGGCTCCTGCTTTCTTTTACTTTACTAGATTTACTAGATGTCCCATTTGAGACATCTTCAGAGCTACCCCATTTATTTCACACACCAAATGAGAAAGGGGAGATTTTCCTATACCCTTTTAGTATGATTTGAGAGTCACTGAAATGATATATATGGATAATGCCAAAGAAAGTTAATTGCTTAGTCTCCCTTGAGGAGCCTCTCCTACAGTTGCATGTATCTTTCTTTCTTCTGAAAGTAAGCGATGATCCCAGAAAAAATTCTAGTCTCTTTACCTTGACCCTTGTGTTTAAGCCTATATTAAAATCTCTACTTTACTATGCTGGCTAGTCCTGAAATTATTTTCATCTTCAAAATCATGAATTTTACTTTAGCCTGAGTTGGGGATCTCTAAAAGTCTAGAACACCCAAGGCTGCTGAGGTGGCAGTGTGGAGCTGTAAGCCTGATGATAGGGTCGGGGAACAGGTATTTGGGCTCCACAGTCAGCCTAACTTACTGCTTGCAAGTTTTTTGTTCAGTTTTGATAGGAATCATGTACAAGTAAAATACAGCTACATTGTTATTAATAGTTCTGGGCTATGAGTGTTAGAGACTCAGCCTTTAGTGTTAGCTCTCTCCAAAGCAGATAAGGGTTAACACCTCTCAACAGCTTCTTGGAGAACTTGGAAGCTTTCTGTCCGCTAGCTGTTCTCGAGAGATAGCAGCCCTTTTTGTTACTGGCTTTCAATATAATTCTCTCAGCCTGCTCTAGACATTTATGTAAGAAAAGTAAAACCATGAGAAAGCAGCTTTATTAAGATCTATGCTACATCACAGTACAATATACTATGCTGCTGGGAGTGTAGTAAATGGGATGGAGGCTTGTCTGGACTGACCTGAGGAGAGTGAGTGAGAACAGTGCTGCCTGTGCAGACAATAAGGGAAGCCACGGGCATGCATGCAGTCTCCTTTCTGCTGCTGAAGGAGACTCTAGCATAGGGTTGCCAGTCTTCGTAGGCATGCTAGGCTTGATGCTGGTGCTGTCTGAGGATCAGAGTGGAAACATTCAGAGTGGCTGTAGAGGTAGGGGAGAGTATCATTTAGGAAAGTTTCAGGACACTTGAAACTGCTGTAGCCATCATAAAGTCTCCTGAACTAGTCCGGATGTAGCCAAGGTCTTGAGCAGTCCTCTGAATAACTGTGACGCATATCTGCAAGCCTGGCTATGCTCCAGTGTGGCAGCTATCTCCAATAGCTAATCCTAGAGGAAAGGCAAATCAGTTTACCCTAGCCTAGGTAGCATCAACTATCAAAGATGGAAAGAAGAAAAGGAAGTGTACACCTTGGGGAAGGGTAGGATACTATTCTGTCTCATCGCTGCTTTGTATAAATATTTAGCTTATGATAACAATGTATGTAGTCTTTGGAACACCTATATACAAAGACAGTCTGCCAGTCCACATGTGATTAGAAAGCCTGGAGAAATGTGAGAGAAAGGTACTGAGTTTTGCAAAAATGTTGGTTTTCACTGTGAAATAAAAAGGCTTTGTATCTATCGTAATATGAATTTATAAATTAGTGTATAGTCTAATTAGGGACATGGAAATTAAAAATGAAGACTATACAAAAAAGAATGTAGGATAGAAACAAGTACATAAGTTATGAACTTTGAATTAAATTTGTAGGAAAGTGGTCCTGGACAACACAAGAATGTTTGGGAAGAGTGAATGGACAGGGTGCAGGATCTGTCTCCCAGGCAGGCCATGCCTCTGAACAGAGTGTGAAGATTTAGGCAACCACAGTGAACAGAGAGTGATGTTCCTCACTCCATCCTTCGCCCTCATTACCTGACTTCTAGTCTTTTCCCATGAACCCATCCCAACATTCAACCATAACACCTGTCTTCCATTTGAATGCTTTGTATTATAGCATCACATTAAAACGTTTTGTGTCGTAACATTCAACACCATTCACAAATTTGCACATACCTCCCATTTCATCTCTAGTCACCTCTCCAGCCATGCACTACAGACTCTTTGTTCCAGGTGTGCCCTACTCATTTCAGAAGCTACTAATATCATGTGGGTTTGGGGTACTTGGGAGGTGGCTCTTCTTCAGATATTCTGTAAGTAAAGGATTTTGAAGACACTACAAATTTTTTAAAAATAAGTTAATACTTCAAATATACATTTGATATATATATTTGGTGCATGATAAAGTGATAACAGCTTATGCCTGTCTCTGGTAAAATATAGTATTAAATTTAATCTTTTTCAACTTTTGAAAATGTAGCTACTGGGGTTGCAGAGATGGCTTGGTAGATGAAGCATTTGTCGTGCAAGCATGCAGACCAGGGTCTGGATCACCAGCAGCCATGTAAAAGTCAGGTGGGGCAGCCTCCTTCTAACCTCAGTAGTGCTCATGAGGCAGAAATGGGTGACTCCTGGAGTCATCTGGCTAGATGTACTAGCTGAACTAGTGATTTCTGGGTTTAGCAAAAGGCTCTGACTCAGTAAATCAAAATGGAGAGCAATCAAGGAAGACTCCTAACATCAATCTTTGGCTTCTACAAATACATGTGTACAAATACACATGGGTACACATACCTATATGTAGAGAGAATTTTGGCATTTTTTTTAAAACACAGAAATATTATAAGAATATGTTTTAGTTTTAATCCCAGGTGTGGGATATGGAGATGTTTCAGTTTGTCCAAAGAAGCTATGATTTGCCTCATGCTCTAGCAGGGGCATGATTTTGCCAGCCGCAGTTTCTTCAGTTGTGTGACATTTGGAATTCTGGGGACTTTTCAGAGGGAATGTAAATGCTACGGCCCCAAGAGGTGGTGTGGGTTGTTGGTTAGATGTTGATTGGTTGCTGTTTGTTGGCTGTTTGTTGGTCTTGGTTAAGTAGTTTCGTACAAGGAAGAAACAACAGCAAGAAGAAACTAGATATCCTGAAGGCAAAAATCAAAATTTCCCCGAGGAAGCCAGGCGGTGGTAGCACACGCCTTTAATCCCAGCACTTGGGAGGCAGAGGCAGGTGGATTTCTAAGTTCAAGACCAGCCTGGTCTACAGAGTGAGTTCCAGGACAGCCAGGGATACACAGAGAAACCCTGTCTCAAAAAAACAAATCAAATCAAAACAAAACAAAACAAAATTTCCCCAAGGAACTCGATGCTCCTAACCAGCAGGAAGTCGTCTAATGATAACATCACCCCCTTTCTAACTCCCTTTCCTTTCTTTTATATCTCTTTTTTCTGTCTTTCTAGGGTTAGGGAGCTGAAAGGATGGAAGAAAAAGGGTGGAGAAGGGCGGAAGAACCAACAAAGGTACAAGAGACAGCTACACCTGAGCTCATGTGCACTCTTACATGTGCAAGCATGCAGACACACACACACTTACATACCACGCAAATATACATATGCAAACAATGTAGCTCTAGTAACTGGGGAGATAGTCAGTTAGTTAAAAGTGATTGCTATGCAAAAATGAGGACGTAGTTAAAAAGCTGGGTATAGAACCAGGTGGTGGTGATGGTGGCAGTGCATACTGTGGATCCCAGAAGTTCAGAGGCAGAGGTGGTGGATCTCTATGAGTTTGAGGTCAGTTTGATCTATAGAGTGAGTTCCAGGACAGCCAAGACTACCACCAACAAATGGTATCTCAAAAAACCAAAACAAACAACCAACAGAACAAAACAAAGAAACAAGCAAAAACCAAACACTGGACAAAGTGGCAAGCACTCGTAATCTAAGTTCTGGGAAGACAGAGACAAAAGGAGCCCTGGTCTCTCTGGCCAGCCCAGCCTAATCAGAGAGTCCAAGATTCTAGTGAGAAGACAAGGTGGACAGGTCTTGGTACACACAATGTAAGACTGACCCCCAGGCTCCGCCCACATCTACTAGGAAAACCACAGGTACAGTTCACATTGTATTCAACTGCACAGCTGTGTTATAAATAAAGTCGGTTACCACTGAGCACTCCAACCCTTTCCTGAGCTCGGATCCATTTTTGTTTTTCTGCCTCAGAGTGTTGGTTCCCAGCCTCTCTTGCTGGTTAATTGTGCTTAAAATTCCAACCAAATTGAAGACTTCAATCCATTATTTTCTTCTAGGCAGACATCTGTCATTTGCTCATTGCAATTTATAAGCTGCTCTTAGATTTTACTTTGCTTACCAGTTGATTATATAATCGCTCTCAATAGTTATGAGCGGCTACCAATCCAGAATGTGTTTTATTTTGATTCTATTTATAGCACTCTGTAAGTTATCAGGTCATCAGAATAGATTCCCAGAATCTTCTACTCAATAAGCAAATGTGGAAAATATTGTAAGACATATGTGATTGACTGCCAAGTCAGAGGTTAGGAATATAATTGTTTTTGTGTCATCTCTAGGTGAAAATCCAGTTAATTCTGCAGGTAGACCAAGGCATCATGATATAGGTAATTCTGCATGATTTGGTCTTTCTGTTTTCTCTTTCTGCTGAGAGGGTACTTGTACTGACTGTTTTTGTGTGTCAACTTGACACAAGCTGGAGTTATCACAGAGAAAGGAGCCTCCCTTGAGGAAATACCTTCATGAGATCCAGCTGTAAGGCATTTTCTCAATTAGTGATCAAGGGTGGGAGGGCCCATTTTGGGTGGTGCCATCCCTAGGCTGGTAGTCTTGGGTTCTATAAGAAAGCAAGCTGAGCAAGCCAGGAGAAGCAAGGCAGTAAGTAACATCCCTCCATGACCTCTGCATCAGCTCCTGCTTCCTGACCTGTTTGAGTTCCAGTCCTAACTTCCTTTGGTGATGAACAGCAGTGTGGAAAAGTAAGCTGAATAAACCCTTTCCTCCCCAACTTGCTTCTTAGTCATGATGTTTTGTGCAGGAATAGAAACCCTGACTAAGACAGTACTTAGGATGTCAGGCTTTGCTGCAAGCATCATGACCAGTGCTGTCATCTCATTAACCTTTCTATCAGATATCTGTCCTGGGCACTCTTATATTGTGGTATTTTGTTTGAGGCAGAGATTTACTGTACAGCCCAGCCTGGTATCTTAACTCACAATCTTCTTGCCTCAGCCTACCTCCCACTTGACATAGATGGTCTGTTAGCCTCTTGGTAGATATCTTTCAGATTCCTGACTTCCCAGGAGTAGAACCTGTGCATGATTGCTAGTTGGGTGGGGTCCAAGATGCTGAAGTTTTCAAGTCAAGCCAAGGCTCAACAACAACCAAAACTTCAGAGCATGGTAGCTGCCAAATGAACAGCTTCCCATTGCCCTTCTACCATGGGTGGTCACATTTGCAGCTGTTCTAACTGGATACATCTCAAGAGATTCAGGAAACTTTATCTCCCAATGAGCCTGATTCAACTGAGGGTAGAGACCATCCAAGCCAAAGAAATCATCATACCTGCCCTGAACTGAGGCTTTTTTTCTGGGAGACTGGACTGCATCTGTGTGCTCTGAGCATTGTGATACAGTTGTGATCCTACTCATGACCACTGGGTTAGCCATGCTAACATCATATAACAGTTATAAACTTCTGCTTGCCTCTGTCACTCACTGCTATTCCTAACTTTGAAACAGCTTTTGTAACTCAGGTAGGGCTGAAGCCCCTCTCCAGCCCCTGGCAGCTAGTCTATGTGTGCAACTAGCTATGCAAAGATATCTTAACCTCCACAGGAAGCCATCGCTGATTTGTTTTACTAGCTGGGGTTATTTTCACAGTGGCCACCATCAAGTGAATTGTCAGGGGTGTGCATTTTACAGTGTCAGTCAGTGGCTGTATGACTTAACTGGACGCCTACGTTTTAGAGGGTTTTTGTCAGTGATGGAGCAGAGTGGAGAAAGGTGGGTATGCTTACACTTGGTATACTTAGGAGTTTGGGTTGCAGATCATGGAGGGCACGGTCCTTTTTTGCAGTATGTGTGACTTTTTCTAACATTGTGCATAGTGTCTTTATTTTTCATTTAGTCTCATTCAATAGTGTGTGGTGCTTTCCTGTATCAGCTATCTTCAGGCATAGGTATAATGTGATATAGGGCTTAAGAGAATTGGTTTGGATTCAGATCAGTGAGCAATGTATAAAAGTTTATTATAATTTTTGGCCATAGGCAAGAACCAGTAAAATTCTGTAAGAACTGGAACAAAATAAATCACAGCCACCACCAAGGTTACCTTCCTTCTAAGAAATGTACTGGATCAGTAGAAACAAAGATAATAATAGGCCTTAAGCAAAGATGAAAGACTTAATGTATGTTAGTATCTTTTGTATGGCAAGGATTTGGGTTAGTGACCTTTTGTGTCTTGAGCGAGTGGAAAGTCAAATTCTAACCTGAGTTAAGGTAATGTGTAGCTTAGAAAAGTGTGCGAAAAGTAAACTTCTCGTCTTCAGAAAAAGCTCAGAATGTTAACATGTGATCCAGACGCTTCTAAGTATCGCTAGGTAGACAGCCTGGTCTTGAACTCACGAAGATCCTTCTGCCTTGTCTCCATTGTAATGGAATTAATTAAAGGTGCTTTCATGAAAAGACAGTCTATAGGGTGTGAGTTTAAGGGGCAAAGCCTTGTTCAAGTACAAAGCTCAATCACCGTTTCCTTCCCATCTCTCGTTGTCAACTGAGGGGGTCAATAAAGGATCAGACAAAGAAGCTCAAGACCTAAGAAACAGCTCCTGCCTGTTTGCAGAAAACACGGGCGCGCAGGCGCGCGTCCTGGGAACAGCCGCGGGGCATGCTGGGCCAGCGACTTCGGCCCGTTGCTAGGAGGCGGGGACGCCGGCCCTCCCGGGACCCGTGTCGCAGTAGGCCTGGCTGGCAGATCGAGCTGAGCGAAGGCGGGTTTGTCTTCCCCCGGTGGCCCGCGCCTGCTGGGCCGAAGACTCTCGACTGCACCGGCCTCGAGGAGAGATGGAGCCTGGGAAGGTCGGTGTGCCGCGGGGCCCGGCCCGCGCCCGCGTTCCCCAACTCTTTCTTGGCAATGGAGACCGGGTTTCTCCTGGGCCTGAATTTAGGAAAGAGCTGGAGGCGGAGTTTGGGTCGAGGTCTCAGCTCTGCTGATGCCTGGCACTTCTTAGCTCCAGGTGCGGTTTGTGGAGGAGTTTCTGGACTCATCCAGAGACGTGGCTGAGTGTCAACTTAAGGAAGGCACAGGACTCCTGAAAAAAAAAAAATGCCGAAAGGTGAAACATGAGTCTCGTTAAGGTAGAAGGTTGTTGATTTTAACTCTGGTAGGTCGTATATACCAAAAATCCGTCTCTTAGGTTTTCCGATTTGGTGGAATACAGGTTTTTTAAAGTATGTCCTTATGATCCTATCAATTACCCATGATAAAATCTATGCATTACCTTAGGGTCTGTTATAAGGACCCTTGTCTGCTTTAATTAATCTGGGTCTTTCCAACTTTTGGTTTACTGGGTAAAAGTTTGCCCATTTTGTTGATTCAAAGAATCACCTCGTAATTTCATTGATTCTTTATACTGGTTTGTGTTGTTGTTACAGTTTCTTTGATTTCAGTCCTGAGTTTGATTTTTTTCTTGCCATCTACTCTTTTGGGGTATTATTTCTTCTTGTTTTTCTAGGGCTGTCAGGTGCATCATGAAGTTACCAATATAAAACCTCTTAACTTTGGTAGGTCGTATATACCAAAAATCTGGGTTTCCTTTCCTTCCTCTACATGTATTATTCATAGGTTTGATCTTTTCATAGTGTTCTGAGTTTCCTGGATGTTTTTTGCTCCAATTTTATTTTAGGTTTAACATTTTCTTTGACTGAGCTATCCATTTCCTCTACCTTGTTTTCAGACCTGAAATTCTCTTTCGTGTCTTAATGCATTGGGGAGGCTTACCTTGAGGTTTTTGTTTGAGATCCTGAATCTTTGAATTACAGATTTATTTCAGTTTGGATTTTTTTTAGTGATTCTATTTCTTCATATCTTGAATTGTTTTCATTATTTCTTTTAACTGTTTGGTTGTATGTGCACATATGTGTGCATGTGTGTGTGTGTGTATGTGTATGTGTGTGCATGTGTGTGTGAGTGCATGTGTGCTCGTGCGCACACATAAGTGTCTGTGTGTTCACAGTCTTTATTAAAGCTTTTATTCACATTCCTCTTTAAGGTCCTTGAACATATTTGTAGTTGCTGTTTGGAAACTCCTATCTTATGCTTCAGCTAAATTGCTTTTCTCATTGTCTATGATAGAAGGTTGCTGGCTTCTGGAGAAGGCATATTGTCTTGTGGTTCATGTTTATGTTTTGTACTGGGACCTAGGCATCTGGAATTCAGATATTTGAAATGGTTCTTGGTGTAGATATGCTCTTGTCTCTATATTGTGGGTGTTCTGTTCAATGGTTGCAGTTGCACACCGTGGGTCCTAGCCAATATTGGTAGCTGTGGGGTTCCTGGTGGAAAGTGGTTCTAGTTCCCAGCCAAACAAGGTGGTTGTGGAGTCCTTGGTAGAGAGCTGTCTGTGGGTCAATGGGGAGTCACAAAGGGGTGGAAATGGGGTAGAAGGAAAGGGTGAGAGGGCATCAAGTAGAAGTAGGGGGACCCTGAGTCTGTACCAACAGGCCACGTGCTGGTGGATAGAGGTGGACTGGGAGGAGGGACTCCTCTGGGCAGGCTGGAGCAGAACTAAATAAATCTACACAGGATGAAATTGATGACAGGAAGAGGGAAAGGGCAATATATATGGGTCACTTGGACCTGAGTCCCATCCTAGTGCAGTCATTGTGGGATTCCCAGTAGTGAGTTTGCTGGTTGCTGGGGTCCCAAAGGAGAGGGATAGGCTAGAAGAAAAGGCTAAAAGAGGCCTTGGGGAAGATCAAGGGGGACACTGGGTCTGTGGCAAAAGGCTGAAGCCCTAGGTGATGGAGGTGCTGCGAAGAGGGTCATATTGGGCCTTTAAACATGAGTTCTAAGAACATGGGCTTAGTTCCTGACAGTTTTTTGTTTTTGTTTTTTAGGATAGGGTTTCTATGTGTATTTCTGGCTGTCTTGGAACTTACTCTGTAGACCAGACTGGCTTCAATTCAGAGATCCACCTGCCTCTGTCTCTTGAGTACTGGAATTAAAAAAAGACATGTGCCACCATTCCAGGTAGTTCCTCACACCTTTGAAGCAAGCCCGTTACTAGCTGAGCTACTTCTCTAGTCCCCATTACTTGTCTTGACAGGTTTATGAGATCCAAATAGTGTATTTGACTCAGTATAGCATCTGATGTACATTAGATGCTAAATGAAACCAGGTCTTCTTCCTGGTTTCTATTTCATATGAAAAAATCATCTTAAATTTAATTGTTAAAACATCACTGATCTTTTTATTTTGCTCATGTTTTTTGTGGCCTGGGAATTGGAGAACACATATGGCTTAGGCAGCTTAATTCTGCACCTCTGACATCTGGGGTTTCAGCTAGGCAGATGCGGGTTTGGGGCTTGTACATGATGACTCACATTCTGGCCACAGAGCTGACCCTGTGAGGCCTCTGCTCTGCTTAGCTGGAACATCTGCACATGGCCTTTCTCCCAAAATGCTACTTTCCTTCTTTACACCTGAGCTGCTGTACTAGGTAACTGAAGGAAGGCCAAGTAGGAGACACATTCTTTGGTAGTCACACAACATTCTTCTGGCCTAGGATGGGCCAACCATAGCAGAAGCAGCAGAAATCCCAGACTCTGTTTGGGAGGGGATAGTTTACTGTGGCCTATATAAAAAAATGGTTTCTGGCTGTTTGTTTAAATAAAAAAAAATATGTGTATGGGTGTTTTGCCTGTATGTCTGTCTGTGTACCACATACTTGCCTGTTTTCTGAGGAGGCCAGATACTGAAGTGAGAGCTCTTGGAACTGGAGTTATACAGTTGTAAGCTGCTGTGTAGGTGATAGAACTTGAGCACTGGTTGTTTTTTTTTTTCTTTTCTTTTTTTTTTTTTTAGAAAGATACCACTGCTCTTAAAAGCTGAGCCATCTTTCTAGTCCACATCTGATATGTGGTCACAGAATGCTTGCCCTTGATCTGTTAGTTAACTGCCATTATAACTTGGCTTTCTTTTTTACTTGGTAATAGTAGTTTTTGAAATAGCCAAATAAATGGGCCCTGTAATAATTATGGATCACTTTAGTGAATAATTTAAACAAACCTTTACTTGTATCTTTTCTGTTTTCTTTTGAGACAGAGTATCCATATGCTTCTGAGGTTGGCCTTAAACTCTATATCCTCCTGCTTTTTCTACCCAAGTGCTGGGATTACAGGTGTGGGGCCCATTCTTGCCCTGTGTTTGATTCAGCTTTCATTTCAATAGAAAACAAAACTAGACAATAAAAAATATTTTCTAGTTTATTATTTTTGATACAAATAGTATAATGAAAACACAAAATTTGTTAAGAGATTTTCTCCTAAGACCTACTTATATTGCCTAAGCTGGCTTGGAACTTAGACTCTTCCTGCCTAAGCTTTCCAAGTGCTAGGACAATGCTATGTGCTGCCGTGCTTGACCTGATAATCCTGTCTTTGTACTTTGCTACTTAGAGAAGAACCAAAGATGATACTTGGAAAGCAGATGACCTCCGAAAACATCTTAAGGTAATATATTTTAAAGACTTGGCATGGGAGTCACATGAAACTCCATGGGCTTTTGGACAGTCACCAGGCTCACAGCCCTATATAACTTTGCTTACAAGAAGTTCATTTCAGAGGCATTTTTGCCTCAAAGAGGAAAGTAGGTTAATACTTCTGCAATATTTTAGGGTGTGGTTCTGCACTGGGACTGAGGTGCCCTGTGTATAGCCCAGTCTGCTAGTCCCACCAGTTTGAGTTTTGTGATTGAGATTTAGTCCTCCTGAAAATGTTATAATAAAGATCTTAATTAATTAATTAGTTAATTAATTTTAAACAGGATCTCCCTCTGTAGTCCAGGCTGGCCTTGAATTGAAGTGGCTGATTCTCCTGAGGGCTGGAGTTATTCTTGACACTCGTGCTTGGCTTTATTGTTGTTGACATAGGGTCTCACTGTGTAGCCCTACCTAGCCTGGAACTTATACAAACCAGATGGTCTCAAACTCACAGAGATTCACCTGCTTCTGCTCTTTGAGTGCTAGAATTAAAGGCATGAATCACCGTGCCCAGCTGGCTTTATTCTCTATGTAGTAACCAAAGTGGTTCTTGCTTCAGCAACGTTAAACTACAACTCCATTATGTCATTCTATTATAGGTTATTATATTTTATTGTTTCAATTTTTTGCAGTACTAAGTTTGAACTCATGTTCGTGGGCTAGGCAAGACTGCTGCTGCATCTTGCCTCCCATATACTTCAGGTTGATTTGCCAGTCAGCACATACATTGGTTTGTAGTTACCAGTTGTAGAAATGTTAGGTAGAACTGCAGTCAGTATGCTAAGAATATTCATCAGTTCTGCCTTCCATCTTGCTGGACTGAGAGGGCTGTTGTAGCCAGTGATTTTTAAAGTGCTGTAGATGAGTCTTTCTGTCCAGATAGTGACAGTAAATGCATGTGTGCTTTCATGTCAAGGAAGATCTTCCTGTATTGTTCTAGGCTGTACAATCAGGTAGTCCCAAGGAAGAGAAGAAACTCAGAGAAAAGAAGATGCACAAGGACTCAGAGTTGGGCACTCCTGAATACAGAGAACACAAGAGCAGGGACCCAGACCGAGAGGCCCGGCACAAGGAGAAGACAGCTGAGAGAGACCTGTACACCTCCACAGAACATCCTCGTGGAGAGAGAGACCGGGAGAGGCACAAGGAAAGGAAGAAAGATGTGAAAGACCGTGAGAAAGACAAGCTAAAAGAGAGACATCGAGACCAAGAAGCAGAGAAGGCTCATAGTAGAGGCAAGGACAGAGAGAGAGAGAAAGACAGACGGGTTAGGAAAGAAGAGCTCAGGCAGTCCATGGCCTACCATGACCTCCTGGGTCGGGATATGCGTGGCCGGCAGATGCTGGAGAAAGTGGAAAAGAAAGTTCACACAGGTGTGTCTCTGCATCACGGACTCTACCTATAGTGTCACCTAGGCTGCTTGTTAGTTTGCTGGCTATATTTCCTTTGCTGTTAATTGATTGCTCAGTTGACTGACTGATGTGTGTGAGTGTGTGTGTTCATGTGTTCATGTGTGTGAGTCACCAGAGTGATGGTGGCTCACCCTCTTAGCTGCCACTGCTAATAGGCTTCAGCTTCCTGCCAGACGTTACCTGTGAGGCAGATCTCTACTTCCAGGGGCACATAGACATTTACCCGCTTGTCTCAATGACAAACTGGGAGAGGGGAAGAACTGTATCTGTTTCTGAGCCTGCCATATTCCTCTTCCACTTTAAGTTTAGATACTGGCACTTGTTACTCTTGAGTTTGGAGAATGTGTTTTAGTTGAAGAATGTTTTATGATACAAATTAATGACTGTATGTGCAATAGTAAATTCTACAGCAAGTTATTAGGTGGTCTTCTTGGTAAGATAAAATTTGTGAATATTAAAAATATGCTGTTGTGTTTTTTTAGCAAGTAAAGTACGAACTGAGGAAAGAGAAAGGAGAGATGAAGACTCTGAGAGAATAGATGAAGAGAGAGAAAGAAGATACCGAGAAAGAAAGGTGAGGCTTGCAAGCCCAAGCCAGCAGAGCACTTGGGAACACCGTGCTAACCGAAGAAGGAGATAAAGCTTCTGGACATTTTCTTTTTTTAAAAATACACTTTTAACTTCTAATTGACATGTAATAATTATACATACTTACAGGGCACAGTGTGACACTTCAGTGTATACATATAGTGTTTAATCTCCACAATAGGATGATTGGCATGTGTGTCACCTAAGACATTTTGTCTTAGGTAGGGTCACTATTGCTGTGACGAAACCCAATGACCAAAAAACAACCTGGGGAGGAATGAGTTTATTTGGCTTACATTTCCACATTGTAGTCCATAAGCTAAAGGAGTCAGGAGGAAACTCAAGCAGGGCTGGAACCTGGAGGCAGGAGCTGATGCAGAGGCCATGGACGGGTGCTGCTTACTGGCTTGCTCTGCCTGCTTTCTTGTAGAACCCAAAATCACCAACCCAGAGATAGCACCACCCACAATGGGCTGGGCCCTCCCCCATCAATCACTAATTAAGAAAATACCCTACAGCTGGATCTTATGG
This sequence comes from Mastomys coucha, assembly GCF_008632895.1. NCBI lineage: Eukaryota > Metazoa > Chordata > Mammalia > Rodentia > Muridae > Mastomys > Mastomys coucha. The sequence continues at coordinate 129,040,649 of NW_022196912.1, read as the reverse complement.
ATGCGTTTTATCTGGTGAGGTTCCCTCCCTTCAGATGACTCCACCTTGTGTTGAGTTGACACAAGACTAGCCAGGACACTACTTTTTTTAATTTTTATTTTTTTAAATCCTCCTGGGCTAAAGAACATTAGAATGGATTCCTCCTATACACTATGTGGGTGTTTACTTATGGAAGTTAATCACCGTTCACTAATTACCACTTGTGTAACACTTACATTCTAGTGACTAGTCTTGAGTTTACTTTAAAAAATTAACTCTTTGTCAGGCATTTATGTTGCTTTCTTAATTTGAGGAATCTTTTATTTTTATAAGTAAGTGCAAATTATAGCATAGATAACTCTGTCCTTTGGTGCACAGACTGCTTAATAAATCCTCTTTTTACTATATGTAACAGTTGTGATGCAATAGTTGTCTGGGTTTTGTTATGGGTCCTTTAGACTTACCTTTTTAATTCCCATAGTTTATTTGATCTTAGGTAGTGATATGCCTTTAAAGCTGAGGGCCACAGTCAGACATGTTTCTCTAGAAATACTCTCCTGGGAGAGATAAACAGGGTGGACTAGAGTTGAGGAGAACCAAGGAGGGAGAGTCCATAGACTCTTCTGTGTCTCCAGACTGGGTGGAAGGAACACAGAGAGTCAAGGCATGACTTGGGTGTGGAGTGAGCCTCGGCTAGGCCGGACTAAGTCAGGCTTGTCCAGGGTCTGCCTTGAAGGCTCCCAGATGAAGTCAGAGCTGGAATACCATCATAATAATGGTCATGACTTGTGTCATGAGTGGCTCACTGAACTTTAGCGGTGGTGTTGGGATGAGGAGATGGCTAAATCATAGCCTTTCCTTGCACAGCTCCTTGCCTGGGTGTGAATGAGCAACAGTTAAGAGCCAGTGACAGGCCTTGTTGCTACATGGAGACAGCATCTTTACACTGTTGGCATTCACCACGGGGACTGGTTTCCTAAAGAAGTCACAAAGTCTCTGCAGCAGGGACTACAGGGCTATGGAGCTAAAGGTGAGGGAACAAATTAAGAATGTGGTGGAGAAACAAAGAAGGCAAATGCTGTTTATTTTGCTCTGTGCCTGTATTAGTTTTCTGTCACTATAATAGAACATCCAAGGAATTCAATATATAAAAAAGAAAGGTTGACTTTAATTCACAGAATGGGAGCCTTCAGCCTATGACTGGTTGACCCTGTTGTAGAGAGGTAGCACATTGTAGGAATGCACCACAGAGCAAAGCTACTCACACCCCATTCAGGAGTAGAGAGGGGAGGGAGGGACAGGAAGATGAGGCCCACAGTCCCCTCAGCCTTTCACATGGCTGCACTCCCTCAGGTTCACAGTACCTCTTAGCAGTGACATCCTGGAGGCCAAGCCTTAACACAGGGCCATCCAGACCCACATCCTGAGGAATCTGGATGAGTTTTAGGTCAGATAGAGGGCATCTAGGCTTAGATGATCTTGCTTTGTAGTGCTTGCTGTTTGTGTGAATGAGGATTATTCTTCTGGATCGAGGAATTTAGGGAGACAGAGATGTGATTTTCTTTCCCTGTAATATACATAGATAGCACCATGCCACTGTATTACACACAGGCAGCACATGTCACTGTGTTACACATAGGCAGCACATGTCACTGTATTACACACAGGCAGCACATGCCACTGTATTATACACAGGCAGCACATGTCACTGTATTATACACAGGCAGCACATGTCACTATATTACAGACAGGCAGAACATGTCACTGTATTACAGACAGGCAGCACATGTCACTGTATTACACACAGGCAGCACATGTCACTGTATTATACACAGGCAGAACATGACACTGTATTACACACAGGCAGCATATGTCACTGTATTACACACAGGCAGCACATGTCACTGTATTACACGCAGGCAGCACATGTCACTGTAT
>NW_022196912.1:129020392-129037502 GCF_008632895.1 Mastomys coucha | reverse complement strand
TATACAGACAGCACATGTCACTGTATTACACACAGGCAGCACATGTCACTGTAATATACAGACAGCACTGTGTGTTGTGATCCCTTAGCTCACGTAGATTTCTCTGTTGGGTTTTAAGCTGCAGTATGGAGACAGTAAGGAGAATCCCCTCAACTACTGGCTGTACAAGGAGGAAGGTGAAAAGAAGCCCCGGAAGGTGAAAGATCCAGATCGGGAGAAGAAGCACCGAGAGAAAAGCAGCACCAAGGAGAAAAGGGAGAGACACTCAAAGGAGAAGGGGAGCTCGCTCTCCGACAGGGAAGTGGACGACAGACACAGAGAGAAGCGGCACAAAGAGGGACTGCACTATGATGAGGAGAGGCGTCGAAGTCACACGGATAAAAAAGACAGATCTTTGAAAGAAGAGCACAAGAAAAGGGAATCGAAGGTATCGTTCCATGGTACTGTCTTTATACTCATCGTGAGGTCAACAGGTAGCAAGAACGTTGCCCGGTGTAGCCGAATGATGTTCAGATTTACTGTCTAATATCTTGACAGTTTTTGGTTACTATAGCAAAGCATCAGATATAAGTTAAGAGAGGAAAGATTTATTTGGCTCATATTCTTAGAGATTTCAGTTCACTGTCAGGGAGAACACAGGCCTGTGCTATAGTCTTCTGAGGCCCCTAGCATGTGCGACTGTGCTGCCCTCATTTAAGGCTGCCTTTTCTCCTAGTTGATCTCAGCTCTTTGGACACATCTTCATGACAGCCAGAGACGTGCTTTCTAAATATTGTAACTGCTTCTCAGTCTAATGAAGTTGACATTAACCATCACAATGGGTGTGACATGAAAAGATGACCTAAGTCAATACTTTGTAATCAATAGAGGGAGAGTAGTAATTGTAGTCATGTGGTACATGCACTGCCCTCTCCTCTTTGAGATGAGGTCTCACTATGTTGTGCAGTTGGTCTACAGCTTTGGCTTCCAGTGATCCTCCTGCCTCCAATATGCCAGTCAGCCTAGATTACAGGTGCTTGCTATCAATTAACCCAGCCATTAATATATATTTAACAGAAAATTGAAAATCTTTTATTAAAATTTGAAATTTAACATTAAAAATGAAGATGCTACTTTTAAAAGAGAAATTAAGTGATCCAGCTAATGAAGCAGTTTGACTCAGAAATGGTAAATAGGTTTAGCTAAAAAGGATAAAAATGTATAGCTACTGATTGCCAAGGTTCTGTTTTCTTCCTGTGTACACGTGACTTCATCAGTCCAGATGCTTAATGTTTTCAGAGACTGTCTTCGGTGATGTCTGTTCTCATGTATGCACTCTGAACTTGGGAGGCAGAGGCAGGTGGATTTCTGAGTTCGAGGCCAGCCTGGTCTACAGAGTGAGTTCCAGGACAGCCAGGGCTACACAGAGAAACCCTGTCTCGAAAAACCAAAAGGAAAAAAAAAAAGCGCCTTTTTAGCTTTTTGTAAAGTGTAGTGTGTTCTTACAAGGGCTTCTCTTTAAAATAATCCTAAATTGTTATGTTTTATAAATAATTTTAAATCAGCTGGGCGGTGAACCCTAGAAAACAAGTATTTCCAACCTCTTTGCAATGTTTAAGTTTGTGATTGACTTTTTTTGTTTGTTTGTTTTGTTTCATGTTCAACTTTTCTTCTAGGAACCTGAAAAAGATGACAATGATTTAGAGGCTACTGGGGCTGATGAGTATCTGCCCAACTTAGAAGATGATTTTGTGGTATGTATAAAATTTAAATTTTTCTCAGTTTAACGATTTGGTCTTAAAATTTAGTGCATGTGTAGTAATTATTTTCTCTTTTGTCCACATCTGGTGAGGTTTGATCTGGTTGTTAACCTGTGCAAAGCTTGCTATGTTCCCATCAGTTTAGTTTAACCCCATTTTAAGTGTACTATATTCAAACATTTATATGTGTTTGTAACTATAAGTACATATAACCCTTCACAATCTTAGCACAAAGTTTATATATTATTAATACTTATTAGTATACATGGTTCTATATCCTGTGGTTCATTTTCAGAAAAACAAAGGCAGTAGTATATTATAAATTTATAATCCAGCAACATTAAAATCAGTGAATTGTATCTCCCATGGCTATAAGAGTTTTGCTTATTTTAAATTATAAATTGTAATATTTTGTGGTATATGAGTGTCAACTCACTTGCTGTAAGCTGCCACAATCCTTCCTATTGTTTGTAGGATTATGAAGATGACTTTGAGGTTTGTGATGGAGACGATGACAGCAGTAATGAGCATGAAGCTAAAGGAAAAGCTGAAGATCTTCCTCTGGCCCAGAAAAGGGAAATACAGGAAATTCAAAAGGCGATCAGTGCAGAGAATGAAAGGGTTGGCGAGTTATCTTTGAAAATGTTTCAGAAGCAAGGTCGGATGGAGGAGCCCTGTACAGGTATGCACAGGGACACTTGTTTTTTTTTTTTAAAGATTAATTTATTATTTATTTATTATAAGTACACTGTAACTGTCTTCAGACGCACCAGAAGAGGTCATCAGATCTCTTTACAGGTGGTTGCTGGGATTTGAACTCATGACCTTCAGAAGAGCAATCAGTGCTCTTACCCGCTGAGCCATCTCACCACCCAGCACAGGGACACTTGTAACTGGGAAACATGTTCAGTGAGCTCTGGTAATGATGGCTATGAGTTGACACAGCTTTTCCCCTTGTACAGCCATGCATATTATTCTGCACTGCTAACCGCCTCTTGTACAGCCTGAGTTCTTGTTCCCTTTGGTAATATCCTCAAATTCTTACCAAGTGAGAATTTTAATTTCATAAGGGATATTCCTTGGGAAACGGTTTAATAGTCAGCATGCTTCCCGACATGCTGTGAGTGCCATCTGAGGCCTACTGGCCACCTCACAGGGTTGATCTCTGTTTTGTTCAGTGTCCTTGGGCTTCTGTGGAGCTAGCAAGGCCTATCACCTGCCCCGTGGAGCAAGTCTGCTAACACGTGGCACAAACTTCTTGCTAGTAAGATCTTGTAGTCTACAGAATAAAGTTAATAGCAATTAGTTATTAGTGCAGTGTAATAATGTGGCAACTGGAAGTCTGAAAGAGTAATCGACAATCATATTGTGTGTCCGCTACAGAGGTAGCAAACTATTGGGCAGTATAGATAGTTGGTGTTATATAAGTTGATAGCTAGAAGTACTCCTTTGAGGCCTGGGCTAATGGGCCTGGCAGAAGGAAGGACCCAAGCTTTTTACTGTGTGGATTGGTACTGTACCGTGGTACCCAGGTACTGGTACTATGGCCTCAGGGTGGTGTGGCAGTGTATTTAACTTAGGTCTGTATAATATATCCATGAACAACCTTTTAATTTCCTACATTTATACTTGGCATGATATCTTCCTTTGCCCAGTTGGCAAGATGAATTGGTCACTCACACACACATTGCTCCCTAGAAAGGAAGAACTATGAATTTGGCTCCTCAGTATTGGGGACAGGAGAGAAGGGTGTGTACAGAGACAAAGCCATGCTCTGTACTGTCAACGGCAACTCGGAAGTTGTGTAATGGTGCTCATGGGGTTTTAGATCTCAACTTTTAGCATTGGCTAGCTGTGTGACCTTGAGTAGTATTCTAGTTTCCTTCCTGTTGCTGGGATAAAATAGTGAGACTATAAGCACCTTAGGCAGGAGATAATTTATTTACTGTACATTTCCAGGTCACAGTCCATCACAGACCATACAAGTCAAGGCAGGAACAAGCAGGAGCTTGGAGCAGAAACCCTGGCTTTCTTGCTTGCCAGCTTGCTGTCTGACTCACCACCAGGCTCACGTTTAGCTAGCTTCCTTAGCTAGCCCAGGACTACTAGCTTGAGAATGGTGCCATCTATGTTGGACTGAGCTCTTCTATATCAGTTAAGATAGTCAAGCCAAGCATACACACACATGTCCACAGACAAACCTGATACACACAATTATTCAGTTGTGACTTTTTAAAGGTGATTCTAGGCTGTGTCAAATTGACAGTAAATGCTAACTAGGAGAGCTAGTTACTTAACCTTTCTGCTTTTGTGCTTCTGTAAGGGTAAGATCTTCTCCCTAGATTGCTAATTACATAAGTTAATACATATAATGAACTCACCAGCATGAGTGCTAGGCGCTGTTGGCCATGACTACTGTTTAATCACCACATTTGTAGCAAACTGTATCCTGCTTGGTTAACCACAGCTGTCATAGAATACTCTGCTGAATCCTGGGGTTTATTTGATTATAAGCTGGTCAACTTACCTTTTTTTGTGACTATAGGAAACTGATAAATACCCCTGCCTAAGCCTGCATTGCCTAAGTGCTTCTGAACAGTTTATTTTTACTTTATGAGCATGAGTATCATGCATATAGACATATACACCATGTGTGTACCTGGTACTTTCGGAGGTCAGAAGAAGCTCTCAGACTCCATGGAGCTATGGACAGTTGTGAGCTGACGCATGAGTACTGGGAAGCAAGCCAGGTCCTCTGCAAGAGCAGCAAAGGCTGGAGTGCTGCATGACCTCTAGTCCCCTAAGTGCTTTCTCATGCAACACTGTGCAATCAGTTTGAGCACATTTTCTGTTCTTGTCCCCCGACACAAGCATAGTGCCTTCTTCTCTTAATTAGGCTCCCATCATGCACCAATGTGGAAACTTTTGCAGACTACTATGCTGTAGCAAATGTAGCATGAATTTCTTTTTTTTTACTATTGATCTTAGCAGCCTCAGGATTTTTTTCTTTCCTTAAATTGAGGACATTCACCTTTATATTTCAAGGAAACTCCTTTAAATTTTTATTATGTGTGTATGTATGTATGTATGTATGTATATGTTTGTGTACACATGTATGAGAGTATGTGCTTGTAATGGTGTTCATGTTGGGGTCAAAGGACAGCTTTCTGGAGTTGGTTCTTTCTTTCCATCTTGTGGGTTCTAGGGATCAACTCAAGTTGTCAGGCTTGTAGTCAAATTCCTTTATTTGCTCTGCCATCTGGTGGTCCTAGAGGAAGGTACTAATGGTTCCTCTTTGACACATTCATATTGTTTTCCTGTCCTTTTAGGACTAATTAAGAGTTCCTTGAATATTAGAAGTGTGACACCAAGAAAGCTGATATGACAGCTGTGTAGGGGCAAGTGATTAAATTGGTGGCAAAGAGCACATACAGCCTACCTATACCAAACTGTGGGATGGGTCATGTCCTAGACAAAACCCTGTGAGATTTATCAAGCTACTCAGAACAGCATCACTTCGGTTCTTATCAGCTGTTGACTTTGACTTTGGAACTACTCAGTAGTAACTCTCAGGCCACAGTAGAGTCTTAGAAATGAGACCATAGGTGGAGAGTTTTTTTTTTTTTTCCAGAGTAAGTAGGATAATGATAGGAAACTATTTTATGTATATATTCATAAATATTTCTAAAACTCTTACTGGTGTGACTTGTCAATTTCAATAAAAATTGTCAAGTATGATTGGTATATATGACTATAATTGTGGGTTTTTTCCTTGAAGGAACTATTTGATTGTTCACAAAATGGCTTTTATTTTTCTTATGCAGATGCAAATGATTCCACTTCTAGAACCCCTGTTTGTGGAATTTTTGTGGATTTTGCAACAGCTTCACATCGTCAGAAGAGTCGGAGTCAGGCCCTCAAGCAAAAGTAGGTATATGAAGAATTTGCCACAGGGGTGTGTGTGTGTGTGTGTGTGTGTGTGTGTGTGTGTATGTCTGGATGAAACTCAGGGCATTGTGTACTCTAGGCAAGTGTTCTCCCATTTAGCTAATCTTAGTTTTAGCTTTGTGTAAGTGAATATTAATGTACTCTTTATCAACATAATCATAAAGTTAGAGTTTTCTATTTTCATTGTTGATTGTTTAGATAAATTGTTTAGGGATTGAACCCAATATTTTGAGTGTTCGGCAAGCAATCTCTTGCTGAGCTGTATCCCTATCCTGGTCAATTCTTTTACTTCTACTCAAACTCTTTGTGTTCCGTGGTTAGTCTGGTTAGTTTGCACCCTTTTGTGTACAAGGTGCTTACTAGCTCTTGACTTCAGTACATTCTGACTATTGTGGGCTTAGCTTTGGAACCCATGGTCTGTTTTGACTGTGGCAGAATCACAACTATCCATTTAGATGTCTAGTGGCCAGAGTCTTGCTAGCGCTGTTGCTCTGTGGTACTGATCTCTTAAAATATAAGTAGAAGCTTCCACGACCCAACAATTCTTGTATTATGTACACCTGCAAAACTATCATCCTATAAGTGAGAACCAAGGTTTGCCACCTGCTCAAGCATTAATTAGGCCCCTTTGAACTCCTTTCAACTTTGGCTTTAGTCATAAGTTCCTGGCCTGGGTGCCTGGATGGCTGAGTGTGGGGAAATACTAATGCAGGCATTCCTATGTGGTAAAGAACCCTGGAGCACTCACCTCATAGCATTCTTTCAAATGAGTTAAAGCTGATTCTGCAGTGGCTGGGGGACCATAACTCATAAATTTGCCCTCCTACAAAATCTATGATAGTGTGATCAGGGATACTGAACCATAGTGGCTGGAGCCACAGAGAAATGTTACAAGCAGGGTGAGAGAGGCGAGGAAGAAGAAGCTTTTTTTTTTATCTTGGTTTCTTTCCCCTGAGAAATGACTGAGAATGAGCAGTGATTCAATAGAAAAAAAGTTATGCTGTCAGTACAAAAATGAAATGTATTTTGTTAATAAGTCAGAGCTTGTATTCACACACAAAGGTCAATACTTCCCTTATGGAATAGATGAAAATGTTAAAACAGCTACAGTGTTCCAGTATTGAGAGCATTAGCATAACATCTTGGCTATAACAACTTGACGGGACCTTTGCAGAGGCAGCTTTCTATGATGTGTCAAATACAGGTACCCAATGACAGGCACTGCTGAGCAGCATACAGTTATCAGAGCAGCATTCTTTTTTGACTAGTGAGTTTCAAAGGATTGGGGTGGGACTTTGACTATTTTCTAAGATGAACAGTTTGTATTGAAAAAACAAAAAACAAAAACTCTTCAGCTAAAAACAACTAGGAAAGCTGAATCTAAAGCAACAGTAGTAACCACAAATCCCAAGATGGCTACATGAAAAACTAGTAGCTTGGACTACCAGGACCCAAAGGATCAAGCTCCACAAGAGAAGTGTAGTGTGCCAATCCTGTGTGGCTGCTATATTCCTATTCCAGGAACTATATGGGTTTGTTTCTCAAGGTGGCTGAGTCAGACAGAAAGCTAGAGTAGGGAACAGGGACATCTATCTACAGTGGGGAGGTGGAAAATGAAGTTTAGGACTTTGCAGTAGGAGAATTCTTGATAAACACCCCAGACTTTGGTTAAAGTTCCTAAGGCCTATATGCTAGGAAGAAAGGCAAGTTTGAAATAGATCTGATATCACTGAGCCTCTGATCATTCCAGTAGGACCTGTTGAGTGTGGCCTATTTGGATTCTGATTGCCAGGAAGAAAATAAAAGGAAAACATTCAAAATTTCTTTAAAATTTTTTATACAATGTATAATATGCAATAAATTACTAGACATATCAGGAATTGGAATCATACAACTCAAATCAAGAGTGTAACACATTCATGTATGATCCGGAGAGCAAATCATTAGTTCTGGATTTTAGAAATAAGATCTTAATAGCATGTGATTAATGTGTGTATAAGCAAATTAACAAGCAATGAATTTGATCAGAACATTGAAATCATTGAAACAATTAAAAGAAATTTTAGGACTCTACTCCAAAATTTAATAATTGAAATTAAAATTGAATAGATGAGTTAGTTCAATAACAAATTATCAGAGGTGGCAGGATCAGTGGAAAGAAGATAGTGGGAATTTCACAATTTGAAGTTAAGATAAGGACATGGAAGCAGATTTGAAAGTGACCCCAAAGTCATGACACAGTAAGGATCCTCTGCTCTGTATAATGGGATGATAGATTCCTGGAAAGGGAGAGGAGAAGGACCAGGGCAGATTTTCAAAAACTGATGAATATAAACAATTTAAAGCCTTACAAAGTTCAAGAAGCATAAATGTAGATAATGAAGAAGGACGAACAAAAGTACAGTGAGAGAGCACCAGACATGAGGGCTCTTAAAACAGCCAGAAAGGTGGGAACCTGCAGTTTGGAAGTTGGAGCAGACAGCTAAGTGGGAGAGTTTCAAAGGAAAATATAGGCCACAGTGACGGGAGTGCTCCAAGTGCTGAAAGTGAATAGTGTTCTTTAAAAATTAAAGTAAAAGATGCACATTTCAGACCCACAAAACAATGAGAATTCCTTCCTTATAGACCTATAATAAAACAAACAGGAGTTTTTCAGGCAGAAGCAATTGATACCAGATAAAAACATGGACTCCTAAAGGAGGGATTAACAAAAAAAAAGTAAGTTTATGAACCAATAGAAATCAGCCCTGACTGATTAAATGACTGCAGTATCTTATGGAATTAGACATTATATAGATTTAATTTCTCCTTCACTGTTTAACCCAAGAATTGAAGAGGTAAATGGCACATTAAGTCATTGTAAGGTCCTGGCAGATAGATAAAAGGCTCTATTATACTAGGGCAAGGGTATATGTTGAAATATTTAGGGTGCACATTCAAAGATAATAGATAGAGAATTTTATTAAAACACAGGATCAATCCAATGTTAGGCAGGAAGAGAAAAAACAAAAGAATAGAGGATATAAAAAAAGAAAGAAAGAAAAACAGATGGTAAAGTAATCCAAAGTGTGTCAGTAATGTCGACTAAATTCTTGTAGACTTTAAAATTCTATTTAAGACACAGATTTTACAACTGGAAAAATAAGTATATTTTAGGAAAGAAACTTTTCATGCCAGACACAGAAAGGTTGAAAATACATGGATAAGGGAAGCTGTATTAAGCAAACATACCTATACCAAAATAATAACTATGTCAGGCAAACAGAATGAGAAGGCTACTGTCAAGTTACGTCATAGCGATAAGAGGGCAAGCTTAACCGAGCCTGATACTTCTCACCTGTGTGCCCAACAGGAGTGCAACATGGTTTGCAAACATCAGAGATAGAGCCAAACCCAAAGCAGAAATACTATCCACAAATACAGTAAAAGATTTTAAAAAATAATCTTCTTAGATTAATATATTTTGTTTTTTATATGTATTAGTATATTGCTAACATTTATCTATGTACAACATGAATGTCTGGCGTCCATGGAAATCAGAAGAGGGTGTTTGAGTTATAGACAGTTGTGAACTACCATGTTGGTACTGGGAACTGAATCTGGGTCCTCTGCAAGAAAAACAAATTTTCATAATCACCAAGCCATCTCTCCAGCCCACAGTCAGAAATTTTTTTTTAACACACTTATATTTTTGGTGATAGAAATTTAGTGCAGACAAAAATACAGTGGACTTTTATAACATTTAAACAGTCTTTTATCAATGGGCCAAAGTGAAGTAGACTATCTTTGGCCATAATGGAATTAAGCTCCAAATCAAGAAAAGACAATTAGAATATTGCCAGAAGTTAGGAAATTAAACATTATACTTCTTGGTGAACCATAAGAAAAAAGAAGAAATTAGGAGAGAATCAACTTCTATAATATTTCTCTCTCTCTCTTTCTCTCTCACCTCTCTTTCTTTAAAGACTTATTTATTTTATGTATATGAGTGTTTTATCTGCATTATGCCTATATGCTAGAAGAAGGCATCAGATCCCAGTATAGATGGTTGTGAGCCACCATGTAGTCACTGGGAATTGACCTTGGGTCCTCTGGAAGAACAGGTAGTTCTCTTAACTGCTGAGCTATCTCTCCAGCCTGAGAATTTAAAATTTCTGTATTGGGTGCTGCTGGTCAGACTCAGGGCCCTGTGTGTACTAGGCAAGCATACTGAGCCACACCCAGACCCTCATGCTGCTTTTAATAGTGACAGTGAAAGCCAGCATTTGCAGACCTCCTTCTGTGTGGTGTGCTGGATCTACACCAGCAGAAACACATTAGGAAAGAAAAAGGCTGAATCTCAGAGGTCCAAACAGGCTCCAAGAGCTGGGGATAGGCCGAAATTAATTAGAAAATATAAAGGAATGAAATAAAAGGTAAGAACAAAAATGTGTAAAATTGAAAATACTTCCAATAAATTCAACACAGCCAAAATTATTCTTGGAATAAATTTATAAACTCTATGGTAGGGCTTGCTCAAGTACAATAAAGAAAAGAAAGACACAGATAGTAAAAATGGAAAAGAGAGCATTGCTGCAGTTCTGACAGACATTAAAAGTAAGATTATGTGAATAATTGCCAGTAAAGATCTAGGTGAAATGAATACACTGTAGAAAGGTGTAGCCCATCACAGCAGGTGCAAATGGCAGGAAAGGATTTAGGCTGCCAGCATGAAGCTTGTTTAATGTGTAAATTACTTTTTCCCTCAAGTTAAAGTACAGACTTAGTTGGTATATTCTAAATATCTCCTGTTTTCACAGAGGAAATATCTCCTGTTTTCACAGATTCCAGAGAATAGAAAAATGGGCCCCATTTCCAACTCATGAATGTTTTTCCCCCCTCTGAGGCTTAGCCAGATTTTGACTCAAAATTTTATGAGTAGGAAAATGAAAAGTTGTGTGTGTATACACATGTGTGTATGTATACAGAGTGAGGAGTAGGGACAAAATTTATTCAGGACTTTGTCTCACTTCATTGCGTGGGTCAAGAAGTACCTCAAAAGACTATCCAAATTATGAAAAACAGAAAAATCCATTGTATGGCTCCATTTAGGTCCGAAAGCCTGTTATCAAAGGAAATGGGTGGTGTAATTCTTAGACCAGACACAATGTGAGAGCTGGTGGGCTCTTGATCCTTAGATCTGGGGTCCAAATGCTCAAGAGTCTGGAGTTGTGATGCCCAAAGGCAGGGAGGATGCTGATTCCTGAACGGAATGTAGGAATCCAGACTTCGTATGCCTTCTGTCTTCCCTGAACCAGCAGGCTTTTGGGCTACACAGCCTCACTGTGGGCAGAAAGTCTGCAGGCATCTCAGTAACTCAGTCATGTCAGTGCCCCAGACACCACCCCAGACACTGCAGGGCAGCCCAGACATCCCAGTGATAACTCATTTGGACGTCTGTTTCAGCAGAGACGCACACTCACGTTTCCTAACATGTCGAGAATTACAAGGCTTCATTAGCTACCTTAGGATCCCTCACTCTAGTCATCCATTACACAGTGACACTCAAATGAGTAACACATAAGAATTAGGAACACTAGGGTGGGTTAACATCAATTTATGTCATCTATCACCTTACCTGAACAGCAAATACATATAACAACAACATAGTCAGCGCTTAGTGTAATAAATCTTAGCAAATTAGAACTGAATGGACTTTCACCCAATAAGAATATTTTTATAAAAATTCAACAAGTAGTTTCATATGTTCTGGTGAAGTTTTTCAGCTCTAAAGGTGAGTCTAAAATCTACCACTTTTACTTCAGTCTAATTAGATGAAAACAAATAAAATTATATGTATTGGAAAAAATATTTTACTAGCTACATGACTATACAGATAGAATTTTAAAATCTATATCTAAAACTAAAATATATTAAGTGTGAACAATGAATGAATTTAGCAAAGATATTGCATAATAATTTATAACAGTTGTTTTTCTCTGTACTAGCCATTACATTTTCACCTATTAATAGGCCCCAGATAGACATGATTGCATTAGACCTCTTCAGAGAAATATAGCACATATTATTGAGTCTTAGGAAACAAAAAAAATTTTTTTTTTTAAATTTTCTATTATAAATCCCATAAGGGTGTGTGTGGATTCATACCTTTCAGAAAGCTGATTCTGAAAATTACATAGAGATACTAAGACTGAAGAGTAGTGAAGACATTATGGAGGAGAGAAAAAAATTAGAGGCTTTCTAACCCAAATGCCAAAGTTAGTTTTGGAACCCAGTTATCATGCTGTATTCTTAGCACAAGAACTCAGGCTGACTAAGTACAGGGTGGGGAGCATCAGCCTTGGACACACTGCCATTGACTGTGTTGTACTTGTGCAGTAGAAGAGGATGATTTTCTGTGTCTAATGCTGGAGGAGCTAGAGAAAGGTGTAGAAACAGGAAGCTGAGCCCTGTCTTGAACCACCTACACAGGGAAAAGATGTAGCTAGCCAGGAAGCGTGGAATGTTCTTCTGTGGCAGGAAATTTTGAGGCAGGATTGTAGGGAGTGAGGAGAAAGTTGCAGGATGGTGGCCAGAGAATCGGATGATGTAAAAGTGACAGCAGTTGTGAGGCCTCTGAGTGAGTGGAGGACAGGAGAGGAGCCACGTGAGAACAAATGACTTGCTAATACTGTGATTCTGGGAATATCATTCACCCATTCATGTATATTGAACACCAGACATGTGGGAGTACTGGTAGGTGGAAGAGATAAAGAACACTTTTCTTGCTCAGCCTGCATTAGACTTGGGAGAGATGACGGGATACTTAATTTGAATCCAGGGCCATCACCTTTAGGGTGAAACCAATATAAATAGTTGGGAAAGAGGACTGTGAGGCAAGAGGACACCTAGCATCTGGGGTTACTGGTATCTGTCAGGAGCTTGTTTCCTGTGGGAATAGGTTGCTATAGCTAAGAGAATGTAGGCTGAAATATTGGCTGTCATATTGGCTGATAGTACAGAAATGTTATCCTACTAGCCAACACAATAGATCATGAAAAAAGTGAATTGCTGGCCATGCAAATTCTAGTATACATATGTTGTAACTATCAGCCTCGGTGCACTGCAATGGACCAATCACACACTGGCTCATGGGATACTCCCACCATTACTTGCTGACTTTATTTGTGCTTGTTTTTTCCTTTTCTCCTAGGGCTCTAATGTGGGGTCTTGTGTAGGTTAAGAAGGCATTTGGCCACTGAGTTACACCCTCAACTCCTGCTTAATTATTTAAAATAGTTATTGAATACTTTTAGACTCACTCTTAATTACTTACATATGACCCTAAAATATACCCTCCTGCAAGTCTCTGAGTCTGTTATTCAACTGAATTTTTGTTTCCAATCTGTTTTAAAGGACACGAAGTACAAAACTGCTCCGGCTTATAGACTTAGACTTTTCGTTCACTTTTTCTCTCTTGGACCTACCACCAGTAAATGAGTATGACATGTACATTAGGAACTTTGGGAAAAAAAATACCAAGCAGGTTAGTAAAAGATGTGTTATCTAAGTGATGAAATGAAAGTATAGTATAAATGCATGTGCCTTGTGTGTTCTGCAATATTGGAATTGGAAATGGCCTCTGAAGACAGCAGACAGGAGAAAGTGTGTGCTTTATAACTTGGTACTAATAAGCTCTAAGGATGCAAAGTCTAAGATAGCCTCTTGGGGCATAAGAAATGAGTGGTACACATGATAGGTGCCTTAGTTTCTTTAATGTTGTTCTGAAAAAAAATACCCTGACAAAAGCAACTTAGGGGATAAAGAATTTTGGCTCACAAGTCCAGGTTACAGCCCATCTTAGCAGGCAAGTGTGAGCAGCAGGAGCCTGAGGTAGTCATGTGACATCTGCAGTCAGAAGAGCAGAGTAACGGCTGCCTGCATAGTCCTACTAAGTTCATTTTCTCTGATCTTTATGCAATTCAGGACCCAAGCCTAGGGAATTGTGTCATCTGCTTTTAGGCAGGATTTTCCCACATCAATTAATGTTTGAAAGTCCCCACAGGTTAACCTTATCCCAACCCCAAGGATGCTTTAATTTTTTTAAAAGTGTTTTAGCTTTTGTAAAAATGTAGTTGCTTTTATTTTCAGTAATGACAAATTGATCTGAAATTGAAACTAGATGTTAATTCTAAGCTCCTTTTGTCTCTAAGGCATATGTTCAGTACAATGAAGATAATGTTGAGAGAGACATTCAGACTGAAGATATAGAAACCAGGGAAGTATGGACCCAGCACCCAGGAGAAGGCACTGTTGTATCTGGAGGTAACTGGTTCAGTGTCTACTCTCTTCACAGTATGTTTTGATTTGTTTTGCTTTTATGTAACTTCTTTTATCCCTGTGTTCTTTTTGGTGAGGTCATTAGTATGTTACTGTGGAAGTACCCTTTCAATATTCCTTTGAAAAAACAAATTAGCTCATGAACGAGATCAGAGCTGTTGAATCACAGGGCCTGAACCTTGGTCTGCTCCTTGAGCAGGACTTATAATGCCATGGGAAGACACTGTACTCCAAATACTCACCATATAACCCCACTGCACACCTGCAGGACAGGCTCTGCTCTGAGAACAGCACAGTTTATTCTCATCAGTGTGTTTTCATTTTGAAGTGCAGTTTGAAGATGTGTTCTGTCAGTACAGTTCAGTGGTCTCTAAGATATCGGCATCTGCAGCTGTTCACATAGAATTTACTTTACTCATTGACCTTTTTAATTTTTTTTTTTTAAAGAAATTGTCTATATGGCAAGGAATAGCTTCGCCATAAGAGAGCTCCAGGGTTGGTTTCTCTTACTGCTAGTGCCCTGGACCATAAGTGTTGCAGATTTCTCATCTTTAGATGCTTGACCTGTAACCTGAAACTCATACCAAGTACACTGGTTCACTTTAGTGTGTTCTTCGTGGCAGTTGAAGAGGATTCAGCTTCTGAACTTACTGTTAAACAGTGTGAAGTTGGGAAACAGTCGTAAGGAGGTGGAGAAGATGGAGTGCAGTGTTGACATTTCTCTAGGGTTCTCCATGTCTGTGGCACTGCTTCAACACTGTTTTGGAGTCGACTTTATTGACTTAATAAACCTGTATTTTAGGTAGTGAAGAAAAAGACTTCTCTGATGTCACAGTTGTACCAAAGATCGATACTCCGAGGTTGTCTAACTTTCTCCGGGCAGCATGCCAGGTACTTTTTCTGCTGCATGTCCTTTTCTGTGTATAAGTGCTCAGAGTTCATTGTGGTGTCCTTGTGGCTTAAAATCTCTTTTCTCAGTTCTCTGTTCTCAAGTATTATTTTCTTACAGATTGTCAGTAATACATATGTATTAAGTTCTTGTATGCACAACAATACTAGATAAATATAGGTTCCTGAAAATTCTGAAGTTTGGGGTTCTATACTATAACTTCCTACAGTTTAAAATAACAACAAACTCTTAAGCCAAGTATGTTAAGCTGGCAAAGCAAGTATAAACCTGTACATTATTTGTAAATAATAAACAACTGGCTATGGAAAACTTCAAAGTACATAACCGAGGCTCCATGTACCACAGCAGACCTTGTCTCACCTGACTTCTTATTCACTACTCTTTTCATTATTTACCTGGTTATTTTGCAACTGACCCTAATCATCATAACTTTTACTCACTCTATACATTTCAGTATAAATTTCTAAAAGAAAAAGATCTTTTGTTGATGTAAAAAAACACAGTGTCTCAAAGGGACGAAGAAAGTTTACATTGCAGCCAAATATCAGTGATTTTGCCTGGGCTCATGGATTTAGGTTACCCTAAATACCATGTTTCAACTTGGTGAACATTTCCACTAAGTTTTTAGTTACAGATCAAGAGGGAATCTTAAATCAAAGCACTTTTCAGATATGTTGTGAGAACAGTGGGTAGGAGGGATACAGCAGTGTGAGGAAGTCTGTGCTGGAGGCCTTAGACACTGCCTGATGACATTCTTAGTCATAAGGACAAGCATAAAGGTGGGCAATGCAAGGCTCTTAGGAGGCCGAAACATAGCCTAACAGGCTTTGTTTGTGGACTTGTAATATTACAGCTCTCCACAATCACAAAGTTCTTTAACACAGGTGTAACCTACTAATTGGTAGAATTGTTAATTTCTAATATATTAAGATATGAAGTTGATGTTCTAATCTCTATGTTGTCTCAAACTTTTCTATAAACTTAGAATTTAAATATGGAGCAGACATAAACAGCCTAATAGTGTTAAGCCTTGACAGGCTGATTTGGATCAAGCCTATTTATCAGACTGTTAGGACTGCCTGCCAGTTATTATTGTGACACAGTTTGCTTCAGTGTCATAGATTTACAGGAGTGTGTGGTTTAGAAATAGGATTAGGCTTGACATATTTGTTGTTATTATTAGATTCTGTTTTACTAGTTCTTGGAACTTGTAAGAAGAGAGTCATCAGTGGAGTGCAGAGAAGAGGGAGATGAGCTAGAAACTAGGCAGTGACAGGGATGGGTACAGGAGCCTGCTGGAGCCCTGCTTGCTTGGCTTCTGTGGCAGTGACAAGTTAGGGAGCCTGGTGCAGCGCTGCTCCCATGGCTTCTGTGGCAGTGACAAGTTAGGGAGCCTGGTGCAGCGCTGCTCCCATGGCTTCTGTGCATGGTACATCTCTGTCTAACCTAAATGCAGTCCTGCCAGTCCTTGAGTCATGTCTTCTGCTTCCTTTCACCATTTCTGCTAATTCTTAAATCTTTTCACGTTCTAGAGGTGACCTAGTTAGGTCCACTGCAGACATTTAATGCTTAGAGTCAATGAGTTATGGTTGCCTGTGTTTCTCCTCACCACTTCGTTTGCTTGAGGGTGTTAGATGTTAGATGTCCAGGCTGCCTCCTCCTCTGAAGTTTTAATTGTATTTAATGAAGGAAACAACATGTAATATGAAATAATGGCATACTGTGACATATATTAGTTTGCTATTATTATGCAAAAAGATACTTTAAAAAAAAGTTATAGTATGGTGGAGCCAAGCATTTATTTGTAGAAATGGAATCTACAAAAGGTAATTTTTAACCAAAGGATAGCATGCTGTTAGTGTTTTAAGAAATATGGCTTGTCTTTGGGGTGGTTTTTCTTTTTTAAAATGTATTTTTTAGGCAGCCAGTCCCACAACACACAGAAAAAGCCACACTTCCAGGTGATCTAACAAGCCCAGGATCTCAGGATCCCAGAATCACAGGATCACAGAGGCAGCTTGACTCTGAGGAGTTCTGACACAACCAGGATCACAGGAAGGACAGGCTCCAGTCAGATTTAGCAAGGGCAGGTAGCACTAGAGTTAACCAGATGGCGGGGGGCAGGGGGCGGGGGGCAAGCGTAAGAAAATAAACAACACAAACCAAGGTCACTTGCCATCATCAGAACCCAATT
>NW_022196912.1:128982475-129018415 GCF_008632895.1 Mastomys coucha | reverse complement strand
AAAATACTAGTAGTGATGTATTATTTTCAAGTATACAGCTAATATGTTTGGAGTTATTTAAAATTTATTTTAAGAGAAATGTATTTTCACTATTGCTGTAGAGGAGCATCTACATAAGACTGTTAAATTGATTATTGTTTTATATCAAACAACTTTTATAATACTTATTTTTATTGTTATAATATTTTATAAATTTTAAGGAATATGACAAAAAAGATATTGTAGGTATTGAAGGGGGGTCTATGGGAGAAGCAGTGGTACAAAAGAGAAACAAGAATGTGATTCAATTCTATTTAATTAAAATATGTTTTTAAATGTTAACAATTCAGATAAATTGAAATCATGTAACTTTTCTCATCATAATGCAATAAAAGTTTAAAAAATGTATTTTTTATTTTATGTGTATGGGTGTTGCCTGATTGTATATCTGTGAACCATATGTATGTATTCTGGTCCTGCAGTGGCTAGAAGAGACCCTGGACTGGGGTTACAGGCAATTGTGTGCTACCATGTAGAAGGTGGGAATTGAATCTCGGTCCCCTGGAAGAGAGTGCTCTTCATTACTGAACCATCTTTCCAGCCTCTGCTTACTTGTCTTTCAAAGGTGGTTGCTGTTTTGCTTGAAGAGGACCGTTTGGCCGCTGGACCCAGCTGGATTCCCCGGGCTCAAGACAAAGCTCTGAACATCAGTGACAGCTCATCCCAGTTGAACACGAGCCTACCGTTTCTTCAGAGTAAGAGGTGTTTTCTGATATTGGCTTATAGTGAAACACAAACATTTATATTAGAACACTGATCACTAATGTTATATAGTTTAAATGTGATGGGGTCTATTGTCTATAAAACAGAAACATTCAATGGCTGCAGAATTGCAAATGAATGGTGAGCATTCTTTTCTTAAATATATGTTTATGATTTATGATTTTCTTAAGTTAATTAGAAGAGGCCCGACAGCAATTTAGATTAGTGAAGTTATTTAGTAAGTGGAAACTGAAATTGTCTGTGTTTGTTTTAAGTCCTGTAATTCCTCTGAGGTAATGGTAAACAAATAAAGCCTGATGTCAGAATATTTAAATTAGTTTAAACAAACTTTATTTGCAAGGTCAAATTTGAATTTTTATCTCATTTATTTATTTATTTATTTATTTATTTATTTATTTATTTATTTTTGGTTTGTCAAGACACAGTCTCTCTGTGTAGCTCTGGCTGTTCTGGTATTAGCTCCATAGACCATGCTGGCCTCAAATGTGTGGAGATCTGCCGCTGGTCTCTGTCTTCTGAGCACTAGGATCAAAGGCTTGTGCCACCACAGCCTGGCTGTTTGTTTTGAGTCACTGTGCCAGTTGTTAGGCTGGCTTTGAACTCTTGAGCATCCTGCCTTGGTCTCCCCAGATTATAAATGTGTGCTCACATGCCTGTGTCCGCTTAATAAATCTTTAGCTAAGGGTAACTTTGTCTTTAAAGAATGTGACCTGTGAGGTACTGAGAAGTCATGGTTCTGGTTGTGGAAAGACTTGGCAGGAGTGAGTGGTGCCCAGCAGTGACACTTCCTTCAAGAGACAGGATGAAAACATACCTTGGCACCTGTAAAGCCAGACAGTTGCTGTCCGCCTCTGGCTCTAGACATTTCTTTTGCCTTGCCTGCTGTTTTGAGGTTGATTTTAACTACTTTGTTGCCTTTTAAGCATTAAATACATTGTTATGTTTTTCACATTCTTCAGAATCTTTTTGTTCATCCTTTAGAAAACTGTAAATCATTGTATTTGCAACATTTATTGTAAAAACTCAGGAGGCAGAAGGAAAGAAATGGTGGTCTCAGGAGCACAGGAAGTGGTAGCAGAATGGAATAATGTGAATTATGCACATACCTAGAGTCACTATCTAGTGCATGTGTGTTCTTGGAAGATTTGTGCATATAAAAGGAGAGGAGGCCTTTTGTTCACTTCCTGCTGTGCTTCAGTAAGATGAATATAGAGATAAAAGAAGGAAAGTGAGTCTGGGAAAGAGAGGGATTCAACATAGGAGGCAGATAGCCTCCCAGTGTGTAGTTACACTTTCATTCATATTATGTCCCTGTCTCTGGTCAGATACAGTGATACTTTCAGCCTTCATGGAATGTGCCCACTGCTGCTGTCACTGTTGACATGTGTTGAGATAAGGTGCCAGCAGCGACCTGTTTGTTCATTCATTTGTGGTATCTGTAGTGTGCTGGCAGTCACTGGAGGAGCTGGGATTCAGCAGCAAGTAGGTAAAACAGAAATCCTTCACTTTGGGTACTTCTTTGTATCCCAATAGACTAAAAACTAGTTAAGCATGTAAACATGGGCTATAGTAGAAAGGGTTAAATTCCAAGTAACAAAGATGGAAGGCCTCTCAGCACGAGTGTGTCGTGCGATCATGAGGAGATAGATGAGAAAGTGACCAAGCAAACATTGGGAAGTTTCCTATGAAGGTAGCAGTCCTGGGTATATCTTGGACCTCACAGAGTCAAGGTGACCAAGGGTACAAAATTAGGGTAGTAATGATGGTTGAGATCTCCTGTTGGGCATTAGGTATGCCATGATCTCCTGTCAGCCCTTAGGTATGGCATGAGTTTCTAAAAATTATTATTTTCAAAATGGGACCAGAATATAGCAGTCATAAACTTTGTCAGTACCAGGCTGGTGAGATGACTCATTTGATAAAGGTAGTTTCTGCCAAGACTGGCTACCCAAGTTCAGCCCCTGGAACATACTTGGGGGAAGGAAAGAACTGACTCCTGCATGCTGTCCCGATACCTACGAATGGTACCTTAGCATATGCACAAGGACACACAGGTACAAAGACACACAAAGGGAGTGATGGAGGGAAGGAGGAAAATAGAAAGTAGGAAAATGAGAGAGAGGGGGGGGGGAACCTTAGTGGTGTTACTGAAAACTAGAAACCAGGCCTATGAGGTGACTTAGTAGGCCATCACTTTGATGTATAAGACTGGCAATCTGAGTTCAATTCTGAGTTCAGTTCATGTAAAAGCTGGAAGAAGGGAGCCAACTCCATAAGCTTGTCTTCTGACTTGGACATGTGTGCTTGCTTCTTCTTAGCATGGCCACAAGTATCCATACATACTCATAGCAGAAACCCAGTAACAATGGTGTCAGAGCCCATGAGTGGTGAAGGAGCACATATGACCATTGTCACTGCTTTTCTGGAGGAGCACTACAGACTGAGGAGGCAGCCCTGAGGGTGTGGCTGTGAGTGGGTGAGGGGATGTGGAAGGACAACCCTGATCCTCAGGAACTAGTCAGCAGATAGATAAAGTTTTATTTAGCTAGTACTTCCTAGCCACATTAACCTTTTCTTTGTTGACTACAAAATTCTCACCAGAGTATGAGTTACCATCTACCGTTTCTTCAGTTTATCAACAGTTCTGCTAATGAGAACTGCACGGAAAGCAGCTCTGCCACAGAAGTCTTAGAATTCTTTCTTGGAATGCTACACCTGGCTTTGCTTTAGTTTTCTGCATGGAGTTCTGAGGGCCATTTTAAAGAGAACTAAGGTTCCTAAGAATAGTGTTCTAATAGCATGCCATGTCAAGAAGACCCCTCCAGTCATCTCTGACTCTCACACACTTGATGTGAGGAGCTGCTAGATGAGAGGAAGTGTGTTGTCCTGGCCTAGGCTGCCCCAGAGTCAAAGGATTTTCCTTTGTTCAAGCCATATGGTCACCGTGGACACAGAATTTAGGTTTAGGCTATAGGCATTGATGAAAACTGAAGTTTGGGTGTTGAGGATCTAGCTCACTGGGTGTAGTGCTTTCCTAGCATGCATAACACCTGAAGTAAAGTCATTAGCACTGAATAGACTGTGCTGGTAATGTGTCTATAATCCTAAAACTAAGGAATGGAGGCAGGAAGATCAAAGTCATCCTCACTCGCACAGTAACTTGAGGGAAACCATGCACATGTTGCAACTTCTCTCAGCAACAGTTCAGGTCTGATACTTGCTCAGATTTGAATGACTCATGTGTTCTTCCTCATTGAGTTGGATTTTATGTGGGTATTATGAAATATTTTAAATGCTAAAGTGAAATATGTTTTCTCTTATCTCCAGGTCGGAAAGTATCCTGCTTGCATGCATCTCGAGTTCAGAGGCAGACTGTGGTCTCTGTTCATGACTTACCTGAAAAGGCTTTTGCCCCATCTCTGGATAGCAGGCACCTCCTCTGCGTGTGGGATATTTGGCAGCCTTCAGGGCCCCAGAAGGTTCTGATATGTGAGTCAAAGGTACACTGAGGAGGAGTTTGTGCTTGCTTCTAGGAGGGTCCCACAGAGATGGACAGAGATAACAAATTGAGAGCATGAGTAGGGCCCTGTTTCTAGTGCCTTGGCTCTAGACAAAGCTCATTAGTTCTGACTCTAGAAATGCATGGTTTAACAGGTTATTTCAGCCTGAAAAACCCAGGGTTATCATGCAGGAGACTCTCAGTCACCTATAAACTAGCAAATGAACATAGCTATAAACTTAATAAAAGCATGGTCAAGATGGCCACAAGGCCAGGATATTTGAATCATGCCATATAGGGTTCTGAGTTGTCTTAATATTCTTGTGATTTCTTCTTCTTTTTGTTTTTTCCTTCATGTTTTTTTTTTTGTTTGTTTGTTTGTTTTTTTTTTTCATCTGAGAGGAAGCATGTAACCCAGACTGGCCTTGAATTCTCTATGCAGCTGAAGATGGCCTTGAACGTCTGCTCTTCTGTCTCTATCTCTCGAGTGCAGGCCTTACAGAAGTGCCCCACTGTGCCTTGTACAATTTCTTAAAATGGCTTGTAGTGAGTGCCTTTGTCACTTACTCAGATTATTCTGCTTCCACGTGACTCTGGTTCTGTTACTGTCAGGATCACTGGCATCTTCCTTTTTATATCACTTCATTTTTGGTTGGAGGGACTATGCCTTGATGGTGTGTACTTGTGTACATGGATAGTAGATGCCTTAACATGATCATATTCCTACAGAATGGATTTTCTTATTCTACTGTCCATGTGAAGAAACCCACACTTGGGCAGTTGACATTTATTTATATGCACAAGGCTGTGTTTTGCTTAACTGTATCCTGTGAGGACCTTCATGTGTTAGTCCATACTTAGTCAGTTATTCTGTGAATGTGCATACTGTAGATTGTGGACATTAACTTTCTGTGATTGACTTTTCAGGTCACGTGCTGCTGCTTTAGCCCTTTAAAAGCATTTTTGCTGTTTGCGGGAACAGTCCATGGCTCTGTAGTTGTATGGGACTTAAGAGAAGACTCCAGGATACACCATTATGTGAGACTGAGCAACTGTTTCTGGGCTTTCAGGACCCCAACATTCTCCACCGGTTAGTGTTGTCTGTCTGTCCTCTAGAAAAGCCTTGACAGATCTGAGGACTAAAGGTTTAACTTTATCTGCTTTTATTCATTCAGATTATCCAGAGAAGGAGATGTGACTCTGGATATTTGTAGTACACATCTGTGATCTGATGTGGGCATCAGGCAGTCTCACTGGCTAGCTAGTGTGTTGTGAGCACTTTGGGGATTGACTGACTTTTCCACAGGGGTCAAGTATCAGATATCCTACATATCAGATATTTACACTACAAGTTATAATAGTATCAAAGTTCTACTTATGAAGTAGCAACAAAAATAAATTTCTGGTCAGAGGTCACTACAGCATGAGGAACTGTATTAAAGGGCCACAGCATCAGGAGGGTTGAGAAGCACTGCTTTAGGCACAATAAGAGACCTTGTCTCAAAAAACAAAAGAAAAATAAAACCCAACTAAACAAACCAACAGCAACAAAACAAAACATGGAGAATGATCAAGGAAGACACCTGATGTCTGTCTCTGGTCTCCACAAGTACATACCTGCATGTGTATGTGTATGCATGTACAAACACATGAACACACATATACACAAACACAAAGAGCAAGCATTTTCCACCTGTACGACTTCCTCTAAGTGTTTTATATCCATGACTCTCATACTAGCCCTCATCCCTGTTGCTGAGAAAGGTGAAATGTTTGTCTAAGCCACGCTGACTGTAGAGGCAGGCCTATAGCAAGGCCTTGGTGCCATGACCTTCATTGACTGGCCTTTTCCTTTAGGAGCTGAAGTCCCGCTGGCTGAGAGATCAGGCGCGAACCTTGTCTGACTCACTCTTTTCTCAGTCTTGTCCATGTCCTGCTCAATCTGAAGAGCTAATACCACCACTCTGTTTTCTGTCATTATTCTGTCCTCAGTCTGCTCTGTCCAGATGCGGGAGGATGAGAACCACACGTCATTTGGGGCTTTTCACTGCTGAGGGTTGCAGAGTGCACTCTCTCAGCCGCTTGCTGCACTGGTGCACACTGTGCCAATGGTTGCTCTGTACCTCACCAGCACTGAGGCCAGCAGGTGTTGTTAGCTAGCCGTTTCAGTAAGCATTTGGTTTTAATTTTGTGGTTTCAACTTGCACTCAGAAGAACTAATGATCCCAAGCTTATCTTCATGTGCTTATTTATCAACTAAATATTCTTTTTGATTATGCCTGTTTAAATATTTGCTCATTTCTTTAAAAAGGTTTATTTATTTACTTATTATATGTATGTAAGTCCACTGTCACTCTTCTCAGTCACACTAGAAGAGGGCACCGGATCCCATTACAGATGGCTGTGAGCCACCATGTGGATGCTGGGAATTGAACTCACAACCTCCGGAAGAGCATTCAGTGCTCTTAACCACTGAGCCATCTCTCCAGCGCATACTTGCTCATTTTTTTATTGGATTGTTTTAAGTTCGTTTGGGAGAGAAGGTCTAATTTTGGAGTCTGGCTGTCTTAAGCTTTCAGCAGTGCTCTTACCTCAGCCTCTCTAGTGGTGAGATTACAGGCATGATTTGTGCCTGGCCAAGTTTATTTTATTTTATTGTCATGGTGCTAGGGATTGGACCCAGGGGCTTGCATGTGCCAGGCCTGCACATTACAGACTGAGACATATCTCCAGCCCATTAGGTTTTGAAGTTCTGTATACTCTGGGTATATTTTACATTCATTTTATCATACTCTGTATTCCTTTTTGTAAAATTCCCCTTCAAAGAGAGAAAGTTTTAAATCAGATGGAATTTGATTTATCAGTATTTTCACCTTACAATCATGCTTTTGATGTCATGATGAACACTTTTTCTTCAACTAAAAGTTGCAGAGGTTGGGCTGCTCCCCATGTTTTCTTGACCTTTTGTTATTTTAGGGTTTACTTTTAGGTCTGATATACATGATGAGAGGCCTTAGTCCACAGGTCCCATTGAAATTCTCCTTCCTGGTCACCATTTCACTGCATCCAAAGCTTCTTTTGTACGTGTGGCTCTCGGCAGTTTGATTCTGATGTGTCCCAGCATGCATCTGGTTTCTGTCCTTCTTGCTTCTCACCATCACTGAACTTTCCATTGTCCCTGTAGTTTGTATCTTTTTTAGAAAGTTCTATATTTGGAATAAAGTGGAATAAGCCTTTTCAGATTGGGTAAGGATAAATGTGTAAGTTTTCATCATGGTTTTTAGTGGCCTAACAGCCAAATAATTTTTTTCTTTTAAAATTTTTTTTTAAAGATTTATTTATTTACTATATATATAAGTACACTGTAGCTGCCTTCAGACACACCAGAAGAGGGCATCGGATCCCATTACAGACGGTTGTGAGCCACCATGTGGATGCTGGGAATTGAACTCAGGACCTCTGGAAGAGCAGTCAGTGCTCTTAACCACTGAGCCATCTTTCTAGCCCCTCTTTTAAATTCTTAAAATAAAAAAAATATATAAAAAATAGAAATAAATGTTATGGATAAACTTATCAGTTTACTTCTTGAAAGAGTAATTTTATAATTTGTATACACGTTTTTGTGTAAACTTGTTTTTATCTCCTCTGGGTAAATAGCAAATATAATGGCTAATACTGATTTTTGAACTTGACAGGATCTAGAATTACTTTTGAGATAATCCTGTAGGCATGCTAAATAGGAATTAACAGATTAGGTTGGCCTCTGGGCCTGTCCGTGAGAAATCATCTTGTTGGTTGAGATGGGAAGACTGTAGATGATATCATCCATTGTATTATGTCTATGAGAGAACAGTTCTTTCTCTGCTCCCTGACTGCACATCTTATCCAACAGCCATCACAGGCCCCATGTGCAGGAACCCGTGCTGCCACAGCTTCCCTGATGTGATGGACTCACTCCTGGGAATGTATGCCATATTAGCCCTTTCTTTCTTAAGTTACATTTATCAGTAATTTTGTCAGAGCAACTTGTACAGCCACTAAGTCAGCTAAAGAACCAGATTCCTGGATTGCTCCATGAAACATTGTGGACTGACTGCTTTAGAAGTGGCTGCGCCACCTGCATTCCTCCAGGCAGTCTGTGAGACCCACTGCTACTCAGTGCCCTCAACAGCCTTCAGCATGACCACTGATGTACGGTTGGGTCATTCTAGTTGGTTGAAGTGGCTCCTTATGGCGTGGAACACCTGGAACAGAATTGTCTTTCTGTATGCTCAGATGCCATATGTGTCTTCTTCGGGAATGTACCTCTTAAGGTCTTTGTCCCATCTTAAAATTGCTTGTTCTTTGGTAGCTGAGTTATTGAGAAAAGATTTTTTTTTTTTTTTGTGGTTTTTTGAGACAGGGGTTCTCTGTGTAGCCCTGGCTGTCCTGGAACTCACTCTGTAGACCAGGCTGGCCTCGAACTCAGAAATCCGCCTGCCTCTGCCTCCCAAGCGCTGGGATTAAAGGTGTGCGCCACCACCACCCGGCTGAGAAAAGATTCTTATGATGTAAGGGTTTTGCAAGTGTTTCTCCTTAGTCTGTGATTCTTTTCTCTTAACTATGTGTTTTTTTTTTTTTAAAAAAAAACAAAACCAAACAAACAAACAAACAAACAAAAAAACAAAATGAACACTCCAAACAACAATACCAAATCCTGACGGCTAATTTCTTAAAACAAACAAACAAAAATCTAAGTGTTTTTTAAAGTTCCTCTCCAAGCACTTTACCATCACAGATATGTTTCTTTTCTCTGTACTATATTTATATCTGTGCTTTACATATGAGAAGAGCAAGGCACTTTTTATTTCTGTGATAACCAGGTTTTGCCCTTTGTACTGTTGCTACGAAGAGTATTTGCAGTGACAGGTACCATATGGATTTGGATGCTATTAGAAAAGCTATCTTTTTTTCAAACAGAGAAAGGAACATAAAAATTTTGTTATATGACTCGGCTCTAAGTTTTCTTTACTTCTGCTGTAATAAAATACCCTAAGAAATATATCTTAAAGAAGAAAGTACTTATTTGGCTCACAATCCAGGTTATAGGCCACCATAGCAGGGATGCTACAGAGGCAGGAACTGGCTACATGATGTCCACAGTCAGAAGAAGAGAGCAGCAGATGCATGCCCATAGCTCAGCCTAATCTCGCCTAAAGTGGAGGGCTCAGCCCAGTGAATGGTATCTACTTTCTTCAGGCTGGGTTTTCAGGCTGGTAATCATGACAGTCCCCCACAGGCCAGCCTGACCTAGGTCATCCTCCTAGAGACTCTCAGGTGATTGTAGATTGTGTTGACAGTTAACACTAACCATCACATGGCCCAAAGGATACCTTTTAAAATATGGCATTTTCTAACTGCTAATACACATGGATCTAGCATTGTTTTCAAAGCTCTAAATTCCTAAACCACCCATGATTTTGGCAGGAGACTGGTGTGGCCTCCTCTCACTTCAGATGCTTCTTTTCTGTAAAGTGATACAGTACTTACTATAGCTCAGGCATGTTCTCTTTGTAGTTGATGTCATTTCTAGAAGACAGTGTATGACGTGTGAGTAGCTAGTGTGCTGCACTCAGGCATGTCATCTTTGTAGGTGACGTCATCCCTCGATGACTGTGTATGACGTGTGAGTAGCTATTATGCCCAGGGTTGAGGGACCAGCAGGGAAAGTCTGTTCATGCACAGCACAGGACAGTTGTTCTTTCCACATTTCTAGTCATGGCTGTTGGATCCCCTGATGAGTACAGGGGGTGACTGAGTGCACATCAGTGCTCTATGAAAGGACTCCCTTTGTTCCCTTTTGTTATCTAAATATCATGAGCAGAACTCAGGAGTGTGAAACTGTGGAGATTGTGTGAGGAGGCTGGACTGGCTCTTAACATGTGGATCCTTGGGAGCTCTGTAATGACTCTTCATTGTGTTTTCATTTGCTTTTTCCTAGGTTCAATACAACTCTTTTATTTATTTATTTATTTTTGATTTCTATGTGGGGTTTGATTTCAGGTGTTTTTTGTTTGTTGTTTAAGTACTTTTCTGAAAGCAGTCTGCAGAGATTTCACTCTGTTGGACGACCGTCTTCTGCTTTGTGCTTTTCTCTGAGATGGAGTGGGGCAGTGGGAGAAGAGTCACACCTGAGAGTGCTTTGATTTTGTTAATTTCTTCAATCTGTAGCTGTATATGGGATTTGAATCTCCAACTCCCAGACATTCTGGAGGCAGCTCTTTCTATCCATTTGTGGGTGGCAGTACTTCTTCTCCTGGTAGTGGCTGTTCTGTTGAAGAGAGCTTGGTCTCATGCTCCGGCTGGCACTGCTGCGTTCCCAGGCTCTGCTATTCTTTTTCCTATAAGTTGCAGTACTTCCCTAAGGCCCTCTTGTATGCCCCTCTTTCCCAAGCCTTTTTGGAGGATTCTGGCCCCAGAATCATGTCCTCTCTTTCTGGAGTGCCTGCTTAAGTTTCTCATCGTGACTGCTCTTGGTCATGGAGTATTTTGACTTCCTTCCTAAGCCTGTACATGTATTTCCTCAGTGATGTAATAGCTTTTTAATGGCACAAGCTTTGGTATTCATTTCTTGTTTTTCCTCTTACAAGTGTTTTGAGGTTATAGCCTCTGTTTGCTAGAGATGCTGAAAATCACGGTCATGGGTCTTGATGTGTGGCATACATTAGTCTTGTGACTTAAGGAGAAGAGGTATAGAGAGAGTCAGGTCTTTAGACCTGGAAGCATCCCTATATCTTTCTACATATAATGCTGATTTTATTACTAAGATGTGAGACTTACAGTGGGTGCTGTGGATCTTTCATCCCTAGATGGAATCCTCACATCGGTGAACCACCGAAGCCCTCTTCAAGCGATAGAGCCAGTTGCTACATCTGCCTACAAAAAGCAGAGCTTCGTGCTTTCACCTTTTTCTACTCAAGAAGGTATGAGATCCCTCACACCCATAAAGCCCCTTCTGCACTAGTGATGCAAAGCATTGTACTTATTAAAGGCACTGCTCTTCATTTTGTTTCTGCTTTCATTAGAAATGGCAGGCTTGTCATTTCACATCGCTTCCCTGGACGAGACTGGGGTTCTCAATATGTGGGTAAGTAGGAAGTGTGGGGCCACACAGACATGCATACAGCGGAGGAAATGAACCCATGGGGGAGAAGAATGACACCTGTCCTGGAGAATGGGTCAGGCACAGAGCACAACCACAAGGCAGTAAGACTCTCTGTTCTGTGAAGGAGTATGAAGTTCCCTGGCCTCTGGCCTTTGGGAATTTGCAAGGAAGATTATAACAAGACATCGGTGCTAGAAGATATGTTAGGACTTGTACAGACAGCTACTAATGAGGTTACTGAGAGGGGAGAATACTAAAATAAAAGAATGAATAAATTTAAGTCACTAGTTCTAAAGCAAACAATTAGTCTTTTTTTATGAAGCAGTTATACTTTTTAGGATCTAATATAGCATGTTATTTTATTAAAGCTATGCCTTGTATAGATTGTTTCATAGTTATAAAATGTATCAGTATTCATTTTTTTTCAATATTCTGTTTTTAGGTGGTTGTTGAATTACCAAAAGCAGATATCTCAGGTTCAATGAGTGATTTAGGTAACTATTGAAGTAAAAATTAATATTAATTATTGATTGCTAAAATGAATAGAGATTAAAGATACAAACACCTGCTTTGAAAAAATAAGTAATTGACAGCCTGAAAAAAGGAAGCTAGAGTTGTATATTGTCTACTTTATCTATCAGCTATTGGATGGACATCTCATCAGCTGGAGTGATTGAATGATGTCTAACTCCATGTTCCTTTCTGTTGGTGTTAGAAGCTCTGCTCAGAGCTGGCATTCATTCTGCCATGTGTCATACCTCAGGGTGACTGTCTCCTTTCTTTTTCAGTATAATTTAGGTTTCCATGGCATAAGTCTTCCTTCATTTGGGGCTTTCTGTTGTGGCTTTGGATTTACCCACTGCACATGAGTGCACTAAGTGTGGCTGTCCTCAAGCCACCTGAAATGGGAATGCTCCTATGTAGAGCAAGAGAGATGGGGAAACACTAGGGTCTCCTGTGATTTTCTGTTTTCATACTACTTAGTATGGCTTTTCAGTTCCAAGAGGCCCCAGACAATTAGATCCTGTGGTCTAGTTTGTCTGCATTTTAAAAGTCAGATTTCTTAGTCTGAATTCCTAATCCTTACTCTAATTCTCTAATGGCAAAGTCTTCTCTCATCTTATTCATGTCAAAGGTATATACCCAAGTTTACACTGGCCTTGCTCCAGGTCTCCAGATTCAGAAGGTGGCTCCTCACCAAGCAGATGCTTGTCGCTTCTTATTGAAGTTCCATTCAAATCAGGTTTATTGTGACTGTGGTTGAGAGCAGGCTAGCCTGATCTGTAAATGTGTCACCTCTGTGACAACATCAGTACTGTGTGATGGTTTTAAGACACAGGTCATGCAGTGTGCTTTAAGCTGCCCTTTCTAGCAGTGAGTTGAATATATTCCTACATGCTTTTAATTCAACTGCACTCAAGGTTCTGGATAGTACCTTGCCTAGAATTTGGGTTTCAACATACATAAATCCCTAATTCTTCCCTCTATAGTAATATACCAAAGGGGCAATATCATTAGGATATACATTTAGCAGGGAATCTGAGGAGAGCAAAGGAAGGATGGGAAATAAAACCAGGCCTGGGAGCTGGAGTGCCATGATGTTGGAGCAGAAGTTAGAGAAGCGGATGAAGACAAACTGAGACTGGAGGAGTTTAGGACACTAGTTTGGGCCTGCCATTCAGCAAAACCTGGAAGGTTCCGAAGGATGTCTTTGAGTGACAGGCACCTTGGGTATTTACAGCACTGGGTTTGGAATTTTAACTTATTATTCAGTACATATGATACCTGCTATCCTCACCAGTCTGAAAATGTGGGGGCATCTGGACCATGGCCTGATGGATTTCTGATAATGACCTACAAATTCTCCTCTTTAGTCAAGGCACAGGTTCCTCAACTAGACTTAGAGGGAGTCCTGCCTGTCATTTATATTTTGGCATTCCTTCTGGTTATAGATATTTAAATAAAGAAGAATGAATCTAGACAACTGTAGATAGATTTTGATTTACATTTGATTTACATTAAGAAGTGTGCATATTTTTGGTTTGTCTGATTGTAGGTCTGATACCTGGAGGAAGGATCAAATTGGTACACAGTACTGTGATCCAGCTGGGCAGCAGGTGAGACTTCCCCTGGGGACTGAACACCTCCCTCATCCCAGAAAGACTTTGCTTCCTGTTAAATGCATTCTCTGTTTTTGAGGACCCAGTTTCTTATATTCAGTTTTTGCTATGTGAATAATTAGTAATAAGCCAATGTAACAAGTATAGTTTTTAGATATAGACCTAATATGTATTCATAAAATGTTTTTTAGCTTATAAATACTACTTGACTGGTTTCCAGTCAGTTTTAATTTAGACTTAAAGTTAGTTCAACTTGATCAAATTAAGTTTTAGGGACTGGAAATACTGAAATAAATGTTATTCATAAATTTATACTTCTAGCTAGGTACACCTGTAATCCTAGCATCTGGTAGATAGAAGCAGGAGGATCAAGAGTTCCAGGCTATCCCTGACTACACAGTGAGTTTGAGACCAGCTTGGGCTATATGACAACTTGTCTCAAATAAACAAACAAATACCAGCCAACAAACAAAACTGTATTTCTGCTTTTACTTGTAGAACTTAATATGAAGTACAGATTCGTAAAGAATGTTCCAGTATTAGTAGTACTTATATATTCCATATTGGTTTCCAAAGACATATATATTCCTGTACTCAAAGTTGACAGTATGTGAATTAATTACCCTTGAAAAATCTTGTGCCTGTGTCCTCTTCATCACACAGAATACAGTGAATATAAGTATGCTTAGAAATTTCAAATCAACTTACTTGTCTGAAATATAATTATGAAAGTGAATCAGTTAAAGTAATCAGATATGTTATAGAGCCAAACATGCATGCTACTCAGGTTAATCCCTGCCCTCATGTGTGTCACACATCAGCCGGGCTTCTGTAAGACTCTTCTCTCTACTGTAGACTTTCTTCTCACTTCCTATCATGCATTGTATTTATTTTTTAATTGTAATTTCCTCCAGGACTTAAGTGAGATAGCTAATGTATTTGATGCCATGTTTCCTCTCAAAACTCACAGCTCTGTTTCTGTAAGATCTGTTGAAAAGGAGGAGCAGCAGCAGATTGCATTGTAATGAGAGTCCTAACTCAGTAGCCCTCCCCACTACCTGGAGTAAATAGGGACGGCAGCCCAGACTGACACACCAGGTCTTTGTCCCCTCTTCTGCCAGTTGTGGACTATGGATGTCCTGGGTGCAGTAGCCATTTTGTCGTCAATGATCCTAGTAAGCATGCCAGTGAAGAAGAGCATTCCTTCTGTGTGTAGTTATGAGGATGATGTGTCGGTATATGGCCATAGGCATGTGGGAGCCTGAAGAAGGGGATTGGTTGGGCCTAGAATAAAATGAGAACTTTTTGAGAAAGTGACACGTGGTGGTTGGAATAAGAATAACTAACCCATAGGCTCATATACTTGAATGTTTAGTCACCAGGGAGTATGTCACGAGGGGTGGGCTCTGAGATCACAGAAGCCTACACCAGGCCCATATCTTTCTCTCTACCCTGCTGTTTATGAGTCAGGATGTAAAGAGCTGAGCTACTGCTTCACCATCATGTCTGGCTGTTTCCTTCCATGATGATCATGCACTAATCTTTTAAGACTATAAGCAAGCCTCCAATTAAAAGCTCCCTTTAATAAGTGTTGCCGTGGTCATGATTTCTCCTCACAGCAATAGAACATTGACTAAGACATAACTGGGGTTGATCCTTAAAAGGTTAAAGCTTGGTCTTGGTAAAGGGGTCATGGTTCTAAGGAAAAATGTACTTGTACTTAGAGATACCTGCCGGTGTGATGTTGAGAAAGATGGGAGTTGGGGCTGGTCTTGACATGTCTGCTTCTGTGATGACAGTCTAGACAATGGCTTGGAGGGGCAAGGTCTTACTCTGAAGAAATGGAATGTTATTTTTGTGATATAGGATAATCACGTTTTCCCGAGTGTTTGGAATACAGTGTTTGGAAGAGTTTAGAATACAGGAAAGGAGACTGGAGTCAAGGATTAGAGACCACTGGAGTAGCCTGTATGAAAAACAACATGGGTGTGGAGAACCAGATGTGAATTGAAGAGTAGAAGTGGAAACTTGGTGTTCAGCCAGGTTATTAGGCCTTTACTGTAACCTGTGGCTCAAGCCCTGTACATTCCTAGATACATTGGGCTTGCAGCAGCAGTTGTAGACCTAAACACTCAGGACTCTAGAATTCACTGCCCTTTAGTGTGAGGGAAATTTAGAAAGTTTCACCCCTAGTTGAGGGAAAATGAGTACTTGGAAGAAACCTCAAGCTAGATGTGGGCTCAGGAACCTGCAAGTTTGGGATGTGAACATCAGCAGCCTTGAGACATAAGGGACCTTGAGGCATAAGGGCAAATGCCTGGTGGGAAGCTGGGGGCTATGGAATTTCAACAAGACATCTGCAAAGAGGTGAGTTCTCATGCTCACCTGCCAGAAGCCTGGGAAAATGGTGCACCTTGTAAGAACTGTCATCACAGTGGAACTCATTGGTCAATACTGACTCACCGTGTCTCAGTATCAGACCTGTTGGCAATTGTACAGTCCAAAAACCATGCTTAGAAGGATATTGTAATTTCCAAAATTTCCACCAATGAGTGGTTAGATAGTAGATTCAACATGGTTGATAGAAGAATCAGTAACAAAATGGTGGAGCCGCAGAACCGATCAAGTATGTGATACCAGAAAAAGGAATTAGGAAGCAGAATAGGTGAAACCATGGAGGCAGCCTGATAGGTGTGGCTCCTCATTTGAGGAAGCATGATAAGAGTGGCTTGTCATTGGAGGGAGCGTGATAGGAGTGGCTCCTCATTGGAGGCAACGTGATAGGAGCAGGTCCTCATTGGGCAGAGCTAAGCGAGTGTAGGGCATTGTCATTTCCAGGATTTGTAAAGGCCATATGTTCATCTTTGCTATTTATTTTTCAGTCTTTCTCATAAAGCTAATGAACTGTGGGGGTCCACACAAACACTGAGTGTCAAATTCCTGCCTTCAGATCCTAATCACTTTGTTGTCGGCACCGACATGGTTAGTAGTGATTTACATCCCATCCTTTCTACCTAGAATTACTTGATAAATACTATTATATCAGAGTAACTGTTTGCTTTTGTTATAATATTTGAAAAATATTTCTTGAATATTGTGTTGTCTGTCCAGTCTTGTGTCTAATCTTTGGCCTTTCTTGGTGTCCTTGTAATAATTAGGGACTTATAAGCCACAGTACCAGGCAAGATTGGAGAGTATCTCCCAAGGTGTTCAAACCTGAGCAACATGGTGTCAGACCAATAAAAGTTAACGTGATTGATTTTTCACCATTTGAAGAAACAGTATTCTTGGTAAGAAAGTCACTTTTTGATTAAATTATTTACCTATTGGGGCAACATAACATTGTAATTCAGAAGAAAATTTAGAAAGTTATGGTCTATTAGTAGTCTACAAACTAATCATTAGTTGGACTCGGTGATCTAAAAATGAGACACAGGGTATTATTAACAAAAAACTAAATCAAATTGACTCAGAAATTTAACTCTCTTAAGAAATACTTGGTTTAGTTGCAGGGTACTTAGAATTTAAAAGGAAGATACCCATGGTCAACCAGCTCTTATGGCAACAAATCCAGTCCCACAAAACAGTCATCATTCCTTTCTGAGGCCACAAACCCCTGACCTAATTACCTTTCACTTGATTCATCCCTTAAATGTCACACTGCCTCTCAACCCTGCTATTTTGAGGACTAAGTCTCTATCTAGTGCATGAGTCAGTGGGGACAAACTTCATTCAGACGATAGCAAATGGTTGACCGTCTGCCTTCCTAAGTGTGCAATCTCAGCATATACAGAGCTTTTAACACCTCATGCAGAGAAGCCAGTTTTCAGTATTCAAGACTTTTTGTGTCTGAGTCAAGTTGCACAACCAGACTTCATGTTCAGAGAGTATTCAGCTTCACTCTTGCCCCTCTTTCCAGTATGATTTTGTTGTTTATATGAAATTAGGGTTTAAAATGTGTCTCTGTTGTATTTTACTTTAGAATTCGATTCTAGTTGAATATATGTTATGTATTGTTTCAGAATTTTATACAAGTGTACCTTTTTTTGAGTATGGGAAGGATTAAAGAATAAGGAAGAATTAAACTTCTCTTTCTAGGTTAATAATTCGATCTTTTACTAAACCACCTAAGTTTTGTTTTATGAAAATTTCAATCCAATGGGAACATATAACCATGCTGTCACTGCAGATATAACTGTTTAAGAAGGCGACACTGCACCTGTGCTGTAGTCAGTGGCACTCAGTTCTTAAACACGCACTTACATTTCCAATGGGTGCGCTGAAGGCTGCTGTCTGGGCCACGGTGGCAAGAACTCTGCTCGCTCACCTCACTGTTTGTGAGGATCAGGGGCTGTGTCTGTTTCCACCTCTGTGAAGATAGGTTTTTTGGTTTGTTTATTTTTTTTTTAATTTTTAAAAAAATTTTTACTTATTAACTTTATATCCCGCTCACTGCCCCCTGCCATTCACCCCCTTCCACCATCCTTCCCCCATCCTCTCTCCCCTTCTTCTCTAAGCTGGTAGGGGTCCTCCTGGGTATCTCCCCACCCTGGCATTTCAAGTGTGAGGATAGGTTTAATGATGTCTTTATTTTCAGAAAACAAGAGCAAGCCAAAATGTTATTGTACAAACAAGGAAAGCTAATGCTCTGAAAACTTTTCCTGGGTGTTAAAATGGAAGTTAAAAGAAAGAACAATAGGGTTTCCCCATCCCAATTGCAGGCTGGCTGTTCAGATGGAAGCATCAGGCTGCACCAGCTGACATCTGAGAGGCCCATCATGCAGTGGGACAACAGCACCAGTGGCCATGCTGTCACTAGTCTGCAGTGGTCACCAACAAGGCCCGCAGTGTTCCTGATCCAGGACGATGCGTCTCGGATCTATGTCTGGGATCTTCTTGAGAATGACCTGGGGCCTGTGGCCCAGCAGCCCATCTCTCCAGATAAGTGAGTACAGGCCTCGCCCTCAGTGGTGCTCTTCCTAACTCCTAGGCTCAACTTTACATTTAGCACCACATTTGTATGTATAGTCAAAAATACTTTTTAACAGTAGTTTTTGTTTATAGTCAAATCAAAATATACGCAGAGTTCCTATATGTTCTTGGATTCCCCCAGTTGTGCAGCCCTCTTGCTGCTAAGATCTCCATCCAAGTGTGCTCTACTGTAGTTGTCCCATACTGACATGTCATGTGCATCCTATTGCATTTTACATTGGCTTCATTCTTGCTGATCATTAAGCAATACTGTGCAAAACCACTTTAAAATGCAGTCATTTTATATCTAGCATTAGATAACACAGTAGATAGGAGAGTAGAGCAATCGTCCTCATCACTGTCATTCTGGAAGAAACAATTTCTGTGACTTACAGATTCAACATGAGTCATCAACAGTGTATTCCTTCAAGCTTTCTCAAAGATGGCAGGACATATGAGGCATAAGTCACGGAGTCACCAGTCCCCAAGCACCCTTCCCACTGCATGTGAATGAAACCTGCTATGTGAATTTCAAAAGGTGTAAATTGTCATTGATCCTTATTTAAAAACTTAACATTTATTTATTTATTTATTTGTGTGCACAATTGTACATGTTGTGGTGCTTATGTGGAACATTTATTTATTTGTGTGCACAGTTGTACATGCTGTGGTGCTCATGTGGAACATTTATTTATTTATTTGTGTGCACAATTGTACATGCTGTGGTGCTCATGTGGAACATTTATTTATTTATTTGTGTGCACAGTTGTACATGCTGTGGTGCTCATGTGGAGGTGAGATGGCAGCCTGTGGGATTCCATTCTCTGCTTTCCATGTAGGAGCCAGGACTAGAACTTGCATCATCAGGCTTGGTAGCAAGTGCTGTTACTGGCTGAGCCGTCTTGCTGGCCTGTTGCTAATACTTTGAAATAATTCTTTGCCTTTATTCTTTTATTTATAAAGATTTCATTTGGAAGGGTTCTCAAGAGAGAAACATATATATAGTCACCTATCTTTTGTTCTTGGCATTTTATAACCATATTAGGTGAATATGTGTGCCAGGGACTTGGAGGGTGTCTTTTTTTTTTATTGAAAATAGGTTTTTTTTTTTAATACAATCTATTCTGATGACAGTCCCCCCCCCAACTTTTCCCTGACTTGATCTACCCCCTGATCCACCTGAGTCCACACCCTTCCTTTCATTAGAATATAAACAGGCAATAATAATAATAATAATAATAATAATAATAATAATAATAATAATAAATAAGATAAAAACAAACAAACCAGAATAAGACAAAACCAAACAAATGGAAAGAGCCAAAGAAAAAAAAGAAACATACAGATGCTGAGAAACGTATTCTCACACACAGAAAACACCTAAGACATAACGTGTCAACAAAAGATCTGTAAGGGTAAAAATAAAAAAGTCAAGCCCCAATAAAGTATTGTGAGGCCAAAAGAAAAGGCAAAAAAAGCAAAAGAATCCATTGGGTTTGTTGTGTGTTTTCTATCTGCTGCTGGGCATGGGCATGGGCCTGACTTTAAGTGTCGTTTATATACCTAGTAGAACTTTGTTGGAGAAAACTGATTCCTCCTGTGAGTGGACAGGAACTCCTGGCTATGTAGTTTTGTGTCTACTTCCTCTTCTCTCCCTAGAACCTCTTTTGGCTTAGACCATGCAGTCCTGTGGGGTGCTGCCACAGTCTCTGAGTTCACACATGCTTCAGGCCTGTTGTGCCCGAAAGGCTGTTTCTTTGGTGTCCTCTATCCCCTGTGGCTCTTAGAATTTTTCTGCTTCCTCTTCCACAGGGCTTCCCTGAGCCCTGAGGGGGGAGGGATTTGATGGAGACGTCTCACTTAGGACTGAGTGTTCCAGCGTCTTTAACTCTGCACGTTGTCAATTGTGGGTCTCTGTATTTGTTCCAGTCTACTGCAGGAGGGAGCTTCTCTGATGATAGCTGAGCAAGACACTGATCTATGGCTATAACAGAATGATACTAGGAGGTTTTTTTTTCCTTGCTATATTCCTTTGGAAGAATGGTATGTAGTATGTGAGTTTTCCATGGATCTCTAGCCTATCTAGTTTCAGGTTCTTGGTTACCTAGGCAGTGTCAGGGACAGGTTCCAATCATGAAGTGAGTCCTAATTCCAATTGTAATGTGGTTACTCCCACAACGTTTGTGCCACTATCACACCAGTATATCTTTGCAGGCAGGTCTCCATTATGGCTAGCAAGGTTTATAGCTGGGGTAGTGTTTATATTTCTCTTCTGGTAGAGTTCAAAGTCCCTTCCAATACTGTGAACACTGAGTCAATAGGGGTGAAGTCTCTAGATAGGCACCAGCTTGATTTCTATGAGTTCAGTGAATTCTGTAGGTGTTGTCTTCAGCAATAGGTCCTTGCCATCAGCTTGTGGAGAGCAGCTAATAGCTTTGGCCAAAGTCTGGATTTTTTGAGGTTTCTATGGAGCCCCTTTGGCCAACAACTTGATTAGATCTAGCCCATTCCTGATACTTAAGGTTTTATTTGGTGTCAAGACGTGTCTAGTTGAGGTTTGTCTCCGCCTTTATTTGGTGACTGCAGTTTATATTTCTTTTATATATGTATATATTGTTTAAAGTTTCTACAATATTAGGTTTCCACATGATTCCTCCAATGGATCTTAGCTTTTGCTATCCCTCACACCCCTCCCCTATACCTTCTTCCTTCCTTGGTTGATCAGTTCAAATGAAGTTTAGGAAGAAATGTTTGATAGAATGTAAAGGTTATATTAAGATCTGAAATAAACAAGGATAACATTTATTTAGTTCTAGTGGTGGGTAAATTGGTATTATTCTAACTAAATATCCATCAATAGAACTGTCTGTGGTGGCATGTATTTAATCCTAGCACTTGAGAATCTGAGACAGGGAGATTACAAGTTTGAGGCCAGCTTGGGCTCATAGGGAATTCCTGACCAACTTGGGCTACATAATCAGACCTCATCACAAGAGAAAAGGAAACAAAAACTATATCAATATCTGAGCATGGTGTCCTCCATCCCCTCATACCCTTCACCCCAGGACATGGGAGACTGAAGTGGGAGGAGGATCAGTCAGTCAGGGATTATAGAGCAGTCTGTGCAGCATAAGAACTCTGAAAAGAAATTTAAAAAGCCAGTCAATCACTCACTCCAGCCTGTGGGTCATATGAACACATTTTACATGTAGAAAGTCTGTCAAGAGTCCTGAGGAGGCCATGGCAGAAGGATCAGACACATTCTGTTGGTCTGGGAAGGATCTGAGAAGGGGGCAAGCTTTCCTTCAGATTGTGTTTCTGAGACATACTCCTGGAGGAGGCAGCATGGTAGGGCAATGACATGCACAGGGCACTCAGGGATCAGCACATAATGGGCTGGGCTGCTCACAGGAGGGTACTGCTGTGGAGGGCCTGGGCCTGAGGGCGCAGGCCTCAGCTGCAGAATGGACTTGTGGGCTTTGGCATTTATTCATCTGTGGTTGAGATTGGTGGCCTGAAATACTGGGACATCCTCACACTAGGGATCATCCCACTGCCTGTGTGGTTGGGAGGCCTGCTGAGCAGTTTGAAGGCTCCATTGTTGGAGGGTATTGATTCCCATGGTTAGGGAGTGGGGAATGTCACACTTCTGTGAAGTGGTAGAAGGCATCTGCAACTGTGAGTTGCCTTCATGGATCTGCCAGTTAACAGATCCCTGAGATGTAGAAAATTGTGTTGAACAGACTTTCATATAGTTATTTTTGTTCTAGTATTTTGTTTTAACATTTTTAGCCCCTCTTCTTTTTCATATGTCTCTTGAATATAGATATTTACTCTGGTAACGGGAAGTCACACACTTGTATACTGACTGTCCAGTTCATATTTTCTCTTGTCTGCAGACTTGTGGCCATGACTATCGTGGGGGAACCCGAGAAGACCAGTGGTAGCTTTGTGGCCCTGGTGCTGGCCAGGACCTCTGGCACAGTCGACATCCAGAACCTGAAGAGGCGGTGGACCACCCCAGCAGTAGATGAGCATAGCCAGCTGCGTCTGCTTCTTCAGAAATGAAGACTGTGTCAGGAGAATGATGGGCATATGAGACTTGATTACAGATGAATCCCTTAACTCTGTGTTTATGTGATTTTGTGTACATAAAATATGTATATTCTGTACATAATTTGTTTTAGAGGAACAGTACTTTGGTATTCCCAGGAAATAAATCACTATTTTTAATGGAAACAGTGAACATTTTAGTGTATACTAAACTTCAAAGGGAATATCGAATGATGTCCAGAAAGCTCTTCCAAGAGTGTTTCCAGTTATTTTTGGAACAATTTAAAAATACTGTCACATTTATTACTGGATTTTAAACAGTCCACCATGAAAAAGTACTTTAATGGATTATTTTTTTAGCCATGCATAAAATAATGTACATATATCTGAAGTAAAAGAAATTGCTCACTTTGGAGGTGACCTCCACCAGCCTTCTGTTTGTAAGGTTTTCTTGAACACCAGATTTTGGTATGCTGTGGATGGCACTCATAGAATTAAGTCAGACACATTTGCTGTGTGATTTAGTGTGAAAACCATACTCATATAGAAATAATACAAGTAAATAAATTTCTTGAGCATAGAGTAATAGGGACTTACTAATTCATTCATGCTATTCTAACAGTTTGTAAGCATTGATTCACAATTTTCATTTTGTTTACACAGTTTTGTTTCTTATAGCTGGAGATGCTAGAAGATCAAGGCTGAGAGTCCAGGCCTAGGAGTCCGAGTTTCTGCTTAGGTTGTTGTCAGCCTCCAAAATGGCCCTGCAACCATGTCTTTACTTGGCAAAGGTGAAGGACAAACAGAGGGTGCCAGTGTGTTCTCTTACCCTCTCTAACCAAACCACTCATGATGGCTCACCATCTCCTAATACCATTGCCTTGTGGCTCAAGTACCAGTTTGTGAATTGGAAGGCCACACATGAGAGTCTGAGGGTGAGCTCGTGGGAAAACTCCCTGGGTCTTGCTAGTAGATCTGTAGGGAATAGGCAGCATATTTAAAGCTCTTTCTGCACTTTCCCAGCCAGAACTGCAAAGTCTTGGGCTTGGACAGTGCCTGGAAAACTTTGCTGCCTGCATCTGATCCCATGGGGATATAGCCTTATTTCCCAAAGACTGTATGCTCTGACATTCTCTTTTAATTCTTGTGTAACTACCCCCAGCAACTTATCCTTGTGTAACTACCCCCAGCAACTTATCCTTGTGTAACTACCCCCAGCATCTCATCCTTGTGTAACTACCCCTAGTATCTCATCCTTGTGTAACTACCCCCCCCAGCATCTCATTCTTGTGTAACTACCCCCAGCAACTCATCCATCTTTGCTGCTTTTTTCATTGTGTTGACTCAGAGCTCATTCATTTATCATGAAAATGACAGAATAGTTAAGAGAGGCCTGTCTCAATATGTACATGTACACATGACACACTAGCACATGCACAGGACATACAAGCAAGTATGCACAGATACATGGAACATCCAGATGCTGAGCCAGTCAGTTACTGCTGTAGTTGGCTGGTTTCTCTCCACAAGGTAACACTATCTTTGTCCGCTGTCATACTGGTCACTGAATCACAAGGAGCAGTGGGCAGCTGCAGAGACAGAACAATTGAAGGTGTTTGCTCTTCACTTATCCACGTGGCATTGCATGTAGTGGTATAGCACTACTTAGCAGAAAGGGAGGGCTGCAAGGATGTGTCGACAGAGGGCATGTTTATGTGACTGGCACAGAGCCACTGAGTAAGTGGATGTTTAGCCAACCCTTGTTAAACAAAGGACTGGAATCTCCTCTCTGTAGCTTCATAAAACCCATGAGTCAGTTACAGATATGGGAGTTAGGTGAGGCACTGGGCTCAGTGACTGGTCTAGAGTGTTTAAGATGGACGCCATGTACAGGTTTCCCTCTCAAGTTAGAATCAGTCTTTGGATGTCCTCTGTGTCTCAGTGTCTGCAGGTCTTAGACAATTGCTGTGGTTG
This sequence comes from Mastomys coucha, assembly GCF_008632895.1. NCBI lineage: Eukaryota > Metazoa > Chordata > Mammalia > Rodentia > Muridae > Mastomys > Mastomys coucha. The sequence goes on along the minus strand of NW_022196912.1, from coordinate 128,993,892 downwards.
GGAGCTGCCTCCATCTGACTCTATGCTGCCTCCCTCTGACTCTCTTCTGGCTCTGGATTGCTTCCTGGTTGTGTGGTACTTTTGAGTTGCATGACCCAAGTGTAGCACTGTGTGAGAATCATTTTTAATAAAATGCCATGTGGATAAGCGAAGAGCAAACACCTTCAATTGGTTTCTTCCTTTGTTCATGCATTTGTCTTCCAGTGCTGCTTAGGCTGGCTGGTATCACAGGAGGAGGAATGATAGAGAAGACATGACAAGAAGGAAGGCCAGCACCTAGTGGCTGTGTGGCCCTCTAGAAAGCTGTGTATATTTGAGGCCTTTGATGTGGCATATTATCTGTGATCCAGAGCCATGTGCTGAGTGAGCACAAGGTTAAGAGACTGTTCTTTTTTCAGCATTTGCAGCTTCCACTCCCACAGTATCAGAATGTTTTCTTCTCAGGCTCCACAGCTGAGTGTCCTGTGAGTGAAATGCCGAGATGACAGAGGAAGAAAAAGAGGCCGCTTTTCTCTAGGGACAACAATCCAATGTATTGTGCCCTCTACACTTCATTGAAATGGTCTCTCTTGGCCTCCAGTAATGGCCAGCCTCTCTCCTAAATGTTGGCAACACCCTTGCAGAATGAAACCAATGTGTGATTGCCCTGCTCACTGCAGCCTCTCACCACCAATAACAACAAAAACCCAAATAGCATCCCACAACAGCTTAGTGAAATAAATGGAAAATCAGGTCTGTTTTTAATGCCTCCTGTTCTAGCTTCCCCTGGCAAGCATGTGTATATCCCAGGGAGATGGAATGCTCCTCTCACTTATGGATTAGATCCCAACCCAGTGATCATTTATAATCATTTATAATTTGACACTCCAAATTATAAATTTGTCAGAAGGAATCCTGGGACATAATGGTTGGAAGAGCTGCATTAGTAGTACCATATATAGAAAATACATTTTCTTTTTTGAATACTTTGTTTAGAATATCTGGGACAGGAAAGACAAGATAAGTACACTAGCCTGCAGTTTGTATATCAGAAAATCTCCTACTGGCTGGGAATATACAGCATTCTTAATGTTTTAGTTTGAGGAAAGATCAAACCCAAGCATGAGCGGATTTGACTTGGGAGTGCTTCACCATGTTTGATCCTCACTGTGATCTTGGCTGGATGTAGAGTCACCTAGCAAATGGAGGAGTTCCTCTGGCTATGTTCGTGAGTACAGTTCAGAAAAGATTAACAGAGGGGAAGACCCACAATGGAATATGGGACACATTTCCTTTTTTTCCCCCTTGAGTAAGTTGAGTGTTTGAGTGTTTTAGTGATCCCACTTTGTGTGTTATGTTGATATATCAGTTACAGCTCTTAGTGGTTTTCCTAGGGTTTACAGCATCACTTTTCTCTTGCTTAAGCCATTACCCTTCCTCCCACAGTCATGCCTTTCCTCCTGCCGAGCTTTAGGGTTAGGGTTAGGGTTGGTTAGGGTTAGGGAGAAGGAGAGGGCTATTGAAGGGGTCTTGTCAGGGTCTGGGACTTGTCTCAGATTCTTCCCATGCCATCTAGGGTTCAGGGTGTTGGTTTGTGACATCTTTGCCTTTGACCTTCGGCTTAGCTCCTTGGTGAGCCCTGCCTCACAGAACAAGACTGTGTGAAGCACAGGCCTTTTGGTGGGACTGAGGGTGTCTGAGATGTACAGTTTCTAGGCCCCTGCCTTTTCCAGAATCTGTTCCTCCCACTCCACCAACTGCATGGTGTCCTGAGGAGATAGAGTGAAGGTCTGGTAGAGTTCTTCCCCTCCCAGCAGCTCCTGTTGTCACCAACTTCTGTTGGGTGTTTATCAGAGCGTCTAGGCCTCAGGGCATCCAGCATGGCACCAAATCTACAGATGCTGTCTCTCGAGGCTGTGGCCTGGGTGGTCTCGGCTTACTGATGACTGAAGGTACGTGTCCTGGTTCTCAGTGAGCTTATCCTGAGGGAACCTGACTGATAGCTCCACATCAAGTGGTTCTTTATCCGTTCACAACCTAGAAGCTATTGAACAGAAGACAAAAGTGCATTTGTAAAAGCATCATGCAGTATGGCATGCCAGGCACCAGAGGGCAGCAGCAGCAGCCTGAGCTCTGGCCAGCCTACTTCACACTTTATGCCTGCATGTTTGATTCCAAATGCAATAAGAAGCAGTAAGCTTAAACACTCCCACAATAATACAGACCTTCTACTTATATCCAAGGAGAGGATTCTCCACATTGATCAAACAGGGGAAACATTTTTTTAAAAAAGATTTTCTTTATATGCATCAAAGTCAAATAGCTGAAATTCCTGCCTACCTCTTAGCACAACCTTCTTTCCAGGGAGATTGTGTTAGTTAGTGCTGCATATCTGATTGGATTCACTGAGTCACAATGAGCACCCACTGGTCAAAGAGACACACCACAAGCGGTCATGTACCAAATGGGGCTTAAGAAAGCCTCCAGCTAAATCCATTTTTGTGGTCCTGATGTGAGACTTAGTCTCCCCCTCTCTCTGTCTCTGTCTCTGTCTCTGCCTGTCTCTCTCTCTCTCTCTCTCTCTCTCTCTCTCTCTCTCTCTTTCTCTCTCTCTCTCTCTCTCTCACACACACACACACACACATATAATAACACTAAGCAGTCCTAGTTACAGTGTGGTTTCATCCATCACTTATCCACCATTGCCTCAGCCCCTGTATCTCCTGCAAGTGGTGGTCAGAACTTTGTGAAATCTTTCTTGGAGGCAAGGTCCTACTCTGGCTGGCATCAGGCTTCATTCTTTTCCATTTCCCAGCATGAGATGCCAGTTCTTTGAGGATCATTGTCTCAGTAGTCTTGACAGCTAAAGGAGGAGCACAAGTGTCTCTTTAGAAAAGCTTTAGTCCTTACTCATCCACAAATTGGACATCTATATCACACCTCCTCCCCAGGTCTCAGGGAACATCACAGAAGAAGGGGCAGAAAGACTGTAAGAGCCAGAGCTTGAAGCAGCCGTGGTGAGACACTATCTTCTGGACATGGCAAGACCACCGCACTCATGAACCCACAAAGGCTGTGGTCACCTCCACAAGACCTGCACAATAGCAAGCCATACAGTGTTTAGAGGGACTCCCAAGCCCCTACTAGCTGGACTAATCACACCTGGTGGCTGCTAGGAGAGTGACTGTCAGTTTTCCTTAAGGATATGGTACCTGGTAGGTTCATCATACACCAGTGGATGGCCCCGTACTCATGTCCATATGAATGGTGTTAATTAGACGCTGCTGTGAGGATATGAAAACAGCCTTCAAGCCCTCAATGGACTGAGAAATAAATATCTTTTTATAATTAAAACTTTTTTTTTTTTTTTGAGACAGGGTTTCTCTGTGTAGCTCTGGCTGTCCTGGAACTCACTCTGTAGACCAGGCTGGCCTGGAACTCAGAAATCCGCCTGCCTCTGCCTCCCAAGTGCTGGGATTAAAGGCGTGCGCCACCACTGCCCGGCTATAATTAAAACTTTTTGCTTTTATTTACATATATGGTGTGTGTGAGTGTGCATATCCTAGCATGTGTATGAAAGGCAGAAGACAGTTAAGAGAATCAGTTTTCTATCGAACTAGCTACCAAACTTCCATGTGGGCAGCAAATGCCTTTACTCACTGAGCCATCTTGCTGGCCCCCACTTTTCTTTTTGGTTTTGTTTCTTTTGTTTTTGCTTTTTTTTGCAACAATTTTTGTTTACATTCTCAAGCTGCGTCCTCACCATACTATAATTGCCCAGCAGCACTGCTGTACAGATCAGGAAAGTGTCTCTACTGAAGGTCCAGGAGGAGGAAGCCAAAGGACTCCTTACCTGTCTCTGATCTCCCTCTATGGTGAAGGGTGCACACTATAACCACCTGCTCAGCATAACCAGGAGCTAGCTGGGCACACACTTCATTGGCTAATGAAGCTGCCATTCATATGAAAAGTGGGGCTAGCTCTTGAATTCAACATCAGGAAGGTATCCTGGGCATTAGCAACAGTAGCTCAAGAGCAGCTTGCTGTTGCTGCTGAGAGGTGTGGAGTATATACTCTGTTCTTGGAGGCCATCCTTGAGAGTCTAGGCATTGTCTGTTCAGCTCGTCCTAAAAGCACACCCATACCCATACCCTATGGGAAAACTCAAGTGAGACCATGGGCAAATTCAAGATAGCAAACAATCTGTTTAGAAGGCTTCCCACACTTGACAAGTGTTACCAGGGACCAAGCCTTTTCTGGTTACATAAGTATTTTTACTGTTACATATATGCTTAGGGTTTGGTTTTCAACCCCAGGCTACAAAATAAAGTACTGATACTATATTGGGAGTGGTGGCACACACCTTTAGTACCAGCACTTGTGAGGCAGAGGCAGGACAGTCTCTGAGTTCGAGGCCAATCTGTTCTACAGAGTGAGTTTCCAGACATCCAGGGTTACATAGAGAAACCACAGCTCAACAAAAATAAAACAAATCAAAAGTACTGATGCTATCTTTTAAAATGGCATGGCAGGGTTACCCATACTGCTTCACCAGTTCTTGTAGCTAGGACTGGCTTCTGTTTTCAAAGTGTCATAGTGGTTTGAAGTTGTAGCCAGGGCAAAGAGCTACAGGCTCTGTTTTTAGTCCATCCATCTGTCTGTCTGTCTGTCCTCTAATACCATCTAACTACTACCATGTGTTAATCACCATAGTGATCATCTTGTAGCCTTATCTTTTATCTGTCTGCATATCTATTCACTTATCATAGTAGTAACTGCTTGTCATCTGTCAGTTACCTATATCATATGTCTATCATTTAGTTATATGTCTGTCAATATCTATTCTTACTTATTTGAGCTTCAGAAAGTGGGGGAGCTCATGGGGCCTGGTAACCTCAGCCTTAGCCCGGTGCAGCATGTGAGCAGCCTGTATTCAGAGTGTGTTTCTAAAGTGTGAAGAGGTCCTGACTATTTGATCACAGATCTGCTCTAGTAAGTTTTTTTTTCTTTTAATGTTTGACTTGACTTTGCAAATGTCTTTTTTCTTTTCTTTTCTTTTCTTTTTTTTACTAGACTGAGTTACTTGGACACAATTTAGTTTCTATATGTAACCATGTGTAATTTTCTATTAAGAAAACCTTTTTTTTCCATTTAATAGACATTTGAGGAAAAATAACAAAACAGCACAAAATAATTACATTGTGACACTAGGATGTTATGCTACTGCAGCACCCAGACTGGGGCACAGCCCTGAGACTGGCCACAAGGTGGGATTTTAGGCCTCCGGAACTGCCTCTGTGAAGCAGCATGGTGCAATATTTTCAGCAGGTGGGAAAGATGGAATGCAGTGCTTCTGTGACAGTTTCCTTCGTCCAGTCAGAATGCACCCACCTCCATCTTCCTGCCTGGACTGTGTGGTATCTTTGTTTAGCTCCATTCTGTTTAAACCTAATCAGTGTCTGCTCATTTCCCTTTCCTATCAGCTTTTACATTCTTTGGGAGTAGAAGTTATTTAATTACCACCCAGCCTAACCACACTGTGTACATTTAAGTCCCATTTGTGGACTGTTTCATAAGGTAATCTGTTATGTTTCAAAAGCTATCTATTCACCGCCGTGTCACTTAGAATTACACAGGATATCTGCCTTTAAGCAAGTTTTGTGGTCCTGCAAATTGAAAGCTGGAGGTGTATCCTTGGAATCTTTATTTTGATCACGTTCAAATTCACAGTGTTCTCTGAAGAACAGTGTGTCAGTGGTTGCTCAGTGTGTTGTGTCTGCTCCTGGATGCTGTTTTCAGGGAGGGAGTGCTGACCCTACGGATTAACACTGTGCTATAATAGCTGTCAAATGCTTCAGGAAAATCACCTGTCTGCATTTCCAGGGCACTGACGACCTGGAAAGCCCAGGACCACCACTGTCCACTCATGGTGCCCATGGTGTCAGATGTGTCTATGAGGCAGAGCCTGCGGATTAACATGTATTGAGCAGAGCATCCACAAATAAGGCCAGATGTTTCTTCTGGGGCTTCTTATAACTCATTCCAGTTGCCACAAGGACAGCCGGTGTCAACAGCAAAGCATAGACAGCAGAGCAGCAGCCGGTGGCATGGAGACAAGGTCAAAGGAGGTCCAGGTGGGCTTGTTCCTTGCCCATGCTGCCCACTGATGAGCACCATTTCTCTGTAATGTCTTAGTAATCAGGGCCTGGTCCACACCTGGGAAACAAGTGTCTCAGAAACGCCTAGACATGCAGAAGACTTTCACAGAACCGGTCAAATCTCTGTTCTGATAGAATTTTTGATGTTTTGAAGGCACCTTCGTAATTGTCGATGCTGGATATGTGAATGCACATGCTCGTCAACTTACATTTGGCTCCCTTTCTCACTGCCTCGTGTTTTTTATAGAGGTCATCCTAACTGGATTGGAGTGACATCTCCTTGTAGTTTTTGATTTCATTTCCCTGATGACTAGTGAAGATTTTTTTAAATTTGTTCAAAATGTTTTTATTATTATTTGTTTGTTTTTAAATATATTCATTGACCATCCATATATAATTTCTTTTGAGAAATGTTTGCTTAAGTCTATTGTCCAGTTTTAATAGGGTCATCACCTTTACACTGCTGTTGTGTGAGTTCCATATATATGGAGTTATCCCTCTGTGGGTGATGAGTTTACAACAGTTTCTCCCCACTCTGTAGGCTGCCTCTTCACTCTGTTGATTGTTTCTTTTGCAGCAAAGAAGCTTTTGTGGTTTGATGTAATCCTGTGTCTATTTTTGCTTGTTCCGAGGGCTCTTATCCAGAAAATCTGTGCCCACTCCATCGACCTGAAACATTTCCCCAGTGTCCCTTTCTGGTAGCTTCATAGTTTCAGATCTTACATTTCAGTCTTTAATCCACATAACTTGACTTTTCTGAGATGCCTTAAATTTTTTCCCACAGGGATGGGGGTGGGGCTTTTAAATTGCTAAGCCAGGGTTTGTAAATCCTGAGCCTTATTCTGAAGAAGTAGTTTACCCCTTTATAATGCCAAGTGCTGGTGCTCTTCGAGGAGGATCGTCCCTCCTGCCAGTGTAGAAATTGAGCCAAACAGAGATACCCCATAAAGATACCAGACAGCAAGGAAGTCTACTTATCCTTAAGACAAAGGGGGTTTTTAGAAGAGTTTACTGAGCAAACATCCATCCTCAAGGAATGCAAGTTTCCAAGAGACATTTCCAGGGAGAGAGGATCTCCCCCACCCCTCCTGAGAGTTACAGGTGTCTTATCCTAACCGGGAGGAAAGATCAATAGAAACTAAAGAACAATGAACAAGATAAAGTGTAACTACCCATGTTGTAAATTGTAACTTTGTAAGTTGTAAAACTGCTTTGAAATAGTATAAAAGCTTAGAGCCTTGTTTCCTCTGGGTCTCTCTCTCTGGTCACCATTACAGAGATGACCCTGGTATACCAGCTTCAATTAATAAATTAGCCTCATGCTTTTGCAGCAGTCTCTTTTTGGTCCTTCGAGAATAGGGGTTACCCACGCCGGTTATTACACCAGCAGGATCTTCCTCAGCAATTTTTGAACTAGGAGCACATTCCAGCCCTTATCTCTCAAGCTCCCATCTCAGAACTTCCAAGGCTTTGAATCCAGGCCCTGAGCCCATTGCCCTCAGTGATTCTAGCACTACTGAATCCCTCAGGGTCCTCCTTCCTCCGATGAGATATCAGACATACACTTGGGGCAATGTGGAACAGTTGCTGTGTTTGACCTTGCCAGGTTCAGTCCTCAGGAAATGCTTCACTGAATTGACTTGAACTGACCCACCTCTGTTTATCTGAATAACTTTCTCATAGTAGTTAGAATAAGCATTTCTTTTCAACATGATGGCATTATCTAAAGCTATAAAATAATAAAAAATATTCACATTTTTATTTGAATGAAAGTATAAACCCTTACACATTAAAATCAGGTTACTACATTATTCTTTTAAGTTATGGTTATTTTTTAAATTGTAAGCATAATAGTTGCACAATGGAGATCAGTGGATAATCTCTTACCCTGCCAATAATATAGAAAATTTAAAATTTAAAAATGAGAAGTAAAGTACAGTATTGACACCTAAGGATAAATGTGCTTCACATTATTATTTATTTTATTATCTTTTAAATGTATAAATATGCAAACGTCTATAAAATAAAAGCAATGTAGCATATCTGTGTGGTAAATCTCTCGATGCGGCTTTGTTCAGTGTGCTCTTGTTAAGACACTCTGGTCTTCGTGGTGACACTCTTTCTGACTTGGCCTGGAGAGAGCTCCACCACACCTGCACCATATGTTCTGAAAGGCATCTCTTTCCTCATAGGACACTGGGTGTTCTGAGCTGCAGGTGCCAAGGTCTTCACTCTAAAGGGACAGTATGTGGTGGATTGGCTGATACTTGGCGGTGGGGTGATCCTTGAAGACAGGACAGGAACAGAGAATTAGTTGTTCTGTGGAGTCTTGCTTAGAGTGTACACTTTTGAAAAGGTGTTTTAGACTGTCTTTTTTAAATTTTCATGGGAAAGAGATCATTACATAATACCAGGGACCTCATTGCTTAGGATCTGATGAAATGTTTTTCTTTAACCTCCCTGGCACAAAGGCCTAGACCATGTCCCAGGTACTCAGTCTCTCTTGAAGCAGCGGGCCTTCCAGTGTCTCTCCAGAAGAAATGAGCTCATGTGGGCCTACTTACCCTGTCTCAGCCTCAGTGTCCAGCATGGCCAGTGCTTCAGTTCATACCCACATCCAGTTGGGTTAGTCAGCCCTGGCATAGGCGGCTGTTCACTGGGTGATTGCAGGAATAAGGATTGTATTCTCAGCTGTGGGATAATATTCCATTTCTTCCTCTGCTCTGTCTGCTAAACATTTTTCTTGAATCTGCTATGAGCAGGTGCTGAGCTGAGAGTTGAGGAACCAATGACGGAGAAGACATTGTCCTGGCCTTTTGGTGTGGGTGGGTAAGCCAACTCTAGCATAAATCAGAGGACCTGCCTACAGAACTATTTTGTTTGACCTTTGCAATGTTTTATAAACGTTTGAATAGTTTCCATGGGACACAGCTTTGAGTTCCCCACAGGTCTCCCATACCCTGCCCGGTTCCCGCTGGAGCTGATGACCTATGAAGTCTGCTGTGATTGCAGTCTAAACACTATCCCCCAAGACGCCACAAGCAGAGGGCTGGCTCTCTGGAGGTTGAAGGTCAGACATGGAAATAAACATGCTTGGTAGGTCCTAAGTCTGGTGTCGCCTAGGGGACTTGGACGCTTCAGCAGGCATGGTGAACATTTTGTTCAAAGCTTCTTGGGAATGTTTCAGTAAAATTGGAATAGACCACACTCATACTTAGCTTGTTAAATTTGGCCTCTACCATGAGATTCCTAAATGATTCTATGTCAATGGTTCTTGATGGTTGGTGAGACTCAGCATACAGTGTGCTTTCCCACTGTTTCAAGAAGTATTAACATGTCCTACATTCTGAGATAAATATTGAGCATATGCAAATTTATTTGTTGTTTTATTCTCATGTATTAAGAATATAGAACTTTCATTTATTGAAGATTAACAAAATCTTCCAGGTAATCCCTAACAAAGCATGAAAATTAGAAACAGTTATAGTGGCTGTCCTCAAACCTGTGGGTCTCAACCCCTTTGGGGGTCAAATGGCCCTTTTGCAGGGGTCACACATCTTCTGTTAGCACCTTGCCCTGTAATGTCAGAAGTGAAGGTTCCATGTTTTTTCCTCCATTTCCCCAAACCTAATATCCACAGCCACCCCAGACTAGGGCTAAACAGATCTAGACAGTCCTTGGAGGGATTCTGAGTTCTTGTTTCCAGGGAACATTCTTTTTGTGTCTCAATGCCTTCTGGAGTTTGTACAGAGCAGCAGAGTCAACACCAGCAACACCCAGAGCCACTGGTGTAGCTCCTTACACGTTTCTGTAGTTTCTAGGGAATGAAGCCTCTTGGGTAGCCATTAGCTCTCAGTTGTTTAGTGGCAAAGAGATGCCCTCTTATAGTGACTTGCTGTACATCCCTTTCATCTTAAAAAAATTATGACTTTTTTTGGGAGAAATTGAGAAATGCATGCTTTCTGTAGTTGTACTGTGTACCCTAGACAGTCTCTATCATAAAAGAAATCTTTTAATTTTAGTGCTTTAGGATGCTTTCAGACTGGTCAATAACAATACTCTCCTGTGTGGCAGGCCAAATGTAGAAGACTCAAGCTGAGCCCAGCAGAAGGCCTACCCCACGCTGAGCCCAGCAGAAGGCATACCCCACGCTGAGCCCAGCAGAAGGCCTACCCCACGCCAGCCCAGCAGAAGACCTACCCTGCGCCGAGCCCAGCAGAAAGCCTATCCCACGCTGAGCCCAGTAGAAGACCTACCCCAAACTTGCTTTGTCCCATCTGCCTCTTAGTGAATATCACATCTCTGAATAATTTCTGTGGTGCTGATCCCAAGATGGACCTTGATTCCAGAAATGTCAAAACATCAGAACTGGGGCTGAGAATCAGTCATGGCACCATACTACTCCATGTTGTTTTATCTGGAGTCTTGGATCTCAGCTGACTCAGTTCAGAGTCTGGTTGTTTCTGATATTCTGCTGATTCCTGGTTTGAGTTCTCTTCTGTGCATTTCTACCTGCTGGCTTTGGAGTACTGGGCCTGGAGTGCAGCATATCTCATGCCATCCAGGGGTCTGTTTCTGATGTGTGCTATGTTCTGCTTTTGTCTGCATCTAAACTTCGCACACTAGATCACTCAAGTGCTTGGGGGTTTTAAATACACCCAACTCTCCAACTGTGTAGAAATTAAGTGGGAGGGGCTGCTACCTCCTCCTCAGATTCTTGTGTAAACATTCATGAACAAAATTCCTGAAAATGCTCTCAGAACTCATCTTGCCAACAAGGGCAGGCTCATTCATTTCATTGGGTTCATTCTTGTGATCAGCATATGTGGTGAGGACTTGTGCAGGGTGGCCACTAGCATATGTCTGGTTTGTACTCCCCTGTCTTCCAGCAGTGCACAATTGATGACAAAGCAAGCCCAGGAGCATGCACAAGCCCTGCAGCCTGCTCACCACATAAGACCGAGAGCATTGAGTACAGATGAAAACAAGTAGGGTGTGAGTCATCTCTGACTTTTCTCCTGGCCTCAAAAAGGGAATGACTACTTTCCAGTGATGTATGGAAGCCCACAGAGGCTCCTGCTGTACCCTCACACTGCTGTAAGAAGTGGCCTTTTCCTCTTCGTTATTAAGAAAACAGATGTTGACTCATGAGCCCCTGAAGAGACCCAGATTCGGGCCTCTATCAGGCCGAGGCCGTGCACTGAAGGACGAGGAGACCAGGCGTTTGGATGCAAGAGCAAAGAGGCTTTTATTTAGGGCTTCGGGTACCCGGGCGTCTGC